>NW_028227276.1:3417422-3419922 GCF_978045245.1 Mus caroli
AGACAGAGCGACAGAGTGATAAACTGAGAGAGACAGAGAGAGACAGAGACAGAGACAGAGAGAGACAGAGATAGAAAGAGAGATGGAGAGAGAGAGAGTGTGTCAATGAGAGACAGAGAGAGACATAGAGACAGATATAGAGATAGAGAGAGACAGAGACAAAGAGAGAGACATAGAGAGACAGAGATAGAGACAGAGAGAGACAGAGAGAGACAGAGACAGAGACAGAGAGAGACAGAGATAGAAAGAGAGACAGAGAGACAGAGAGAGAGACGGAGAGAGACACAGAGAGACAGAGAGAGACAGAGATAGAGACAGAGAGGCAGAGAGAGACAGAGAGATACAGAGAGAGACAGAGTGAGACACAGTGAGAGATAGAGAGAGACATAGTGAGACACAGAGGGAGACAGAGCGACAGAGTGATAAACAGAGAGAGACAGAGATAGAGACAGAAAGAGAAAGAGGGAGACAGAGAAAGCCAGAGACAAAGAGAGAGTCAGAGAGAGAGATAGATTCAGAGAGAGACTGAGAGAGACAGAGAGAGAGACAGAGACAGAGAGAAACAAAGACAGAGACAGAGAGAGACAGAGATAGAGAGAGAGACAGAGAGAGACAGAGAGAGACAGAGATAGAGACAGAGAGACAGAGGGAGATAGAGGGATACAGAGAGAGACAGAGAGAGACACAGTGAGAAATAGAGAGAGACAGAGAGAGACACAGAGGGAGACAGAGCGACAGAGTGATAAACTGAGAGAGACACGGAGAGACAGAGACAGAGACAAAGAGAGACAGAGGTAGAGAGAGAGACGGAGAGAGACAGAGAGAGTCAATGAGAGACAGAGAGAGACAGAGAGACAGAGATAGAGATAGAGAGAGACAGAGAAAAAGAGAGAGACAGAGAAAAAGAGAGAGACAGAGAGAGACAGAGATAGAGACAGAGATAGACAGAGAGTGACAGAGAGAGACAGAGACAGAGAGAGACAGAGATAGAAAGAGAGACAGATAGAGACAGAGAGACAGAGAGAGAGACAGAGAGAGACAGAGAGAGACAGAGATAGAGACAGAGAGACTGAGAGAGACAGAGAGAGACAGAGAGAGACACTGAGAGAGACAGAGAGAGACTGAGAGAGACAGAGATAGAGACTGAGAGAGACAGAGAGAGAGACAGAGAAGACAGAGAGAGACACAGAGAGAGACAGAGAGAGACAGAGAGAGACAGAGAGAGACAGAGAGAGACAGAGACAGAGACAGAGAGAGACAGAGACAGAGACAGAGAGAGACATAGAGAGACACGGAGGGAGACAGAGCAACAGAGTGATAAACAGGAAGAGACAGAGAGAGACAGAGACAGAGACAGAGAGAGACAGAGATAGAGAGAGAGACAGAGAGAGACAGAGAGATACAGAAAGAGACAGAGAGAGACAGAGAGAGACACAGTGAGAGATAGAGAGAGACAGAGAGAGACACAGGGAGAGATAGAGCAACAGAGTGATAAACAGAGAGAGACAGAGAGAGACAGAGACTGAGACAGAGACAGAGATAGTGAGAGAGATGGAGAGACAGAGATAGAGACAGAGAGACAGAGAGAGACAGAGAGAGACAGACAGAGACACACAGAGAGACAGAGAGATACAGAGAAAGACAGATAGAGACAGAGAGACAGAGAGAGACAGAGACATACAGATAGAGACAGAGAGAGACACAGTGAGAGATAGAGAGAGACAGAGAGAGACACAGAGGGAGACAGAGCGACAGAGTGATAAACTGAGAGAGACAGAGAGAGACAGAGACAGAGACAGAGAGAGACAGAGATAGAGAGAGAAACGGAGAGAGACAGAGAGAGTCAATGAGAGACAGAGAGAGACAGAGAGACAGAGATAGAGATAGAGAGAGACAGAGACAAAGAGAGAGACAGAGAGAGACAGAGATAGAGACAGAGAGAGACAGAGAGAGACAGAGACAGAGACAGAGAGAGACAGAGAGAGACAGAGAGAGACAGAGAGAGACAGAGAGAGACAGAGAGAGACAGACAGAGACAGAGACAGAGACAGAGAGAGACAGAGACAGAGACAGAGACAGAGAGAGACATAGAGAGACACGGAGGGAGACAGAGCAACAGAGTGATAAACAGAAAGAGACAGAGAGAGACAGAGACAGAGACAAAGAGAGACAGAGATAGAGAGAGAGACAGAGAGAGACAGAGAGATACAGAAAGAGACAGAGAGAGACAGAGAGAGACACAGTGAGAGATAGAGAGAGACAGAGAGAGACACAGGGAGAGATAGAGCAACAGAGTGATAAACAGAGAGAGACAGAGAGAGACAGAGACTGAGACAGAGACAGAGATAGTGAGAGAGATGGAGAGAGACGGAGAGAGACAGAGAGAGACAGAGAGAGACAATGAGAGACAGAGAAAGAAAGAGAGAGACAAAGACAGAATGAGAGAGACTGACAGAGACAGAGAGAGACAGAGAGAGACAGAGAGAGACAGAGATAGAGA
>NW_028227276.1:3449922-3457422 GCF_978045245.1 Mus caroli
ACTGAGAGAGACAGAGATAGAGACTGAGAGAGACAGAGAGAGAGACAGAGAAGACAGAGAGAGACACAGAGAGAGACAGAGAGAGACAGAGATAAAGACTGAGAGAGACAGAGAAAGACAGAGAGAGAGGGAGAGAGAGAGACAAAGAGAGACAAAGAGAGACAGAGAGAGAGACAGAGAGAGACAGAGAGAGACAGAGAGAGACACAGAGAGAGACAGAGTGAGACACAGTGACAGATAGAGAGAGACAGAGTGAGACACAGAGGGAGACAGAGCGACAGAGTGATAAACAGAGAGAGACAGAGATAGAGACAGAGAGAGAAAGAGGGAGACAGAGAAAGCCAGAGACAAATAGAGAGACAGAGAGAGAGAGATTGAGACAGAGAGAGACTGAGAGAGACAGATAGAGACAGAGAGAAACAAAGACAGAGACAGAGAGATACAGAGATAGAGAGAGAGACAGAGAGAGACAGAGAGAGACAGAGATAGAGACAGAGAAACAGAGGGAGACAGAGGGATACAGAGAGAGACAGAGAGAGACACAGTGAGAAATAGAGAGAGACAGAGAGAGACACAGAGGGAGACAGAGCGACAGAGTGATAAACTGAGAGAGACAGAGAGAGACAGACAGAGACAGAGAGAGACAGAGATAGAGAGAGAGACGGAGAGAGACAGAGAGAGTCAATGAGAGACAGAGAGAGACAGAGAGACAGAGATAGAGATAGAGAGAGACAGAGAAAAAGAGAGAGACAGAGAGAGACAGAGATAGAGACAGAGAGAGACAGAGAGAGACAGAGAGAGACAGAGACAGAGACAGAGAGAGACAGAGATAGAAAGAGTGACAGATAGAAACAGAGAGAGACAGAGAGAGACAGAGAGAGACAGAGAGAGACAGAGAGAGACAGAGATAGAGACAGAGAGACAGAGAGAGACAGAGAGAGACAGAGAGAAACAGAGTGAGAGATAGAGAGAGACAGAGAGAGATACAGAGGGAGACAGAGCGACAGAGTGATAAACTGAGAGAGACAGAGAGAGACAGAGACAGAGACAGAGAGAGACAGAGATAGAGAGAGAAACGGAGAGAGACAGAGAGAGTCAATGAGAGACAGAGAGAGACAGAGAGACAGAGATAGAGATAGAGTGAGACAGAGACAAAGAGAGAGACAGAGAGAGACAGAGATAGAGACAGAGAGAGACAGAGAGAGACAGAGACAGAGACAGAGAGAGACAGAGAGAGACAGAGAGAGACAGAGAGAGACAGAGAGAGACAGAGAGAGACAGAGACAGAGACAGAGAGAGACAGAGACAGAGACAGAGAGAGACATAGAGAGACACGGAGGGAGACAGAGCAACAGAGTGATAAACAGAAAGAGACAGAGAGAGACAGAGACAGAGACAGAGAGAGACAGAGATAGAGAGAGAGACAGAGAGAGACAGAGAGATACAGAAAGAGACAGAGAGAGACAGAGAGAGACACAGTGAGAGATAGAGAGAGACAGAGAGAGACACAGGGAGAGATAGAGCAACAGAGTGATAAACAGAGAGAGACAGAGAGAGACAGAGACTGAGACAGAGACAGAGATAGTGAGAGAGATGGAGAGAGACGGAGAGAGACAGAGAGAGACAGAGAGAGACAATGAGAGACAGAGAAAGAAAGAGAGAGACAAAGACAGAATGAGAGAGACTGACAGAGACAGAGAGAGACAGAGAGAGACAGAGAGAGACAGAGAGAGACAGAGACAGAGAGAGACAGAGAGAGACCGAGAGACAGAGATAGAGACAGAGAGACAGAGAGAGACAGAGAGAGACAGACAGAGACAGACAGAGAGACAGAGAGATACAGAGAAAGACAGATAGAGACAGAGAGACAGAGAGAGACAGAGACATACAGATAGAGACAGAGAGAGACACAGTGAGAGATAGAGAGAGACAGAGAGAGACACAGAGGGAGACAGAGCGACAGAGTGATAAACTGAGAGAGACAGAGAGAGACAGAGACAGAGACAGAGAGAGACAGAGATAGAGAGAGAGACGGAGAGAGAGAGAGAGAGTGTCAATGAGAGACAGAGAGAGACAGAGAGACAGAGATAGAGATAGAGAGAGACAGAGACAAAGAGAGAGACAGAGAGAGACAGAGATAGAGACAGAGAGAGACAGAGAGAGACAGAGACAGAGACAGAGAGAGACAGAGATAGAAAGAGAGACAGAGAGACAGAGAGAGAGACGGAGAGAGACACAGAGAGACAGAGAGAGACAGAGATAGAGACAGAGAGACAGAGAGATACAGAGAGAGACAGAGTGAGACACAGTGAGAGATAGAGAGAGACATAGTGAGACACAGAGGGAGACAGAGCGAAAGAGTGATAAACAGAGAGAGACAGAGATAGAGACAGAAAGAGAAAGAGGGAGACAGAGAAAGCCAGAGACAAAGAGAGAGACAGAGAGAGAGATAGAGACAGAGAGAGACTGAGAGAGACAGAGAGAGAGACAGAGACAGAGAGAAACAAAGACAGAGACAGAGAGAGACAGAGATAGAGAGAGAGACAGAGAGAGACAAAGAGAGACAGAGATAGAGACAGAGAGACAGAGGGAGATAGAGGGATACAGAGAGAGACAGAGAGAGACACAGTGAGAAATAGAGAGAGACAGAGAGAGACACAGAGGGAGACAGAGCGACAGAGTGATAAACTGAGAGAGACAGAGAGAGACAGAGACAGAGAGAGACAGAGGTAAAGAGAGAGACGGAGAGAGACAGAGAGAGTCAATGAGAGACAGAGAGAGACAGAGAGACAGAGATAGAGATAGAGAGAGACAGAGAAAAAGAGAGAGACAGAGAGAGACAGAGATAGAGACAGAGAGAGACAGAGAGAGACAGAGAGAGACAGAGACAGAGACAGAGCGAGACAGAGATAGAAAGAGAGACAGATAGACACAGAGAGACAGAGAGAGAGACAGAGAGAGACAGAGAGAGACAGAGATAGAGACAGAGAGACAGAGAGAGACAGAGAGAGACAACGAGAGAGACAGAGAGAGACTGAGAGAGACAGAGATAGAGACTGAGAGAGACAGAGAGAGAGACAGAGAAGACAGAGAGAGACACAGAGAGAGACAGAGAGAGACAGAGATAAAGACTGAGAGAGACAGAGAAAGACAGAGAGAGAAGGAGAGAGAGAGACAAAGAGAGACAAAGAGAGACAGAGAGAGAGACAGAGAGAGACAGAGAGAGACAGAGAGAGACACAGAGAGAGACAGAGTGAGACACAGTGACAGATAGAGAGAGACAGAGTGAGACACAGAGGGAGACAGAGCGACAGAGTGATAAACAGAGAGAGACAGAGATAGAGACAGAGAGAGAAAGAGGGAGACAGAGAAAGCCAGAGACAAATAGAGAGACAGAGAGAGAGAGATTGAGACAGAGAGAGACTGAGAGAGACAGATAGAGACAGAGAGAAACAAAGACAGAGACAGAGAGATACAGAGATAGAGAGAGAGACAGAGAGAGACAGAGAGAGACAGAGATAGAGACAGAGAAACAGAGGGAGACAGAGGGATACAGAGAGAGACAGAGAGAGACACAGTGAGAAATAGAGAGAGACAGAGAGAGACACAGAGGGAGACAGAGCGACAGAGTGATAAACTGAGAGAGACAGAGAGAGACAGAGACAGAGACAGAGAGAGACAGAGATAGAGAGAGAGACGGAGAGAGACAGAGAGAGTCAATGAGAGACAGAGAGAGACAGAGAGACAGAGATAGAGATAGAGAGAGACAGAGAAAAAGAGAGAGACAGAGAGAGACAGAGATAGAGACAGAGAGAGACAGAGAGAGACAGAGAGAGACAGAGACAGAGACAGAGAGAGACAGAGATAGAAAGAGTGACAGATAGAAACAGAGAGAGACAGAGAGAGACAGAGAGAGACAGAGAGAGACAGAGAGAGACAGAGATAGAGACAGAGAGACAGAGAGAGACAGAGAGAGACAGAGAGAAACAGAGTGAGAGATAGAGAGAGACAGAGAGAGATACAGAGGGAGACAGAGCGACAGAGTGATAAACTGAGAGAGACAGAGAGAGACAGAGACAGAGAAAGAGAGAGACAGAGATAGAGAGAGAAACGGAGAGAGACAGAGAGAGTCAATGAGAGACAGAGAGAGACAGAGAGACAGAGATAGAGATAGAGTGAGACAGAGACAAAGAGAGAGACAGAGAGAGACAGAGATAGAGACAGAGAGAGACAGAGAGAGACAGAGACAGAGACAGAGAGAGACAGAGAGAGACAGAGAGAGACAGAGAGAGACAGAGAGAGACAGAGAGAGACAGAGACAGAGACAGAGAGAGACAGAGACAGAGACAGAGAGAGACATAGAGAGACACGGAGGGAGACAGAGCAACAGAGTGATAAACAGAAAGAGACAGAGAGAGACAGAGACAGAGACAGAGAGAGACAGAGATAGAGAGAGAGACAGAGAGAGACAGAGAGATACAGAAAGAGACAGAGAGAGACAGAGAGAGACACAGTGAGAGATAGAGAGAGACAGAGAGAGACACAGGGAGAGATAGAGCAACAGAGTGATAAACAGAGAGAGACAGAGAGAGACAGAGACTGAGACAGAGACAGAGATAGTGAGAGAGATGGAGAGAGACGGAGAGAGACAGAGAGAGACAGAGAGAGACAATGAGAGACAGAGAAAGAAAGAGAGAGACAAAGACAGAATGAGAGAGACTGACAGAGACAGAGAGAGACAGAGAGAGACAGAGAGAGACAGAGAGAGACAGAGACAGAGAGAGACAGAGAGAGACCGAGAGACAGAGATAGAGACAGAGAGACAGAGAGAGACAGAGAGAGACAGACAGAGACAGACAGAGAGACAGAGAGATACAGAGAAAGACAGATAGAGACAGAGAGACAGAGAGAGACAGAGACATACAGATAGAGACAGAGAGAGACACAGTGAGAGATAGAGAGAGACAGAGAGAGACACAGAGGGAGACAGAGCGACAGAGTGATAAACTGAGAGAGACAGAGAGAGACAGAGACAGAGACAGAGAGAGACAGAGATAGAGAGAGAGACGGAGAGAGAGAGAGAGTGTCAATGAGAGACAGAGAGAGACAGAGAGACAGAGATAGAGATAGAGAGAGACAGAGACAAAGAGAGAGACAGAGAGAGACAGAGATAGAGACAGAGAGAGACAGAGAGAGACAGAGACAGAGACAGAGAGAGACAGAAATAGAAAGAGAGACAGAGAGACAGAGAGAGAGACGGAGAGAGACACAGAGAGACAGAGAGAGACAGAGATAGAGACAGAGAGACAGAGAGATACAGAGAGAGACAGAGTGAGACACAGTGAGAGATAGAGAGAGACATAGTGAGACACAGAGGGAGACAGAGCGAAAGAGTGATAAACAGAGAGAGACAGAGATAGAGACAGAAAGAGAAAGAGGGAGACAGAGAAAGCCAGAGACAAAGAGAGAGACAGAGAGAGAGATAGAGACAGAGAGAGACTGAGAGAGACAGAGAGAGAGACAGAGACAGAGAGAAACAAAGACAGAGACAGAGAGAGACAGAGATAGAGAGAGAGACAGAGAGAGACAGAGAGAGACAGAGATAGAGACAGAGAGACAGAGGGAGATAGAGGGATACAGAGAGAGACAGAGAGAGACACAGTGAGAAATAGAGAGAGACAGAGAGAGACACAGAGGGAGACAGAGCGACAGAGTGATAAACTGAGAGAGACAGAGAGAGACAGAGACAGAGAGAGACAGAGGTAAAGAGAGAGACGGAGAGAGACAGAGAGAGTCAATGAGAGACAGAGAGAGACAGAGAGACAGAGATAGAGATAGAGAGAGACAGAGAAAAAGAGAGAGACAGAGAGAGACAGAGATAGAGACAGAGAGAGACAGAGAGAGACAGAGAGAGACAGAGACAGAGACAGAGCGAGACAGAGATAGAAAGAGAGACAGATAGACACAGAGAGACAGAGAGAGAGACAGAGAGAGACAGAGAGAGACAGAGATAGATACAGAGAGACAGAGAGAGACAGAGAGAGACAACGAGAGAGACAGAGAGAGACTGAGAGAGACAGAGATAGAGACTGAGAGAGACAGAGAGAGAGACAGAGAAGACAGAGAGAGACACAGAGAGAGACAGAGAGAGACAGAGATAAAGACTGAGAGAGACAGAGAAAGACAGAGAGAGAGGGAGAGAGAGAGACAAAGAGAGACAAAGAGAGACAGAGAGAGAGACAGAGAGAGACAGAGAGAGACACAGAGAGAGACAGAGTGAGACACAGTGAGAGATAGAGAGAGACAGAGTGAGACACAGAGGGAGACAGAGCGACAGAGTGATAAACAGAGAGAGACAGAGATAGAGACAGAGAGAGAAAGAGGGAGACAGAGAAAGCCAGAGACAAATAGAGAGACAGAGAGAGAGAGATTGAGACAGAGAGAGACTGAGAGAGACAGATAGAGACAGAGAGAAACAAAGACAGAGACAGAGAGATACAGAGATAGAGAGAGAGACAGAGAGAGACAGAGAGAGACAGAGATAGAGACAGAGAAACAGAGGGAGACAGAGGGATACAGAGAGAGACAGAGAGAGACACAGTGAGAAATAGAGAGAGACAGAGAGAGACACAGAGGGAGACAGAGCGACAGAGTGATAAACTGAGAGAGACAGAGAGAGACAGAGACAGAGACAGAGAGAGACAGAGATAGAGAGAGAGACGGAGAGAGACAGAGAGAGTCAATGAGAGACAGAGAGAGACAGAGAGACAGAGATAGAGATAGAGAGAGACAGAGAAAAAGAGAGAGACAGAGAGAGACAGAGATAGAGACAGAGAGAGACAGAGAGAGACAGAGAGAGACAGAGACAGAGACAGAGAGAGACAGAGATAGAAAGAGTGACAGATAGAAACAGAGAGAGACAGAGAGAGACAGAGAGAGACAGAGAGAGACAGAGAGAGACAGAGATAGAGACAGAGAGACAGAGAGAGACAGAGAGAGACAGAGAGAAACAGAGTGAGAGATAGAGAGAGACAGAGAGAGATACAGAGGGAGACAGAGCGACAGAGTGATAAACTGAGAGAGACAGAGAGAGACAGAGACAGAGACAGAGAGAGACAGAGATAGAGAGAGAAACGGAGAGAGACAGAGAGAGTCAATGAGAGACAGAGAGAGACAGAGAGACAGAGATAGAGATAGAGTGAGACAGAGACAAAGAGAGAGACAGAGAGAGACAGAGATAGAGACAGAGAGAGACAGAGAGAGACAGAGACAGAGACAGAGAGAGACAGAGAGAGACAGAGAGAGACAGAGAGAGACAGAGAGAGACAGAGAGAGACAGAGACAGAGATAGAGAGAGACAGAGACAGAGACAGAGAGAGACATAGAGAGACACGGAGGGAGACAGAGCAACAGAGTGATAAACAGAAAGAGACAGAGAGAGACAGAGACAGAGACAGAGAGAGACAGAGATAGAGAGAGAGACAGAGAGAGACAGAGAGA
>NW_028227276.1:3459922-3469922 GCF_978045245.1 Mus caroli
GAGACAGAGAAAGCCAGAGACAAATAGAGAGACAGAGAGAGAGAGATAGAGACAGAGAGAGACTGAGAGAGACAGATAGAGACAGAGAGAAACAAAGACAGAGACAGAGAGATACAGAGATAGAGAGAGAGACAGAGAGAGACAGAGAGAGACAGAGATAGAGACAGAGAAACAGAGGGAGACAGAGGGATACAGAGAGAGACAGAGAGAGACACAGTGAGAAATAGAGAGAGACAGAGAGAGACACAGAGGGAGACAGAGCGACAGAGTGATAAACTGAGAGAGACAGAGAGAGACAGAGACAGAGACAGAGAGAGACAGAGATAGAGAGAGACGGAGAGAGACAGAGAGAGTCAATGAGAGACAGAGAGAGACAGAGAGACAGAGATTGAGATAGAGAGAGACAGAGAAAAAGAGAGAGACAGAGAGAGACAGAGACAGAGACAGAGAGAGACAGAGATAGAAAGAGTGACAGATAGAAACAGAGAGAGACAGAGAGAGAGACAGAGAGAGACAGAGAGAGACAGAGAGAGACAGAGATAGAGACAGAGAGACAGAGAGAGACAGAGAGAGACAGAGAGAAACAGAGTGAGAGATAGAGAGAGACAGAGAGAGATACAGAGGGAGACAGAGCGACAGAGTGATAAACTGAGAGAGACAGAGAGAGACAGAGACAGAGACAGAGAGAGACAGAGATAGAGAGAGAAACGGAGAGAGACAGAGAGAGTCAATGAGAGACAGAGAGAGACAGAGAGACAGAGATAGAGATAGAGAGAGACAGAAACAAAGACAGAGACAGAGAGAGACAGAGATAGAGAGAGAGACAGAGAGAGACAGAGAGAGACAGAGATAGAGACAGAGAGACAGAGGGAGATAGAGGGATACGGAGAGAGACAGAGAGAGACACAGGGAGAAATAGAGAGAGACAGAGAGAGACACAGAGGGAGACAGAGCGACAGAGTGATAAACAGAGAGAGACAGAGAGAGACACCGAGAGAGACAGAGAGAGACTGAGAGAGACAGAGATAGAGACTGAGAGAGACAGAGAGAGAGACAGAGAAGACAGAGAGAGACACAGAGAGAGACAGAGAGAGACTGAGAGAGACAGAGATAAAGACTTTGAGAGACAGAGAAAGACAGAGAGAGACACAGAGAGAGACAGAGTGTGACACAGTGAGAGATAGAGAGAGACAGAGTGAGACACAGAGGGAGACAGAGCGACAGAGTGATAAACAGAGAGAGACAGAGATAGAGACAGAGAGAGAAAGAGGGAGACAGAGAAAGCCAGAGACAAAGAGAGAGACAGAGAGAGAGAGATAGAGACAGAGAGAGACTGAGAGACAGATAGAGACAGAGAGAAACAAAGACAGAGACAGAGAGAGACAGAGATAGAGAGAGAGACAGAGAGAGACAGAGAGAGACAGAGATAGAGACAGAGAGACAGAGGGAGACAGAGAAATACAGAGAGAGACAGAGAGAGACACAGTGAGAAATAGAGAGAGACAGAGAGAGACACAGAGGGAGACAGAGCGACAGAGTGATAAACTGAGAGAGAGAGAGAGAGACAGAGACAGAGACAGAGAGAGACAGAGGTAGAGAGAGAGACGGAGAGAGACAGAGAGAGTCAATGAGAGACAGATAGAGACAGAGAGACAGAGATAGAGATAGAGAGAGACAGAGAAAAAAGAGAGACAGAGAGAGACAGAGATAGAGACAGAGAGAGACAGAGAGAGACAGAGAGAGACAGAGACAGAGACAGAGCGAGACAGAGATAGAAAGAGAGACAGATAGACACAGAGAGACAGAGAGAGAGACAGAGAGAGACAGAGAGAGACAGAGATAGAGACAGAGAGACAGAGAGAGACAGAGAGAGACAACGCGAGAGACAGAGAGAGACTGAGAGAGACAGAGATAGAGACTGAGAGAGACAGAGAGAGAGACAGAGAAGACAGAGAGAGACACAGAGAGAGACAGAGAGAGACAGAGATAAAGACTGAGAGAGACAGAGAAAGACAGAGAGAGAGGGAGACAGAGAGAGACAAAGAGAGACAAAGAGAGACAGAGAGAGAGACAGAGAGAGACAGAGAGAGACACAGAGAGAGACAGAGTGAGACACAGTGAGAGATAAAGAGAGACAGAGTGAGACACAGAGGGAGACAGAGCGACAGAGTGATAAACAGAGAGAGACAGAGATAGAGACAGAGAGAGAAAGAGGGAGACAGAGAAAGCCAGAGACAAATAGAGAGACAGAGAGAGAGAGATAGAGACAGAGAGAGACTGAGAGAGACAGATAGAGACAGAGAGAAACAAAGACAGAGACAGAGAGATACAGAGATAGAGAGAGAGACAGAGAGAGACAGAGAGAGACAGAGATAGAGACAGAGAAACAGAGGGAGACAGAGGGATACAGAGAGAGACAGAGAGAGACACAGTGAGAAATAGAGAGAGACAGAGAGAGACACAGAGGGAGACAGAGCGACAGAGTGATAAACTGAG
This sequence comes from Mus caroli, assembly GCF_978045245.1. Classification (NCBI taxonomy): domain Eukaryota; kingdom Metazoa; phylum Chordata; class Mammalia; order Rodentia; family Muridae; genus Mus; species Mus caroli. The sequence goes on from NW_028227276.1 coordinate 3,462,419, forward strand.
AGAGACAGAGAGAGACAGAGACAGAGACAGAGAGAGACAGAGATAGAGAGAGAGACGGAGAGAGACAGAGAGAGTCAATGAGAGACAGAGAGAGACAGAGAGACAGAGATAGAGATAGAGAGAGACAGAGAAAAAGAGAGAGACAGAGAGAGACAGAGATAGAGACAGAGAGAGACAGAGAGAGACAGAGAGAGACAGAGACAGAGAGAGACAGAGATAGAAAGAGTGACAGATAGAAACAGAGAGAGACAGAGAGAGAGACAGAGAGAGACAGAGAGAGACAGAGAGAGACAGAGATAGAGACAGAGAGACAGAGAGAGACAGAGAGAGACAGAGAGAAACAGAGTGAGAGATAGAGAGAGACAGAGAGAGATACAGAGGGAGACAGAGCGACTGAGTGATAAACTGAGAGAGACAGAGAGAGACAGAGACAGAGACAGAGAGAGACAGAGATAGAGAGAGAAACGGAGAGAGACAGAGAGAGTCAATGAGAGACAGAGAGAGACAGAGAGACAGAGATAGAGATAGAGAGAGACAGAGACAAAGAGAGAGACAGAGAGAGACAGAGATAGAGACAGAGAGAGACAGAGAGAGACAGAGACAGAGACAGAGAGAGACAGAGAGAGACAGAGAGAGACAGAGAGAGACAGAGAGAGACAGAGAGAGACAGAGACAGAGACAGAGAGAGACAGAGACAGAGACAGAGAGAGACATAGAGAGACACGGAGGGAGACAGAGCAACAGAGTGATAAACAGAAAGAGACAGAGAGAGACAGAGACAGAGACAGAGAGAGACAGAGATAGAGAGAGAGACAGAGAGAGACAGAGAGATACAGAAAGAGACAGAGAGAGACAGAGAGAGACACAGTGAGAGATAGAGAGAGACAGAGAGAGACACATGGAGAGATAGAGCAACAGAGTGATAAACAGAGAGAGACAGAGAGAGACAGAGACTGAGACAGAGACAGAGATAGTGAGAGAGATGGAGAGAGACGGAGAGAGACAGAGAGAGACAGAGAGAGACAATGAGAGACAGAGAAAGAAAGAGAGAGACAAAGACAGAATGAGAGAGACTGACAGAGACAGAGAGAGACAGAGAGAGACAGAGAGAGACAGAGAGAGACAGAGACAGAGAGAGACAGAGAGAGACCGAGAGACAGAGATAGAGACAGAGAGACAGAGAGAGACAGAGAGAGACAGAGAGAGACAGACAGAGAGACAGAGAGATACAGAGAAAGACAGATAGAGACAGAGAGACAGAGAGAGACAGAGACATACAGATAGAGACAGAGAGAGACACAGTGAGAGATAGAGAGAGACAGAGAGAGACACAGAGGGAGACAGAGCGACAGAGTGATAAACTGAGAGAGACAGAGAGAGACAGAGACAGAGACAGAGAGAGACAGAGATAGAGAGAGAGACGGAGAGAGAGAGAGAGTGTCAATGAGAGACAGAGAGAGACAGAGAGACAGAGATAGAGATAGAGAGAGACAGAGACAAAAAGAGAGACAGAGAGAGACAGAGATAGAGACAGAGAGAGACAGAGCGAGACAGAGACAGAGACAGAGAGAGACAGAGATAGAAAGAGAGACAGAGAGACAGAGAGAGAGACGGAGAGAGACACAGAGAGACAGAGAGAGACAGAGATAGAGACAGAGAGGCAGAGAGAGACAGAGAGATACAGAGAGAGACAGAGTGAGACACAGTGAGAGATAGAGAGAGACATAGTGAGACACAGAGGGAGACAGAGCGACAGAGTGATAAACAGAGAGAGACAGAGATAGAGACAGAAAGAGAAAGAGGGAGACAGAGAAAGCCAGAGACAAAGAGAGAGACAGAGAGAGAGATAGAGACAGAGAGAGACTGAGAGAGACAGAGAGAGAGACAGAGACAGAGAGAAACAAAGACAGAGACAGAGAGAGACAGAGATAGAGAGAGAGACAGAGAGAGACAGAGAGAGACAGAGATAGAGACAGAGAGACAGAGGGAGATAGAGGGATACAGAGAGAGACAGAGAGAGACACAGTGAGAAATAGAGAGAGACAGAGAGAGACACAGAGGGAGACAGAGCGACAGAGTGATAAACTGAGAGAGACACGGAGAGACAGAGACAGAGACAAGGAGAGACAGAGGTAGAGAGAGAGACGGAGAGAGACAGAGAGAGTCAATGAGAGACAGAGAGAGACAGAGAGACAGAGATAGAGATAGAGAGAGAAAGAGAAAAAGAGAGAGACAGAGAAAAAGAGAGAGACAGAGAGAGACAGAGATAGAGACAGAGATAGACAGAGAGTGACAGAGAGAGACAGATTCAGAGAGAGACAGAGATAGAAAGAGAGACAGATAGAGACAGAGAGACAGAGAGAGAGACAGAGAGAGACAGAGAGAGACAGAGATAGAGACAGAGAGACAGAGAGAGACAGAGAGAGACACCGAGAGAGACAGAGAGAGACTGAGAGAGACAGAGATAGAGACTGAGAGAGACAGAGAGAGAGACAGAGAAGACAGAGAGAGACACAGAGAGAGACAGAGAGAGACTGAGAGAGACAGAGATAAAGACTGAGAGAGACAGAGAAAGACAGAGAGAGAGGGAGACAGAGAGAGACAAAGAGAGAAAAAGAGAGACAGAGAGAGAGACAGAGAGAGACAGAGAGAGACAGAGAGAGACAGAGAGAGAGACAGAGAGAGACAGATTGAGACACAGTGAGAGATAGAGAGAGACAGAGTGAGACACAGAGGGAGACAGAGCGACAGAGTGATAAACAGAAAGAGACAGAGATAGAGACAGAGAGAGAAAGAGGGAGACAGAGAAAGCCAGAGACAAAGAGAGAGACAGAGATCGAGAGATAGAGACAGAGAGAGACTGAGAGAGACAGATAGAGACAGAGAGAAACAAAGACAGAGACAGAGAGAGACAGAGATAGAGAGAGAGACAGAGAGAGACAGAGAGAGACAGAGATAGAGACAGAGAGACATAGGGAGACAGAGGGATACAGAGAGAGACAGAGAGAGACACAGTGAGAAATAGAGAGAGACAGAGAGAGACAAAGAGGGAGACAGAGCGACAGAGTGATAAACTGAGAGAGACAGAGAGAGACAGAGACAGAGACAGAGAGAGACAGAGATAGAGAGAGAGATGGAGAGAGACAGAGAGAGTCAATGAGAGACAGAGAGAGACAGAGAGACAGAGATAGAGATAGAGAAAGACAGAGAAAAAGAGAGAGACAGAGAGAGACAGAGATAGAGAGAGAGAGAGACAGAGAGAGACAGAGAGAGACAGAGACAGAGACAGAGAGAGACAGAGATAGAAAGAATGACAGATAGAGACAGAGAGAGACAGAGAGAGACAGAGAGAGACAGAGAGAGACAGAGAGAGACAGAGAGAGACAGAGAGAGACAGAGAGAGACAGAGAGAGACAGAGTGAGAGATAGAGAGAGACAGAGAGAGATACAGAGGGAGACAGTGCGACAGAATGATAAACTGAGAGAGACAGAGAGAGACAGAGACAGAGACAGAGAGAGACAGAGAGAGAGAGAGAGACGGAGAGAGACAGAGAGAGTCAATGAGAGACAGAGAGAGACAGAGAGACAGAGATAGAGATAGAGAGAGACAGAGACAAATAGAGAGACAGAGAGAGACAGAGATAGAGACAGAGAGAGAGAGAGACAGAGACAGAGAGAGACAGAGAGAGACAGAGAGAGACAGAGAGAGACAGAGAGAGACAGAGAGAGACAGAGACATAGAGAGACACGGAGGGAGACAGAGCAACAGAGTGATAAACAGAAAGAGACAGAGAGAGACAGAGACAGAGACAGAGAGAAACAGAGATAGAGAGAGAGACAGAGAGAGACAGAGAGATACAGAAAGAGACAGAGAGAGACAGAGAGAGACACAGTGAGAGATAGAGAGAGACAGAGAGTGACACAGGGAGAGATAGAGCAACAGAGTGATAAACAGAGACAGACAGAGAGAGACAGAGACAGAGACAGAGAGAGACAGAGAGAGACAGAGAGAGACAGAGAGAGACAGAGAGAGAGACAGAGAGAGACAGAGAGAGACAGAGAGAGACACAGAGGGAGACAGAGCGACAGAGTGATAAACAGAGAGAGACAGAGAGAGACACCGAGAGAGACAGAGAGAGACTGAGAGAGACAGAGATAGAGACTGAGAGAGACAGAGAGAGAGACAGAGAAGACAGAGAGAGACAGAGATAGAGACAGAGAGACATAGGGAGATAGAGGGATACAGAGAGAGACAGAGAGAGACACAGTGAGAAATAGAGAGAGACAGAGAGAGACAAAGAGGGAGACAGAGCGACAGAGTGATAAACTGAGAGAGACAGAGAGAGACAGAGACAGAGACAGAGAGAGACAGAGATAGAGAGAGAGATGGAGAGAGACAGAGAGAGTCAATGAGAGACAGAGAGAGACAGAGAGACAGAGATAGAGATAGAGAGAGACAGAGAAAAAGAGAGAGACAGAGAGAGACAGAGATAGAGACAGAGAGAGACAGAGAGAGACAGAGAGAGACAGAGAGAGACAGAGACAGAGACAGAGAGAGACAGAGATAGAAAGAATGACAGATAGAGACAGAGAGAGACAGAGAGAGAGACAGAGAGAGACAGAGAGAGACAGAGAGAGACAGAGAGAGACAGAGAGAGACAGAGAGAGACAGAGTGAGAGATAGAGAGAGACAGAGAGAGATACAGAGGGAGACAGTGCGACAGAATGATAAACTGAGAGAGACAGAGAGAGACAGAGACAGAGACAGAGAGAGACAGAGAGAGAGAGAGAGACGGAGAGAGACAGAGAGAGTCAATGAGAGACAGAGAGAGACAGAGAGACAGAGATAGAGATAGAGAGAGACAGAGACAAATAGAGAGACAGAGAGAGACAGAGATAGAGACAGAGAGAGACAGAGAGAGACAGAGACAGAGACAGAGAGAGACAGAGAGAGACAGAGAGAGACAGAGAGAGACAGAGAGAGACAGAGAGAGACAGAGACAGAGAGAGACATAGAGAGACACGGAGGGAGACAGAGCAACAGAGTGATAAACAGAAAGAGACAGAGAGAGACAGAGACAGAGACAGAGAGAAACAGAGATAGAGAGAAAGACAGAGAGAGACAGAGAGATACAGAAAGAGACAGAGAGAGACAGAGAGAGACACAGTGAGAGATAGAGAGAGACAAAGAGAGACACAGAGGGAGACAGAGCGACAGAGTGATAAACTGAGAGAGACAGAGAGAGACAGAGACAGAGACAGAGAGAGACAGAGATAGAGAGAGAGACGGAGAGAGACAGAGAGAGTCAATGAGAGACAGAGATAGAGACAGAGAGACAGAGAGAGATAGAGAGAGACAGACAGAGACAGACAGAGAGACAGAGAGATACAGAGAGAGACAGATAGAGACAAAGAGACAGAGAGAGACAGAGACATACAGAGAGAGACAGAGAGAGACACAGTGAGAGATAGAGAGAGACAGAGAGAGACAGAGAGGGAGACAGAGCGACAGAGTGATAAACTGAGAGAGACAGAGAGAGACAGAGACAGATACAGAGAGAGACAGAGATAGAGAGAGAGACGGAGAGAGACAGAGAGAGTCAATGAGAGACAGAGAGAGACAGAGAGACAGAGATAGAGATAGAGAGAGTCAGAGACAGAGAGAGACAGAGATAGAGACAGAGAGAGACAGAGAGAGACAGAGACAGAGAGTGACAGAGATAGAAAGAGAATCAGAGAGAGAATGAGAGAGACAGAGAGAGAGACGGAGAGAGACACAGAGAGACAGAGAGAGACAGAGATAGAGACAGAGAGACAGAGAGAGACAGAGATAGAGACAGAGAGACAGAGAGAGACAGAGAGATACAGAGAGAGACAGAGTGAGACACAGTGAGAGATAGAGAGAGACAGAGTGAGACACAGAGGGAGACAGAGCGACAGAGTGATAAACAGAGAGAGACAGAGATAGAGAGAGAAAGAGAAATAGGGAGACAGAGAAAGCCAGAGACAAAGAGAGAGACAGAGAGAGAGAGATAGAGACTGAGAGAGTCTGAGAGAGACAGAGAGAGAGACAGATAGAGACAGAGAGAAACAAAGACAGAGACAGAGAGAGACAGAGATAGAGAGAGAGACAGAGAGAGACAGAGATAGAGACAGAGAGACAGAGGGAGATAGAGGGATACAGAGAGAGACAGAGAGAGACACAGTGAGAGATAGAGAGAGACAGAGAGAGACACAGATGGAGACAGATCGACAGAGTGATAAACTGAGAGAGACAGAGAGAGACAGAGACAGAGAGAGACAGATGTAGAGAGAGAGACGGAGAGAGACAGAGAGAGTCAATGAGAGACAGAGAGAGACAGAGAGACAGAGATAGAGATAGAGAGAGACAGAGAAAAAGAGAGAGACAGAGAGAGACAGAGATAGAGACAGAGAGAGACAGAGAGAGACAGAGAGAGACAGAGACAGAGACAGAGAGAGACAGAGATAGAAAGAGAGACAGATAGAGACAGAGAGACAGAGAGAGAGACAGAGAGAGTCAGAGAGACACAGAGAAAGAGACAGAGAGACAGAGAGAGACAGAGAGAGTCAGAGAGAGACACCGAGAGAGACAGAGAGAGACTGAGAGAGACAGAGATAGAGACTGAGAGAGACAGAGAGAGAGACAGAGAAGACAGAGAAAGACACAGAGAGAGACAGAGAGAGACTGAGAGAGACAGAGATAAAGACTGAGAGAGACAGAGAAAGACAGAGAGAGAGGGAGACAGAGAGAGACAAAGAGAGACAAAGATAGACAGAGACAGAGACAGAGAGAGACAGAGAGAGACAGAGAGAGACACAGAGAGAGACAGAGAGAGACTGAGAGAGACAGAGATAGAGACTGAGAGAGACAGAGAGATAGACAGAGAAGACAGAGAGAGACACAAAGAGAGACGTAGAGAGACAGAGAGACTGAGAGAGACAGAGATAGAAACTGAGAGAGACTGAAAGAGACAGAGAGAGAGGGAGACAGAGAGAGACAAAGAGAGACAGAGAGAGACAGAGAGAGAGACAGAGAGAGACAGAGAGAGACAGAGAGAGACCGAGATAGGGACAGAGAGAGACACAGAGAGAGACAGAGAGAGACAGAGGGAGACAGAGAGAGACTGAGAGAGACAGAGATAGAGACTGAGAGAGACAGAGAGAGACAGAGAGAGACAGAGTGATAGAGAGACACAGAGAGAGATAGAGAGAGAGGTAGACAGAGAGAGACAAAGAGAGAGACAGAGCGAGGCAAAGAGAAAGACAGAGAGAGAGACAGACAGACAGAGAGAGACAGGGAGAGACAGAGAGAGAGACAGAGAGAGACAGAGAGATACAGACGGAGAGACTGAGAAAGAGACAGAGAGAGACAGAAAACCGAACAGAGAGAGACAGAGAGAGACAGAGAAGGAGTGAGAGAGACTGAGAGAGACAGATAGAGAAAAAGACAGAGTGAGAAAGACTGAGAGAGACAGAGAGAGAG
>NW_028227276.1:3497422-3499922 GCF_978045245.1 Mus caroli
TGATAAACTGAGAGAGACAGAGAGAGACAGAGACAGAGAGAGACAGAGATAGAGAGAGAGACAGAGAGAGACAGAGAGAGTCAATGAGAGACAGAGAGAGACAGAGAGACAGAGATAGAGATAGAGAGAGACAGAGACAAATAGAGAGACAGAGAGAGACAGAGATAGAGACAGAGAGAGACAGAGAGAGACAGAGACAGAGACAGAGAGAGACAGAAATAGAGAGAGAGATGGAGAGAGAGAGAGAGAGTCAATGAGAGACAGAGAGAGACAGAGAGACAGAGATAGAGATAGAGAGAGACAGAGACAAAGAGAGAGACAGAGAGAGACAGAGATAGAGACAGAGAGAGACAGAGAGAGACAGAGACAGAGGCAGAGAGAGACAGAGATAGAAAGAGAGACAGAGAGAGAAAGAGAGAGACAGAGAGAGAAACGGAGAGAGACACAGAGAGACAGAGAGAGACAGAGATAGAGACAGAGAGACAGAGAGAGACAGAGAGATACAGAGAGAGACAGAGTGAGATACAGTGAGAGATAGAGAGAGACAGAGTGAGACACAGAGGGAGACAGAGCGACAGAGTGATAAACAGAGAGAGACAGAGAGAGAGACAGAAAGAGAAAGAGGGAGACAGAGAAAGCCAGAGACAAAGAGAGAGACAGAGAGAGAGATAGAGACAGAGAGAGACTGAGAGAGACAGAGAGAGAGACAGATAGAAACAGAGATAAACAAAGACAGAGACAGAGAGAGACAGAGATAGAGAGAGAGACAGAGAGAGACAGAGAGAGACAGAGATAGAGACAGAGAGACAGAGGGAGATAGAGGGATACAGAGAGAGACAGAGAGAGACACAGTGAGAAATAGAGAGAGACAGAGAGAGACACAGAGAGAGACAGAGAGACAGAGAGACAGAGATAGAGATAGAGAGAGACAGAGAAAAAGAGAGAGACAGAGAGAGACAGAGATAGAGACAGAGAGAGACAGAGAGAGACAGAGAGAGACAGAGACAGAGAGAGACAGAGATAGAAAGAGAGACAGATAGAGACAGAGATACAGAGAGAGAGACAGAGACAGAATGAGAGAGAATGAGAGAGACAGAGAGAGAGACAGATGAGACAGAGATAGAGACAGAGAGAGACAGAGAGAGAGACAGAGAGAGACAGAGAGAGACAGAGAGAGACAGAGACAGAGAGAGGCAGACATAGAAAGAGTGACAGATAGAGACAGAGAGAGACAGAGAGAGAGACAGAGAGAGACAGAGAGAGAGAGAGAGAGAGACAGAGACAGAGACAGAGAGAGACAGAGAGAGACAATGAGAGACAGAGAAAGAAAGAGAGAGACAAAGACAGAATGAGAGAGACTGACAGAGACAGAGAGAGACAGAGAGGGAGAGAGACAGAGAGAGACAGAGAGAGACAGAGAGACAGAGATAGAGACAGAGAGACAGAGAGAGACAGAGAGAGACAGAGAGAGACAGACAGTGAGACAGAGAGATACAGAGAGAGACAGATAGAGACAGAGAGACAGAGAGAGACAGAGACATACAGAGAGAGACAGAGAGAGACACAGTGAGAGATAGAGAGAGACAGAGAGAGACACAGAGGGAGACAGAGCGACAGAGTGATAAACTGAGAGAGACAGAGACAGAGACAGAGAGAGACAGAGATAGAGAGAGAGACGGAGAGAGACAGAGAGAGTCAATGAGAGACAGAGAGAGACAGAGAGACATAGATAGAGATAGAGAGAGACAGAGACAAAGAAAGAGAGAGAGAGAGACAGAAATATAGACAGAGAGAGACAGAGAGAGACAGAGAGAGACAGAGACAGAGACAGAGCGTGACAGAGATAGAAAGAGAATCAGAGAGAGAATGAGAGAGACAGAGAGAGAGACGTAGAGAGACACAGAGAGACAGAGAGAGACAGAGATAGAGACAGAGAGACAGAGAGAGACAGAGAGATACAGAGAGAGACAGAGTGAGACACAGTGAGAGATAGAGACAGAGTGAGACAGAGGGAGACAGAGCGACAGCGTAATAAACAGAGAGAGACAGAGATAGAGACAGAAAGAGAAAGAGGGAGACAGAGAAAGCCAGAGACAAAGAGAGAGACAGAGAGAGAGAGAGATAGAGACTGAGAGAGTCTGAGAGAGACAGAGAGAGAGACAGATAGAGACAGAGAGGAACAAAGGCAGAGACAGAGAGAGACAGAGAGAGAGAGAGAGAAAGAGAGAGACAGAGATAGAGACAGAGAGACAGAGGGAGATAGAGGGATACAGAGAGAGACAGAGAGAGACACAGTGAGAAATAGAGAGAGACAGAGAGAGAGACAGAGGGAGACAGAGCGACAGAGTGATAAACTGAGAGAGACAGAGAGAGACAGAGACAGAGACAGAGAGAGACAGATGTAGAGAGAGAGACGGAGAGAGACAGAGAGAGTCAATGAGAGACAGAGAGAGACAGAGAGACAGAGATAGAGATAGAGAGAGACAGAGAAAAAGAGAGA
>NW_028227276.1:3502422-3504922 GCF_978045245.1 Mus caroli
GAGAGACAGAGAGAGACAGAGATGGAGACAGAGAGACAGAGAGAGACAGAGAGAGTCAGAGAGAGACAGAGAGAGACACAGTGAGAGATAGAGAGAGAAAGAGAGAGACACAGAGAGAGACAGAGCGACAGAGTGATAAACAGAGAGAGACAGAGATAGAGTCAGAGAGAGACAGAGGGAGACAGAGAAAGGCAGAGGAGACAGAGAGAGACAGAGAGAGACAGAGATAGAGACAGAGAGACAGAGAGAGACAGAGATAGACACAGTGAGAGATAGAGAGAGACAAAGAGAGACACAGAGAGAGACAGAGAGAGAAAGAGAGATACACGGAGAGAGACAGAGAGAGACAGAGGGAGACTGAGAGAGACAGAGATTAAGACAGAGAGAGACAGAGAGAGACAGAGAGTGGGAGACAGAGAGAGACAAAGAAGACAGAGAGAGACAGAGACAAAGAGAGAGACAGAGAGAGACAGAGACAGTGAGAGAGACTGAGAGAGACAGAGAGAGACACAGAGACAGAGAGAGACAGAGAGAGACAGAGAGAGAAAGAGATAGAGACAGAGAGAGACAGAGAGAGAGACCGAGATAGACAGAAAGAGTGACAGAGAGAGACAGAGAGAGACAGATAGAGACAGAGAGTGACAGAGGTAGAGACAGAGAGGGACATAGAGAGAGAAAGAGAGAGACAGAGAGAGACACAGAGAGGACACAGTGAGAGATAGAGAGAGACAGAGAAACACAGAAAGAGACAGAGCAACAGAGTGATAAACAGAGAGAGAAAGAGATAGAGCCAGAGAGAGACAGAGGGAGACAGAGAAAGACAGAGAGAGACACAGAGAGAGACAGAGAGAGACAGAGAGAGACTGAGAGAGACAGAGATAAAGACAGAGAGAGACACAGAGAGTGACAGAGAGAGACACAGAGAGAGACAGAGAGAGACAGAGAGAGAGGGAGACAGAGAAAGACAGAGAGAGACAGTGGCAGAGACAGAAAGAGACAGAGATAGAGAGAGAGACAGAGAGATACAGAGAGAGACAGAGAGATACAGAGAGAGACAGAGAGAGACAAAGAGAGAGACAAAGAGAGACAGAGAGAGATAGAGAGAGATACAGAGAAAGACAGAGAGAGACCGAGAAAGACAGAGATAGAGACAGAGAGACAGAGAGAGACAGAAGAGAGACACAGAGAGACACAGAGAGTGACAGAGCGACAGAGTGATAAACAGAGAGGGACAGAGAGAGACAGAGAGAGTGACAGAGAGAGACAGATTGAGACAGAGGGAGACAGATAGAAACAGAGATAGAGACAGAGAGAGACAGAGGGAGACAGAGAAAGACAGAGAGAGACAGAGAGAGAGGGAGACAGAGAGAGACAAAGAAGACAGAGAGAGACAGATACAAAGAGAGAGACAGAGAGAGACAGAGACAGTGAGAGAGACTGAGAGAGACAGAGAGAGACACAGAGAGAGACAGAGAGAGACAGAGAGAGACAAAGATAGAGACAGAGAGAGACAGAGAGAGACAGAGAGAGACACCAAGAGACACCGAGAGAGACTAAGAGAGACTGAGAGAGACACAGGGAGAGATAGAGAGAGAAAGAGAGAGAGACAGAGAGAGACAGAGAGAGACACAGTGAGAGATAGAGAGAGACAGAGAGAGACACAGAGAGAGACAGAGAGAGACAGAGGGAGACAGAGAGAGACTGAGAGAGACAGAGATAGAGACTGAGAGAGACAGAGAGAGACAGAGAGAGACAGAGTGATAGAGAGACACAGAGAGAGATAGGGAGAGAGTTAGACAGAGAGAGACAAAGAGAGAGACAGAGCGAGGCAAAGAGAGAGACAGAGAGACAGACAGACAGAGAGATACAGAGAGAGACAGAGAGAGACAGAGAGAGAGACAGAGAGAGACAGAGAGAGACAGAGATAGAGACAGAGAGACAGAGAGAGACAGAGAGAGACAGAGAGAGACAAAGTGAGAGATAGAGAGAGACAGAGAGATACACAGAGAGAGACAGAGCGACAGAGTGTTGAACAGAGAGACACAGAGATAGAGACAGAGAGAGACGGAGAGAGACAGAGAGAGACAATGAGAGACAGAGAGAAAGAGAGAGACAGAAATAGAGACAGAGAGAGTTAGAGACAGAGACAGAAAGAAACAGAGATAGAGACAGAGAGACAGAGAGAGACAGAGAGAGACAGAGAGAGAGGGAGACAGAGAGAGACAGAGAGAGACAGTGGCAGAGACAGAGAGAGACAGGGATAGAGAGAGACAGAGAGATACAGAGAGAGACAGAGAGATACAGAGAGAGACAGAGAGAGACAGAGAGAGAGACAAAGAGAGACAGAGAGAGACAGAGAGAGACACAGGGAGAGATAGAGAGAGACAGAGAGAGACAAAGAGAGTGACAGAGCGACAGAGTGATAAACAGAGAGAGACAGAGATAGAGACAGAGAGTGACAGAGAGAGAGAGGGAGACAGAGAAAGACATAGAGACTGAG
>NW_028227276.1:3512422-3532422 GCF_978045245.1 Mus caroli
AGACAAAGACAGAGAGAGACACTGACAAAGAGAGAGACAGAGAGAGACAGAGAGAAAGAGATAGAGACATAGAGAGATGCAGAGAGAGACAGAGATAGACAAAGAGATAAACAGAGGGACAGAGATAGAGACAGAGAGAGACAGAGACAAAGAGAGAGACAGAGTCAGAGAGAGAGACTAAGAGAGACAGAGAGAGACACAGAGAGAGACAGAGAGATACAGAGAGAGACAGAGAGAGATAGAGATAGAGACAGAGAGAGACAGAGAGAGAAACCGAGATAGACAGAGAGAGAGACAGAGAGAGACAGATAGAGACAGATAGTGACAGAGATATGATAAACAGAGAGAGTCAGAGATAGAGACAGAGAGAGACAGAGGGAGACAGAGAAAGACAGAGAGAGACAGAGAGAGACACAGAGAGAGACAGAGAGAGACAGAGAGAGAGGGAGACAGAGAGAGACAAAGACAGAGAGAGACACTGACAAAGAGAGAGACAGAGAGAGACAGAGAGAAAGAGATAGAGACATAGAGAGATGCAGAGAGAGACAGAGATAGACAAAGAGATAAACAGAGGGACATAGATAGAGACAGAGAGGAACAGAGACAAAGAGAGAGACAGAGTCAGAGAGAGAGACTAAGAGAGACAGAGAGAGACACAGAGAGAGACAGAGAGATACAGAGAGAGACAGAGAGAGATAGAGATAGAGACAGAGAGAGACAGAGAGAGAAACCGAGATAGACAGAGAGAGAGAGAGAGAGACAGAGAGTGACAGAGATATGATAAACAGAGAGAGTCAGAGATAGAGACAGAGAGAGACAGAGGGAGACAGAGAAAGACAGAGAGAGACACAGAGAGAGACAGAGAGAGACAGAGAGAGAGGGAGACAGAAAGAGACAAAGAAGACAGAGAGAGACACAAACGAGATAGACAGAAAGAGACAGAGACAGAGAGAGAGACTGAGAGAGACAGAGAGAGACACAGAGAGAGACAGAGAGAGACAAAGAGAGACAGAGAGAGACAAAGAGAGACAGAGAGAGACACCGAGAGAGACTTAGAGAGACTGAGTGAGACACAGGGAGAGATAGAGAGAGACAGAGAGAGAGACAGAGAGAGACAGAGAGAGACAGAGAGAGACATAGATAGAGACAGAGAAACAGAGAGAGACAGAGAGAGACAGAGAGAGACAGAGAGAGACACAGTGAGAGATAGAGAAAGACAGAGAGAGACACAGAGAGAGACAGAGCGACAGAGTGAAAAACAGAGAGAGACAGAGAGAGACAGAGAGAGACAGAGAGAGACAGAGAGAGAGGGAGACAGAGAGAGACAGAGAGAGACAGTGGCAGAGACAGAGAGAGACAGAGATAGAGAGAGAAAGAGAGATACAGAGAGAGACAGAGAGTTACAGAGAGAGACAGAGAGAGACAGAGAGAGAGACAAAGAGAGACAGAGAGAGACACAGAGAGACACAGAGAGAGACAGAGCGACAGAGTGATGTACAGAGAGACACAGAGATAGAGACAGAGAGAGACAGAAAGAGACAGAGAGAGACTGAGAGAGACAGAGAGAGACAATGAGAGACAGAGAGAGAGAGACAAAGAAAGACACAGAGAGAGACAGAGAGAGACATAGAGAGAGTGAGAGAGACAGAAAGTGAGAGAGTGAGACAGAGAGAGACAGTGATGTAGACAGAGAGAGACAGAGAGAGACATAGAGAGAGATAGAGAGAGACAGAAAGATAGACAGAGAGAGACAGAGACAAAGAAAGACACAGAGAGAGACAGAGAGAGATAAAGAGATACAGATAGAGAGACAGAAAGAGACAGAGAAAGACAGATAGAGTGACAGAGAGAGACAGAGACAGACAGAGAGAGACAGAGAGAGAGAGAGACAAAGAGAGACAGAGAGAGAGACAAAGTGAGACATTGAAATAAAGAGAGAGACAATGAAAGACAGAGAGAGGGACAGAGAGAGACAGAGAGAGAGACAGACAGAGACAGAAAATAGACAAAGAGAGAGACACAGAGAGACACAGAGAGTGGAAGAAATAGACAGAGAGAGAGTCAGAGACAAAGTGAGAGACAGAGAGAGAGTCAGAGACAAAGAGAGAGAAAGAGAGAGACAACGAGAGAGACAGAGAGAGACAGAGAGAGACAGAGAGAGAGACAGAGAGAGACACAGAGAGAGACAGAGAGAGACACAGAGAGAGACAGAGAGTGACATAGAGAGAGTGAGAGAGACATAAAGAGAGACAGAGAGAGACACAGAGAGACAAAGAGAGAGACAAAGAGAGAGACAGAGAGAGAGACAGATAGAGACAGAGAGAGACAGAGAGTGACAGAGAGAGACAGAGAGAGAGACAGAGAGAGACACAGAGAGAGACAGAGAGAGACACAGAGAGAGACAGAGAGTGACATAGAGAGAGTGAGAGAGACATAAAGAGAGACAGAGAGAGACACAGAGAGACAAAGAGAGAGACAAAGAGAGAGACAGAGAGAGAGACAGATAGAGACAGAGAGAGACAGAGAGTGACAGAGAGAGACAGGGAAAGACAGAGATAGAGAGCGAGACAAAGGGAGACACAGAGAGAGACAGAGCTAGACAGAGAGATACAGAGAGAGAGACAGAGAGAGACAGAGAGACAGAGAGAAACAGAGAAAGACAGAGATAGAGAGCGAGACAAAGGGAGACACAGCGAGAGACAGAGCTAGACAGAGAGATACAGAGAGAGAGACAGCGAGAGACAGAGAGAGAGACAGAGAGAGAGAAAGAGAGAGACAGAGACACAGAGATTGACAGAGAGAGAGACACAGAGAGAGACAGAGAGAGAGACAGAGAGAGACACAGAGAGAGACAGAGAGAGACAGAGAGAGACAGAGAAAGACAGAGATAGGGATAGAGAGAGACATAGCGAGAGACTGAGAGCGACGGAGAGAGACAGACAGAGAGAGACAGAGAGAGACAAAGAGAGAGACAGAGAGAGACACAGAGAGAGACAGAGAGAGACACAGAGAGAGACAGAGATAGGGATACAGAGAGACATTGAGAGAGACAGAGAGAGACAGAGAGAGAGTGAGAGAGACATAAAGAGAGACAGAGAGAGACACAGAGAAAGAGAAAGGCAAATAGAGAGACAGAGAGAGAGACAGAGAGAGACAGAGAGAGAGAGTGACAGAGAGAGACAGAGATAGAGAGCAAGACAAAGGGAGACACAGAGAGAGGCAGAGCTAGACAGAGAGATACAGAGAGAGAGACAGAGAGAGACAGAGAGAGAGAAACAGAGAGACAGAGACACAGAGATTGACAGAGAGAGAGACACAGAGAGAGACAGAGAGAGAGAGAGAAAGAGAGACACAGAGAGAGACAGAGATAGGGATATAAAGAGACATAGAGAGAGACAGAGAGCGATGGAGAGAGACAGATGAGAGAGACAGAGAGAGACAAAGAGAGCAGACAGAGACAGAGAGAGAGACGTAGAGAGACATAGAAATAGAGAGGGACAAAGAAAGACAGAGAGAGAGACAGAGAGAGACAGACAGATACAGACAGAGACAGAAAAGAGACAAAGAGAGAGAGACTGAGAGAGACAGAGAAAGAAAGAGAGCGACAGAGAGAGACAGAGAGAGAGATACAGAGAGAGGCAGAGAGATACAGAGAAAGAACAGAGAGAGAAACAGAGAGAGACAGAGAGAGAGACAGAGACAGAAAGAGACAGAGAGAGACAGAGAGAGACAGAAAGATACAGAGAGACATAGAGAGAGGAAGAGATAGACAGAGAGAGAGTCAGAGACAAAGAGAAAGACAGAGAGATAGTCAGAGACAAAGAGAGAGACAGAGAGAGACAAAGAGAGAGACAGAGAGAGACAGAGAGAGACAGAGAGAGAGACAGAGAGAGACAGAGAGAGACACAGAGAGAGACAGAGAGAGACACAGAGAGAGACAGAGAGAGACAGAGAGAGAGAGATTGACAGAGATAGACAGAGAGAGACAGAGATAGAGAGCGAGACAAAGGGAGACACAGAGAGAGACAGAGCTAGACAGAGAGATACAGAGAGAGAGACAGAGAGAGACAGAGAGACTGAGAGACAAAATTATACAGGGAGAGACAGAGAGAGAGACAGAGAGAGACAGAGATAGAGACAGAGAGAGACACAGAAAGAGACAGAGAGAGACAGAGAGAGAAATACAGAGAGAGATATAGTGAGATAGAGAGAGACAGAAAGAGACAGAGAGAGACTAAAATAGTAACAGAGAGAGACAGAGAGAGAGACAGAGAGAGACAGAGACAGAGGGAGAGAGAAAGAGACAGAGAGAGACAGAGAGAGACAGAGAGAGACAGAGAGAGACACAGAGAGAGACAGAGAAAGAGACAGAGAGACATAGAGAGAGACAGAGAGAGACAAAGAGAGACAGAGAGAGACATACAGAGATAGATATAGAGAGAAAGAGAGAGAGACAGAGAGAGACAAAGAGAGAAACAGAGAGAGACAGAGAGAGACAGAAAGAGACAGAGAGAGACAGAAAGAGAAAGAGAGACAGAGAGAGACACAGAGAGAGGAAGAGAGAGACAGAGATAGGGATAGAGAGAGACATAATGAGAGACAGAGAGAGACATAGAGAGAGTGAGAGAGACAGAAAGAGAGACAGAGAGACAGAGAGACACAGAGAGAGTGAAATAGACTGAGTGAGACAGAAATAGAGACAGAGTTAGAGACAGAGTGAGACAGAGAGAGACACAGAGAGAGAAAGAGAGAGACAGAGAGAGAGACAGAGAGAGAGAGACAGAGAGAGACAGAGAGACAGACAGAGAGAGACAGAGGGAGACAGAGATAAAGAGCGAGACACAGGGAGACACAGAGTGAGAAAGAGCTAGACAGAAAGATACAGAGAGAGAGACAGAGAGAGACATAGAGAGAAAGAGAGACAGAGAGAGACAGAGAGAGAGACAGAGAGAGACAGAGAGAGAGAAAGAGAGAGACAGAGACAAAGAGAGAGACAGAGAGTGAGACACAAATAGAGACAGAGAGAAACACAGAGAGAGACATAGAGAGAGTGAGAGAGACAGAAAGTGAGAGAGTGAGACAGAGAGAGACAGTGATGGAAACAGAGAGAGACAGAGAGAGACATAGAGAGAGACAGAGAGAGACAGAAAGATAGACAGAGAGAGACAGAGACAAAGAAAGACACAGAGAGAGACAGAGAGAGATAAAGAGATACAGATAGAGAGACAGAAAGAGACAGAGAGAGACAGATAGAGTGACAGAGAGAGACAGAGAGAGACAGAGAGAGACAGAGAGAGAGAGAGACAAAGAGAGACAGAGAGAGAGACAAAGTGAGACATTGAAATAAAGAGAGAGACAATGAAAGACAGAGAGAGGGACAGAGAGAGACAGAGAGAGAGACAGACAGAGACAGAAAAGAGACAAAGAGAGAGACACAGAGAGACACAGAGAGAGAGGAAGAAATAGACAGAGAGAGAGTCAGAGACAAAGTGAGAGACAGAGAGAGAGTCAGAGACAAAGAGAGAGACAGAGAGAGACAACGAGAGAGACAGAGAGAGACAGAGAGAGACAGAGAGAGAGACAGAGAGAGACACAGAGAGAGACAGAGAGAGACACAGAGAGAGACAGAGAGTGACATAGAGAGAGTGAGAGAGACATAAAGAGAGACAGAGAGAGACACAGAGAGAGACAAAGAGAGAGACAGAGAGAGAGACAGAGAGAGACAGAGAGAGACAGAGAGTGACAGAGAGAGACAGGGAAAGACAGAGATAGAGAGCGAGACAAAGGGAGACACAGAGAGAGACAGAGCTAGACAGAGAGAGACAGAGAGAGACAGAGAGAGACAGAGAGAGACACAGAGAGAGACAGAGAAAGAGACAGAGAGACATAGAGAGAGACAGAGAGAGACAAAGAGAGACAGAGAGAGACATACAGAGATAGATATAGAGAGAAAGAGAGAGAGACAGAGAGAGACAAAGAGAGAAACAGAGAGAGACAGAGAGAGACAGAAAGAGACAGAGAGAGACAGAAAGAGAAAGAGAGACAGAGAGAGACACAGAGAGAGGAAGAGAGAGACAGAGATAGGGATAGAGAGAGACATAATGAGAGACAGAGAGAGACATAGAGAGAGTGAGAGAGACAGAAAGAGAGACAGAGAGACAGAGAGACACAGAGAGAGTGAAATAGACTGAGTGAGACAGAAATAGAGACAGAGTTAGAGACAGAGTGAGACAGAGAGAGACACAGAGAGAGAAAGAGAGAGACAGAGAGAGAGACAGAGAGAGAGAGACAGAGAGAGACAGAGAGACAGACAGAGAGAGACAGAGGGAGACAGAGATAAAGAGCGAGACACAGGGAGACACAGAGTGAGAAAGAGCTAGACAGAAAGATACAGAGAGAGAGACAGAGAGAGACATAGAGAGAAAGAGAGACAGAGAGAGACAGAGAGAGAGACAGAGAGAGACAGAGAGAGAGAAAGAGAGAGACAGAGACAAAGAGAGAGACAGAGAGTGAGACACAAATAGAGACAGAGAGAAACACAGAGAGAGACATAGAGAGAGTGAGAGAGACAGAAAGTGAGAGAGTGAGACAGAGAGAGACAGTGATGGAAACAGAGAGAGACAGAGAGAGACATAGAGAGAGACAGAGAGAGACAGAAAGATAGACAGAGAGAGACAGAGACAAAGAAAGACACAGAGAGAGACAGAGAGAGATAAAGAGATACAGATAGAGAGACAGAAAGAGACAGAGAGAGACAGATAGAGTGACAGAGAGAGACAGAGAGAGACAGAGAGAGACAGAGAGAGAGAGAGACAAAGAGAGACAGAGAGAGAGACAAAGTGAGACATTGAAATAAAGAGAGAGACAATGAAAGACAGAGAGAGGGACAGAGAGAGACAGAGAGAGAGACAGACAGAGACAGAAAAGAGACAAAGAGAGAGACACAGAGAGACACAGAGAGAGAGGAAGAAATAGACAGAGAGAGAGTCAGAGACAAAGTGAGAGACAGAGAGAGAGTCAGAGACAAAGAGAGAGACAGAGAGAGACAACGAGAGAGACAGAGAGAGACAGAGAGAGACAGAGAGAGAGACAGAGAGAGACACAGAGAGAGACAGAGAGAGACACAGAGAGAGACAGAGAGTGACATAGAGAGAGTGAGAGAGACATAAAGAGAGACAGAGAGAGACACAGAGAGAGACAAAGAGAGAGACAGAGAGAGAGACAGAGAGAGACAGAGAGAGACAGAGAGTGACAGAGAGAGACAGGGAAAGACAGAGATAGAGAGCGAGACAAAGGGAGACACAGAGAGAGACAGAGCTAGACAGAGAGATACAGAGAGAGACAGAGAGAGACAGAGAGACAGAGAGAAACAGAGAAAGACAGAGATAGAGCGCGAGACAAAGGGAGACACAGCGAGAGACAGAGCTAGACAGAGAGATACAGAGAGAGAGACAGCGAGAGACAGAGAGAGAGACAGAGAGAGAGAAAGAGAGAGACAGAGACACAGAGATTGACAGAGAGAGAGACACAGAGAGAGACAAAGAGAGAGAGACAGAGAGAGACACAGAGAGAGACAGAGAGAGACAGAGAGAGACAGAGAAAGACAGAGATAGGGATAGAGAGAGACATAGCGAGAGACTGAGAGCGACGGAGAGAGACAGACAGAGAGAGACAGAGAGAGACAAAGAGAGAGACAGAGAGAGACACAGAGAGAGACAGAGAGAGACACAGAGAGAGACAGAGATAGGGATACAGAGAGACATAGAGAGAGACAGAGAGAGACAGAGAGAGAGTGAGAGAGACATAAAGAGAGACAGAGAGAGACACAGAGAAAGAGAAAGGCAAATAGAGAGACAGAGAGAGAGACAGAGAGAGACAGAGAGAGAGAGTGACAGAGAGAGACAGAGATAGAGAGCGAGACAAAGGGAGACACAGAGAGAGGCAGAGCTAGACAGAGAGATACAGAGAGAGAGACAGAGAGAGACAGAGAGAGAGAAACAGAGAGACAGAGACACAGAGATTGACAGAGAGAGAGACACAGAGAGAGACAGAGAGAGAGAGAGAAAGAGAGACACAGAGAGAGACAGAGAGAGACAGAGATAGGGATATAAAGAGACATAGAGAGAGACAGAGAGCGATGGAGAGAGACAGATGAGAGAGACAGAGAGAGACAAAGAGAGCAGACAGAGACAGAGAGAGAGACGTAGAGAGACATAGAAATAGAGAGGGACAAAGAAAGACAGAGAGAGAGACAGAGAGAGACAGACAGATACAGACAGAGACAGAAAAGAGACAAAGAGAGAGAGACTGAGAGAGACAGAGAAAGAAAGAGAGCGACAGAGAGAGACAGAGAGAGAGATACAGAGAGAGGCAGAGAGATACAGAGAGAGAACAGAGAGAGAAACAGAGAGAGACAGAGAGAGAGACAGAGACAGAAAGAGACAGAGAGAGACAGAGAGAGACAGAAAGATACAGAGAGACATAGAGAGAGGAAGAGATAGACAGAGAGAGAGTCAGAGACAAAGAGAAAGACAGAGAGAGAGTCAGAGACAAAGAGAGAGACAGAGAGAGACAAAGAGAGAGACAGAGAGAGACAGAGAGAGACAGAGAGAGAGACAGAGAGAGACAGAGAGAGACACAGAGAGAGACAGAGAGAGACACAGAGAGAGACAGAGAGAGACAGAGAGAGAGAGATTGACAGAGAGAGACAGAGAGAGACAGAGATAGAGAGCGAGACAAAGGGAGACACAGAGAGAGACAGAGCTAGACAGAGAGATACAGAGAGAGAGACAGCGAGAGACAGACAGATACAGACAGAGACAGAAAAGAGACAAAGAGAGAGAGACTGAGAGAGACAGAGAAAGAAAGAGAGCGACAGAGAGAGACAGAAAGAGAGACAGAGAGAGAGACAGAGAGAGACAGAGACAGAGTGAAATAGACTGAGTGAGACAGAAAGAGCGACAGAAAGAGAGACAAAGATAGAAACAGAGAGAGACAGACAGGGACACAGAGAGAGAAAGAGAGAAACTGAGAGAGAGACAGAGAGAGAGACAGAGAGAGACAGAGAGAGAGACAGAGAGAGAGACAGAGAGAGACAGAGAGAGAGAAAGAGAGAGACAGAGACAAAGAGAGAGACAGAGAGTGAGACACAAATAGAGACAGAGAGAAACACAGAGAGAGACATAGAGAGAGTGAGAGAGACAGAAAGTGAGAGAGTGAGACAGAGAGAGACAGTGATGGAAACAGAGAGAGACAGAGAGAGACATAGAGAGAGACAGAGAGAGACAGAAAGATAGACAGAGAGAGACAGAGACAAAGAAAGACACAGAGAGAGACAGAGAGAGATAAAGAGATACAGATAGAGAGACAGAAAGATACAGAGAGAGACAGATAGAGTGACAGAGAGAGACAGAGAGAGACAGAGAGAGACAGAGAGAGAGAGAGACAAAGAGAGACAGAGAGAGAGACAAAGTGAGACATTGAAATAAAGAGAGAGACAATGAAAGACAGAGAGAGGGACAGAGAGAGACAGAGAGAGAGACAGACAGAGACAGAAAAGAGACAAAGAGAGAGACACAGAGAGACACAGAGAGAGAGGAAGAAATAGACAGAGAGAGAGTCAGAGACAAAGTGAGAGACAGAGAGAGAGTCAGAGACAAAGAGAGAGACAGAGAGAGACAACGAGAGAGACAGAGAGAGACAGAGAGAGACAGAGAGAGAGACAGAGAGAGACACAGAGAGAGACAGAGAGAGACACAGAGAGAGACAGAGAGTGACATAGAGAGAGTGAGAGAGACATAAAGAGAGACAGAGAGAGACACAGAGAGAGACAAAGAGAGAGACAGAGAGAGAGACAGAGAGAGACAGAGAGAGACAGAGAGTGACAGAGAGAGACAGGGAAAGACAGAGATAGAGAGCGAGACAAAGGGAGACACAGAGAGAGACAGAGCTAGACAGAGAGATACAGAGAGAGACAGAGAGAGACAGAGAGACAGAGAGAAACAGAGAAAGACAGAGATAGAGCGCGAGACAAAGGGAGACACAGCGAGAGACAGAGCTAGACAGAGAGATACAGAGAGAGAGACAGCGAGAGACAGAGAGAGAGACAGAGAGAGAGAAAGAGAGAGACAGAGACACAGAGATTGACAGAGAGAGAGACACAGAGAGAGACAAAGAGAGAGAGACAGAGAGAGACACAGAGAGAGACAGAGAGAGACAGAGAGAGACAGAGAAAGACAGAGATAGGGATAGAGAGAGACATAGCGAGAGACTGAGAGCGACGGAGAGAGACAGACAGAGAGAGACAGAGAGAGACAAAGAGAGAGACAGAGAGAGACACAGAGAGAGACAGAGAGAGACACAGAGAGAGACAGAGATAGGGATACAGAGAGACATAGAGAGAGACAGAGAGAGACAGAGAGAGAGTGAGAGAGACATAAAGAGAGACAGAGAGAGACACAGAGAAAGAGAAAGGCAAATAGAGAGACAGAGAGAGAGACAGAGAGAGACAGAGAGAGAGAGTGACAGAGAGAGACAGAGATAGAGAGCGAGACAAAGGGAGACACAGAGAGAGGCAGAGCTAGACAGAGAGATACAGAGAGAGAGACAGAGAGAGACAGAGAGAGAGAAACAGAGAGACAGAGACACAGAGATTGACAGAGAGAGAGACACAGAGAGAGACAGAGAGAGAGAGAGAAAGAGAGACACAGAGAGAGACAGAGAGAGACAGAGATAGGGATATAAAGAGACATAGAGAGAGACAGAGAGCGATGGAGAGAGACAGATGAGAGAGACAGAGAGAGACAAAGAGAGCAGACAGAGACAGAGAGAGAGACGTAGAGAGACATAGAAATAGAGAGGGACAAAGAAAGACAGAGAGAGAGACAGAGAGAGAC
Source organism: Mus caroli (assembly GCF_978045245.1). Lineage (NCBI taxonomy): Eukaryota > Metazoa > Chordata > Mammalia > Rodentia > Muridae > Mus > Mus caroli. The sequence goes on from NW_028227276.1 coordinate 3,523,318, forward strand.
AGACAGATACAGACAGAGACAGAAAAGAGACAAAGAGAGAGAGACTGAGAGAGACAGAGAAAGAAAGAGAGCGACAGAGAGAGACAGAGAGAGAGATACAGAGAGAGGCAGAGAGATACAGAGAGAGAACAGAGAGAGAAACAGAGAGAGACAGAGAGAGAGACAGAGACAGAAAGAGACAGAGAGAGACAGAGAGAGACAGAAAGATACAGAGAGACATAGAGAGAGGAAGAGATAGACAGAGAGAGAGTCAGAGACAAAGAGAAAGACAGAGAGAGAGTCAGAGACAAAGAGAGAGACAGAGAGAGACAAAGAGAGAGACAGAGAGAGACAGAGAGAGACAGAGAGAGAGACAGAGAGAGACAGAGAGAGACACAGAGAGAGACAGAGAGAGACACAGAGAGAGACAGAGAGAGACAGAGAGAGAGAGATTGACAGAGAGAGACAGAGAGAGACAGAGATAGAGAGCGAGACAAAGGGAGACACAGAGAGAGACAGAGCTAGACAGAGAGATACAGAGAGAGAGACAGCGAGAGACAGACAGATACAGACAGAGACAGAAAAGAGACAAAGAGAGAGAGACTGAGAGAGACAGAGAAAGAAAGAGAGCGACAGAGAGAGACAGAAAGAGAGACAGAGAGAGAGACAGAGAGAGACAGAGACAGAGTGAAATAGACTGAGTGAGACAGAAAGAGCGACAGAAAGAGAGACAAAGATAGAAACAGAGAGAGACAGACAGGGACACAGAGAGAGAAAGAGAGAAACTGAGAGAGAGACAGAGAGAGAGACAGAGAGAGACAGAGAGAGAGACAGAGAGAGTGACAGAGAGAGACAGAGAGAGACAGAGAGAGAAAGAGACAGACAAAGAAAGACAGAGATAGAGAGCGAGACACAGGTAGACACAGAAAGAGACAGAGCTAGACAGAGAGATACAGAGAGAGAGACAGAGAGAGACAGAGAGACTGAGAGACAAAATTATACAGGGAGAGACAGAGAGAGAGACAGAGAGAGACAGAGATAGAGACAGAGAGAGACACAGAAAGAGACAGAGAGAGACAGAGAGAGAAATACAGAGAGAGATATAGTGAGATAGAGAGAGACAGAAAGAGACAGAGAGAGACTAAAATAGTAACAGAGAGAGACAGAGAGAGAGACAGAGAGAGACAGAGACAGAGGGAGAGAGAAAGAGACAGAGAGAGACAGAGAGAGACAGAAAGAGACAGAGAGAGACACAGAGAGAGACAGAGAAAGAGACAGAGAGACATAGAGAGAGACAGAGAGAGACAAAGAGAGACAGAGAGAGACATACAGAGATAGATATAGAGAGAAAGAGAGAGAGACAGAGAGAGACAAAGAGAGAAACAGAGAGAGACAGAGAGAGACAGAAAGAGACAGAGAGAGACAGAAAGAGAAAGAGAGACAGAGAGAGACACAGAGAGAGGAAGAGAGAGACAGAGATAGGGATAGAGAGAGACATAATGAGAGACAGAGAGAGACATAGAGAGAGTGAGAGAGACAGAAAGAGAGACAGAGAGACAGAGAGACACAGAGAGAGTGAAATAGACTGAGTGAGACAGAAATAGAGACAGAGTTAGAGACAGAGTGAGACAGAGAGGGACACAGAGAGAGAAAGAGAGAGACAGAGAGAGAGACAGAGAGAGAGAGACAGAGAGAGACAGAGAGACAGACAGAGAGAGACAGAGGGAGACAGAGATAAAGAGCGAGACACAGGGAGACACAGAGTGAGAAAGAGCTAGACAGAAAGATACAGAGAGAGAGACAGAGAGAGACATAGAGAGAAAGAGAGACAGAGAGAGAGACAGAGAGAGACAGAGAGAGAGACAGAGAGAGACAGAGAGAGAGAAAGAGAGAGACAGAGACAAAGAGAGAGACAGAGAGTGAGACACAAATAGAGACAGAGAGAGACACAGAGAGAGACATAGAGAGAGTGAGAGAGACAGAAAGTGAGAGAGTGAGACAGAGAGAGACAGTGATGGAAACAGAGAGAGACAGAGAGAGACATAGAGAGAGACAGAGAGAGACAGAAAGATAGACAGAGAGAGACAGAGACAAAGAAAGACACAGAGAGAGACAGAGAGAGATAAAGAGATACAGATAGAGAGACAGAAAGAGACAGAGAGAGACAGATAGAGTGACAGAGAGAGACAGAGAGAGACAGAGAGAGACAGAGAGAGAGAGAGACAAAGAGAGACAGAGAGAGAGACAAAGTGAGACATTGAAATAAAGAGAGAGACAATGAAAGACAGAGAGAGGGACAGAGAGAGACAGAGAGACAGACAGACAGAGACAGAAAAGAGACAAAGAGAGAGACACAGAGAGACACAGAGAGAGGAAGAAATAGACAGAGAGACAGTCAGAGACAAAGAGAGAAACAGAGAGAGAGTCAGAGAGAAAGAGAGAGACAGAGAGAGACAACTACAGAGACAGAGAGAGACAGAGAGAGAGACAGAGAGAGACAGAGAGAGAGACAGAGAGAGACACAGAGAGAGACAGAGAGAGACACAGAGAGAGACAGAGAGAGACACAGAGAGAGACAGAGAGAGACAGAGAGTGACATAGAGAGAGTGAGAGAGACATAAAGAGAGACAGAGAGAGACACAGAGAGACAAAGAGAGAGACAAAGAGAGAGACAGAGAGAGAGACAAAGTGAGACATTGAAATAAAGAGAGAGAAAATGAAAGAGAGAGGGACAGAGAGAGACAGAGAGAGAGAGACAGACAGAGACAGAAAAGAGACAAAGAGAGAGAGACACAGAGAGACACAGAGAGAGGAAGAGATAGACAGAGAGAGAGTCAGAGACAAAGAGAGAGACAGAGAGAGAGTCAGAGACAAAGAGAGAGACAGAGAGAGACAAAGAGAGAGACAGAGAGAGACAGAGAGAGACAGAGAGAGACAGAGAGAGACACAGAGAGAGACAGAGAGAGACACAGAGAGAGACAGAGAGAGACACAGAGAGACATAGAGAGAGTGAGAGAGACATAAAGAGAGACAGAGAGAGACACAGAGAGAGAAAGAGAGAGACAGAGAGAGAGACCGAGAGAGACAGAGAGAGACAGAGAGAGTGACAGAGAGACAGAGAAAGACAGAGATAGAGAGCGAGATAAAGGGAGACACAGAGAGAGACAGAGATAGACAGAGAGATACAGAGAGAGAGACAGAGAGAGACAGAGAGAAACAGAGAGAGACAGAGAAAGACAGAGATAGAGAGCGAGACAAAGGGAGACACAGCAAGAGACAGAGCTAGACAGAGAGATACAGAGAGAGAGACAGAGAGAGACAGAGAGAGAGACAGAGAGACATAGAGAGAGACAGAGAGAGAGACAGAGATAGACAAAGAGAGACAGAGAGAGACATACAGAGAGAGATATAGAGAGAAAGAGAGAGAGACAGAGAGAGACAAAGAGAAACAGAGAGAGACAGAGAGAGACAGAAACAGACAGAGAGAGACAGAAAGAGAAAGAGAGACATAGAGAGAGACAGAGAGAGACACAGAGAGAGGAAGAGAGAGACAGAGATAGGGATAGAGAGAGACATAATGAGAGACAGAGAGAGACAGAGAGAGAGTGAGAGAGACAGAAAGAGAGACAGAGAGACAGAGATACACAGAGAGAGAGTGAAATAGACTGAGTGAGACAGAAATAGAGACAGAGATAGAGACAGAGTGAGACAGAGAGATACACAGAGAGAGAAAGAGAGAGACAGAGAGAGAGACAGAGAGAGAGAGACAGAGAGAGAAAGAGAGACAGACAGAGAGAAACAGAGGGAGACAGAGATAAAGAGCAAGACACAGGGAGACACAGAGTGAGAAAGAGCTAGACAGAAAGATACAGAGAGAGAGAGACAGAGAGAGACATAGAGAGAAAGAGAGTTAGAGAGAGACAGGGAGAGACAGAGAGAGAGACAGAGAGAGACAGAGAGAGAGACAGAGAGAGACAGAGAGAGAGAAAGAGAGAGACAGAGACAAAGAGAGAGACAAAGAGTGAGACACAAATAGAGACAGAGAGAGACACAGAGAGAGACATAGAGAGACAGAGAGAGACAAAGAGAGAGAAACAGATAGAGACAGAGAGAGAGACAGAGAAACAGAAAGAGACAGAGAGAGACAGAGAGAGACAGAAAGAGACAGAGAGAGACAGAGAGAGACACAGAGAGAGACAGAGAGAGAGACAGAGACAAAGAGAGAGACAGAGAGAGAGTGAGAGAGTCAGAAAGAGAGACAGAGAGAGACTGAGATAGGGATATAGAGAGACAGAGAGAGACATAGAGAGAGTGAGAGAGACAGAAAGTGAGAGAGTGAGACAGAGAGAGACAGTGATGGAGACAGAGAGAGACAGAGAGAGACATAGAGAGAGATAGAGAGAGACAGAAAGATAGACAGAGAGAGACAGAGACAAAGAAAGACACAGAGAGAGACAGAGAGAGATAAAGAGATACAGATAGAGAGACAGAAAGAGACAGAGAGAGACAGATAGAGTGACAGAGACAAAGAGAGACAGAGAGAGACAGAGAGAGAGAGAGAGACAAAGAGAGACAGAGAGAGAGACAGAGTGAGACATTGAAATAAAGAGAGAGACAATGAAAGACAGAGAGAGGGACAGAGAGAGACAGAGAGAGATAGACAGACAGAGACAGAAAAGAGACAAAGAGAGAGACACAGAGAGACACAGAGAGAGGAAGAAATAGACAGAGAGAGAGTCAGAGACAAAGTGAGAGACAGAGAGAGAGTCAGAGAGAAAGAGAGAGACAGAGAAAGACAACGAGAGAGACAGAGAGAGACAGAGAGAGAGACAGAGAGAGACAGAGAGATACAGAGAGAGAGAGACAGAGAGAGACATAGAGACTGAGAGACAGAATTATACAGGGAGAGACAGAGAGAGACAGAGAGAGAGACAGAGAGAGACACAGAGAGAGAAACAGAGAGACAGAGACACAGAGATTGACAGAGAGAGAGACACAGAGAGAGACAGAGAGAGAGAGAGAAAGAGAGACACAGAGAGAGACAGAGAGAGACAGAGATAGGGATATAAAGAGACATAGAGAGAGACAGAGAGCGATGGAGAGAGACAGACAGAGGGAGACAGAGAGAGACAAAGAGAGCAGACAGAGAGAGAGATACAGAGAGAGGCAGAGAGATACAGAGAGAGAACAGAGAGAGAAACAGAGAGAGACAGAGAGAGACAGAGACAGAAAGAGACAGAGAGAGACAGAGAGAGACAGAAAGAGACAGAGAGAGACTGAAAGAGACAGAGAGAGACACAGAGAGAGGAAGAGAGATACAGAGAGACAGAGAGACAGAGATAAAGAGAGAGACAGAGAAAGAGACAGAGAGACAGAGAGAGACAGAGAAAGAGACAGAGAGAGATATAGAGAGACAGAGAGAGACACAGAGAGATACACAGAGAGAAACAGAGGCAAAGTTAGAGGCAGAGAGAGACAGAGAGAGAGTGAGAGAGACAGAAAGAGTGACAGAGAGAGACAGAGATAGGGATAGAGAGAGCCATAGAGAGAGCCATAGAGAGAATGAGAGAGACAGAAAGAGAGAAAGAGAGAGAGACAGAGAGAGACAGAGACAGAGTGAGATAGACTGAGTGAGACAGAGAGAGAGACCGAGAGAGACAGAGATAGAGACAGAGAGAGAAACCGAGAGAGTCAGAGATAAATAGGGAGACACAGGGAGACAGAGAGAGAGACAGAGCTAGACAGAGAGATACAGAGAGAGAGACAGAGAGAGTCATTGAGAGACAGAGAGACAGAGAGAGACAGGGAGAGAGTGAAATAGACTGAGTGAGACAGAAATAGAGACAGAGATAGAGACAGAATGAGACAGAGAGAGACACAGAGAGAGAAAGAGAGAGACAGAGAGAGAGACAGAGAGAGAGAGACAGAGAGAGACAGACAGAGAGAGACAGAGGGAGACAGAGATAAAGAGCGAGACACAGGGAGACACAGAGTGAGAAAGAGCTAGACAGAAAGATACAGAGAGAGAGACAGAGAGAGACATAGAGAGAAAGAGAGACAGAGAGAGACAGGGAGAGACAGAGAGAGAGACAGAGAGAGACAGAGAGAGAGACAGAGAGAGAGACAGAGAGAGACAGAGAGAGAAAGAGAGAGACAGAGACACAGAGACAGACAGAGAGAAACAGAGAGAGACACAGAGAGAGAGACAGAGAGAGAGACAGAGAGAGACACAGAGAGAGACAGAGAGAGACAGAGTGAGACCGAGAGAGACAGAGATAGGGATAGAGAGAAACATAGAGAGAGACATAGAGAGAGACAGAGAGCGAAAGAGAGAGAGACAGAGAGAGACAGAGAGAGAAACCGAGAGAGACAGAGATAAATAGGGAGACACAGGGAGACAGAGAGAGAGACAGAGCTAGACAGAGAGATACAGAGAGAGAGACAGAGAGAGTCATTGAGAGACAGAGAGACAGAGAGAGACAGGGAGAGACAGAGAGAGAGACAGAGAGAGACATAGATAGAGACAGAGAGAGACAGAGAGAGAGAAAGAGAGAGACAGAGACACAGAGACAGACAGAGACAGAGACAGAGAGAGACACAGAGAGAGAGACAGAGAGAAAGACAGAGAGAGACACAGAGAGAGACAGAGAGAGACAGAGTGAAACCGAGAGAGACAGAGATAGGGATAGAGAGAGACATAGAGAGAGACAGAGAGCGACAGAGAGAGAGACAGAGAGAGACAGAGAGAGAGACAGAGAGAGACAGAGATAGACACAGAGAGAGACAGAGAGACAGAAAGATAGAGAGTGAGAGAAATAGAGAGACATAGAAATACAGAGAGAAACAAAGAAAGACAGAGAGAGACAGAGAGAGACAGAGAGAGAAACAGACAGAGACAGAAAAGAGACAAAGAGAGAGAGACAGAGAGAGACAGAGAAAGACAGAGTGAAACCGAGAGAGACAGAGATAGGGATAGAGAGAGACATAGAGAGAGACAGAGAGCAACAGAAGGAGAGACAGAGAGAGACAGAGAGAGACATAGAGAGACAAAGAGAGACAGAAAGATATAGAGAGAGAAATAGAGAGACATAGAAATACAGAGAGAAACAAAGAAAGACAGAGAGAGACAGAGAGAGACAGAGAGAGACAGAGAGAGACAGAGAGAGACAGAGAGAGACACAGAGAGAGACAGAGAGAGACAGAGAGAGAGACAGAGAGAGACACAGAGAGAGACAGAGAGAGACACAGAGAGAGACAGAGAGAGACACAGAGAGAGACAGAGAGAGAGACAGAGAGAGACACAGAGAGAGACAGAGAGAGACACAGAGAGAGACAGAGAGAGACACAGAGAGATTCAGAGAGAGACAGAGATAGGGATAGAGAGAGATATAGAGAGAGACAGAGAGAGACATAGAGAGAGTGAGAGAGACATAAAGAGAGACAGAGAGAGACACAGAGAGAGAAAGAGAAAGACAAAGAGAGAGACAGAGAGAGAGACAGAGAGAGACAGAGAGTGAGACACAGAGAAACACAGAGAGACACAGAGAGAGGAAGAGAGAGACAGAGAGAGAGACAGAGACAAAGAGAGAGACAGAGAGAGACAGAGAGATTCAGAGAAAGAGACAGAGAGAGATATAGAGAGACAGAGAGAGACAGAGAGTGAGAGAGACAGAAAGAGAGACAGAGAGAGACAGAGATAGGGATAGACAGAGACATAGAGAGAGACAGAGAGAGACAGAGACATAGTGAGATAGACTGAGTAAGACAGAGAGAGAGACTAAAAGAGACAGAGATAGAGACAGAGAGACAGAGAGAGACACAGAGAGATACATAGAGAGAGTGAGAGAGACAGAAAGTGAGAGAGTGAGACAGAGAGAGACAGTGATGGAGACAGAGGGAGACAGAGAGAGACACAGAGAGAGACAGAGACAGAGAGAGAGACAGAGAGAGACAGAGACAAAGAAAGACACAGAGAGAGACAGAGAGAGACAGAGAGATACAGAGAGAGACAGAGAGAGACAGAGAGATACATAGAGAGAGTGAGAGAGACAGAAAGTGAGAGAGTGAGACAGAGAGAGACAGTGATGGAGACAGAGGGAGACAGAGAGAGACAGAGAGAGAGACAGAGAGAGAGACAGAGAGAGACACAGAGAGAGACAGATAGAAACACAGAGAGAGACAGAGCGAGACATAGAGAGAGTGAGAGAGACATAAAGAGAGACAGAGAGAGACACAGAGAGACAAAGAGAGAGACAAAGAGAGAGACAGAGAGAGATACAGAGAGAAACAGAGAGAGACAGAGAGTGACAGAGAGAGACAGAGAAAGACAGAGATAGAGAGCGAGACAAAGGGAGACACAGAGAGAGACAGAGCTAGACAGAGAGATACAGAGAGAGATACAGAGAGAGACATAGAGAGACTGAGAGACAGAATGAGACAGGTAGAGACAGAGAGAGAGACAGAGAAAGACAGAGAGAGAGACAGAGAGAGAGAGAGAGAAAGAGAGAGACAGAGACACAGAGATTGACAGAGAGAGAGACACAGAGAGAGACAGAGAGAGAGACAGAGAGAGACAGAGAGAGACACAGAGAGAGGAAGAGAGACACAGTGATATGTATAGAGATAGACATAGAGAGAGACAGAGAAAGACATAGAGAGAGTGAGACAGACAGAAAGAGAGACAGAGAGAGAGACAGAGAGAGACAGAGACAGAGTGAGATAGACTGAGTGAGACAGAGAGAGAGACAGCGAGAGACAGAGATAGAGACAGAGACATAGAGAGACACAGAGAAAGACAGAGAGAGACAGAGAGAGAGACAGAGAGGGACAGAGAGAGAAAGAGAGACACAGAGAGACAGGGAGAGACAGAGAGAGAGACAGAGAGACAGAGATAGAGACAGAGAGACACAGAGAGAGACACAGAGAGAGACAGAAAGAGACAGAGAGAGAAACAGAGAGAAAGAGAGAGACACAGAGAGACACAGAGAGAGACCTAGAGAGAGAGCCATAGAGAGACACAGAGAGAGACAGAGAGAAAGAGAGAGAAATACAGAGAGAGACAGAGAAAGGGATATAGAGAGACATAGAGAGAAACATAGAGAGAGTGAGAGAGACAGAAAGAGAGAC
>NW_028227276.1:3542422-3562422 GCF_978045245.1 Mus caroli
AGAGAGAGACATAGAGAGAGTGAGAGAGACAGAAAGAGAGACAGAGAGACAGAGAGACACAGAGAGAGAGTGAAATAGACTGAGTGAGACAGAAATAGAGACAGAGATAGAGACAGAGTGAGACAGAGAGAGACACAGAGAGAGAAAGAGAGAGACAGAGAGAGAGACAGAGAGAGAGAGACAGAGAGAGACAGAGAGACAGACAGAGAGAGACAGAGGGAGACAGAGATAAAGAGCGAGACACAGGGAGACACAGAGTGAGAAAGAGCTAGACAGAAAGATACAGAGCGAGAGACAGAGAGAGACAGAGAGAGACAGAGAGAGACAGAGAGAGACAGAGAGAGAGACAGAAAGAGACAGAGAGAGACAGAGAGAGAGAAAGAGAGAGACAGAGACAAAGAGAGAGACAGAGAGTGAGACACAAATAGAGACAGAGAGAGACACAGAGAGAGACATAGAGAGACAGAGAGAGACAAAGAGAGAGAAACAGATAGAGACAGAGAGAGACAGAGAAACAGAAAGAGACAGAGAGAGATAGAGAGAGACAGAAAGAGACAGAGAGAGACAGAGAGAGACACAGAGAGACACAGAGAGAGGAAGAGAGAGACAGAGAGAGACAGAGACAAAGAGAGAGACAGAGAGAGACAGAGAGAGTCAGAGAAAGAGACAGAGAGAGATATAGAGAGACAGAGAGAGACAGAGAGTAGTGAGAGAGACAGAAAGAGAGACAGAGAGAGACAGAGATAGGGATAGAGAGAGACATAGATAGAGACAGAGAGAGACAGAGTCAGAGTGAGATAGACTGAGTGAGACACAGAGAGACACTGAAAGAGACGAAGATAGAGACAGAGAGACAGAGAGAGACAGAGAGAGACAGAAAGAGACAGAGAGAGACAGAGAGAGACACAGAGAGACACAGAGAGAGGTAGAGAGAGACAGAGAGAGAGAGACAGAGACAAAGAGAGAGACAGAGAGAGACAGAGAGTAGTGAGAGAGACAGAAAGAGAGACAGATAGAGACAGAGATAGGGATAGAGAGAGACATAGAGAGAGACAGAGAGATACAGAGACAGAGTGAGATAGACTGAGTGAGATAGAGAGAAAGACAGAAAGAGACAGAGATAGAGACAGAGAGACAGAGAGAGACACAGAGAGATACATAGAGAGAGTGAGAGAGATAGAAAGTGAGAGAGTGAGACAGAGAGAGGCAGTGATGGAGACAGAGGGAGACAGAGAGATACAGAGAGAGACATAGAGAGACAGAGAGAGAGACAGAGAGAGACAGAGACAAAGAAAGACACAGAGAGAGACAGAGAGAGACAGAGAGAGACAGGGAGAGACAAAGAGGGAGACAGAGAGAGACAGAGATAGAGACAGAGAGAGACAAAGAGAGAGACAGAGAGAGACAGAGACAGAGCGAGATAGACTGAGTGAGACAAAGAGAGAGACAGAGGGAGACAGAGATAGAGACAGAGAGAGACGCAGAGAGACACAGAGAGACAGAGATAGGGATAGAGAGAGACATAGAGAGAGACAGAGAGCGACTGAGAGAGAGACAGAGAGAGACAGAGAGAGACAGAGAGAGACAGAGAGATAGAGAGAGAGAAACATAGAGAGACAAAGAAATACAGATAGAGATAAAGAAAGACAGAGAGCCAGAGAGAGACAGAGACAGAGACAGACAGAGACAGAAAAAAGACAAAGAGAGAGAGACAGAGAGAGACAGAGAAAGACAAAGAGCTACAGAGAGAGACATAAAGAGACAAACAGAGAGAGACATAGAGAGACAGAGAGAGACATAATGAGACAGAGAGACAGAGAGAGACAGGGAGAGACAGAGAGAGAGACAGAGAGAGACAGAGAGAGGCAGAGAGAGACAAAGAGAGACAGAGAGAGAGAAAGAGAGAGACAGAGACCCAGAGAAAGACAGAGAGAGAGACAGAGAGAGAGACAGAGAGAGACACAGAGAGATACAGAGAGAGACAGAGAGAGACAGAGAGAGAAACAGAGAGAGACAGAGATAGAGAGGGAGACACAGGGAGAAACAGAGAGAGACAGAGCTAAACAGAGAGATACAGAGAGAGAGACAGAGAGAGACATAGAGAGACAGAGAGACACAGAGAGACACAGAGAGAGACAGAGAGAGACAGAGAGACCGAGAGCGACAGAGATAGGGATAGAGAGAGACATAGAGAGAGACAGCGAGCGACAGATAGAGAGACAGAGAGAGACAGAGAGAGAGACAGAGAGAGACAGAGAGAGACAAAGAGAGACAAAGAGAGACTGAAAGATATATATAGAGAGAAATAGAAAGACATAGAAATACATAGAGAAACAGAGAAAGACAGAGAGATACAGTGAGAGACAGAGAAAGAGACAGAGAGAGACTAAGAGAGACACAGAGAGAGACAGAGAGAGATAGAGAGAAACAGAGAGAGACACAGAGAGAGACAGAGAGTAAGACAGAGAGAGAGTGACAGAGACAGAAAGAGAGACAGAGAGAGACAGAGATATGGATAGAGAGAGACAGAGAGAGAGACAGAGAGAGACATAGAGAGTGAGAGAGACAGAAAGAGAGAAAGAGAGAGACAGAGACAGAGAGAGATAGAGACAGAGTGATATAGACAGAGTGAGACAGAAAGAGAGACAGAGATAAAGACAGAGAGAGACAGAGAGAAACAGAGAGAGAAACAGAGAGACAGAGAGAGAGAAAGAGAGACAGAGAGAGAGAGACAGAGAGAGACAGAGATAGAGAGGGAGACACAGGGAGACACAGAGAGAGACAGAGCTAGACATAGAGATACAGAGAGAGAGACAGAGAGAGACATTGAGAGACAGAGAGACAGAGAGAGACAGAGAGAGAGAGAGAATGAGAGACACATAAATAGAGACAGAGAGAGACAGAGAGAGAGAAAGAGAGAGACAGAGACACAGAGACAGACAGAGAGACAGAGAGAGAGAGACAGAGAGAGAAACAGAGAGGGAAAGAGAGAGAAACAGAGAGAGACCGAGAGAGACAGAGATAGGGATGGAGAGAGACATAGAGTGAGACAGAGAGCGACAGATAGAGAGACAGAGAGAGACAGAGAGAGAAACAGAGAGAGACCGAGAGAGACAGAGAGAGACAAAGAGAGACAAAGAGAGACAGAGAGAGACAGAGAGACAGAGAGAGACAGAGGGAGACAGAGAGAGACAGAGAGACCGAGAGAGACAGAGATAGGGATGGAGAGAGACATAGAGAGAGACAGAGAGCGACAGATAGAGAGACAGAGAGAGAGACAGAGAGAGAAAGAGAGAGACAAAAAGAGACAAAGAGAGACAGAAAGATAGAGAGAGAGAGAAATAGAGAGACATAGAAATACAGAGAGAAACAAAGAAAGACAGAGAGAGACAGAGAGAGAAACAGACAGAGACAGAAAAGAGACAAAGTGAGAGAGACAGAGAAAGACAGAGAGCGACAGAGAGAGACAGAAAGAGACCTACAGAGAGAGACAAAGAGAGACAGAGAGAGATATACAGAGAGACAGAGAGAGACAAATAGAGAAACAGAGAGAGACAGAGATTGAGACAGAGAGAGACAGAAAGAGACAGAGAGAGACATAGAGAGACAAAGAGACAGAGAGAGACAGGGAGAGACAGAGAGAGAGACAGAGAGAGACATAAATAGAGACAGAGAGAGACAGAGAGAGAGAAAGAGAGAGACAGAGACACAGAGAGAGACAGAGAGAGAGCAGAGAGAGACACAGAGAGAGAAACAGAGAGACAGAGAGAGACAGAGAGAGACAGAGAGAGACAGAGAGTGACAGAGATAGGGATAGAGAGGAGACATAGAGAGAGACAGACAGCGACAGATAGAGAGACAGAGAGAGACAGAGAGAGAGACCGAGAGAGACAGAGAGAGACCGAGAGAGACAGAGAGAGACAAAGAGAGACAGAGAGATACAGAGAGAGAGACATAGAGAGACATAGAAATACAGAGAGAGACAAAGAAAGACAGAAGAAAGACAGAGAGAAACAGAGAGAGAGACAGACAGAGACAGAAAAGAGACAAAGAGAGAGAGAGAGAGAGAGAGACAGAGAAAGACAGAGAGCAACAGAGAGAGACCGAGAGAGACAGAGAGAGAGAGAGTCAGAGAGAGAGACAGAGAGAGACAGAGAGAGAAACAGAGAGAGACAGAGATAGAGAGGGAGACACAGGGAGACACAGAGAGAGACAGAGCTAGACAGAGAGATACAGAGAGAGAGACAGAGAGAGACATTGAGAGACAGAGAGACAGAGAGAGACATGGAGAGACAGAGAGAGAGACAGAGAGAGACATAGATAGAGACAGAGAGAGACAGAGAGAGAGAAAGAGAGAGACAGAGACACAGAGAGAGACAGAGAGAGAGACACAGAGAGAGACAGAGAGAGAAACAGAGAGACACACAGAGAGATACAGAGAGAGACAGAGACAGAGAGAGACAGAGAGAGAAACAGAGAGAGACAGAGAGAGACAGAGATAGAGAGGGAGACACAGGGAGACACAGAGAGAGACAGAGCTAGACAGAGAGATACAGAGAGAGAGACAGAGAGAGACATAGAGAGACAGAGAGACAGAAAGAGACACAGAGAGAGACAGAGAGAGACAGAGAGACCGAGAGAGACAGAGATAGGGATAGAGAGAGACATAGAGAGAGAGAGAGAGCGACAGAGAGAGAGACAGAGAGAGACAGAGAGAGAGACAGAGAGAGATAGAGACAAAGAGAGACAAAGAGAGACAGAAATATATATAGAGAGAAATAGAGAGACATAGAAATACAGAGAGAAACAAAGAAAGACAGAGAGAGACAGAGAGAGACAGAGAGAGAAACAGACAGAGATAGAAAAGAGACAAAGAGAGAGAGACAGAGAAAGACAGAGAGCGACAGAGAGAGACAGAAAGAGACCTACAGAGAGAGACAAAGAGAGACAAAGAGAGACTGAAAGATATATATAGAGAGAAATAGAAAGACATAGAAATACATAGAGAAAGAGAGAAAGACAGAGAGATACAGTGAGAGACAGAGAAAGAGACAGAGAGAGACTAAGAGAGACACAGAGAGAGACAGAGAGAGATAGAGAGAAACAGAGAGAGACACAGAGAGAGACAGAGAGTAAGACAGAGAGAGAGTGACAGAGACAGAAAGAGAGACAGAGAGAGACAGAGATATGGATAGAGAGAGACAGAGAGAGAGACAGAGAGAGACATAGAGAGTGAGAGAGACAGAAAGAGAGAAAGAGAGAGACAGAGACAGAGAGAGATAGAGACAGAGTGAGATAGACAGAGTGAGACAGAAAGAGAGACAGAGATAAAGACAGAGAGAGACAGAGAGAAACAGAGAGAGAAACAGAGAGACAGAGAGAGAGAAAGAGAGACAGAGAGAGAGAGACAGAGAGAGACAGAGATAGAGAGGGAGACACAGGGAGACACAGAGAGAGACAGAGCTAGACATAGAGATACAGAGAGAGAGACAGAGAGAGACATTGAGAGACAGAGAGACAGAGAGAGACAGAGAGAGAGAGAGAATGAGAGACACATAAATAGAGACAGAGAGAGACAGAGAGAGAGAAAGAGAGAGACAGAGACACAGAGACAGACAGAGAGACAGAGAGAGAGAGACAGAGAGAGAAAAAGAGAGGGAAAGAGAGAGAAACAGAGAGAGACCGAGAGAGACAGAGATAGGGATGGAGAGAGACATAGAGTGAGACAGAGAGCGACAGATAGAGAGACAGAGAGAGACAGAGAGAGAAACAGAGAGAGACCGAGAGAGACAGAGAGAGACAAAGAGAGACAAAGAGAGACAGAGAGAGACAGAGAGACAGAGAGAGACAGAGGGAGACAGAGAGAGACAGAGAGACCGAGAGAGACAGAGATAGGGATGGAGAGAGACATAGAGAGAGACAGAGAGCGACAGATAGAGAGACAGAGAGAGAGACAGAGAGAGAAAGAGAGAGACAAAAAGAGACAAAGAGAGACAGAAAGATAGAGAGAGAGAGAAATAGAGAGACATAGAAATACAGAGAGAAACAAAGAAAGACAGAGAGAGACAGAGAGAGAAACAGACAGAGACAGAAAAGAGACAAAGTGAGAGAGACAGAGAAAGACAGAGAGCGACAGAGAGAGACAGAAAGAGACCTACAGAGAGAGACAAAGAGAGACAGAGAGAGATATACAGAGAGACAGAGAGAGACAAATAGAGAAACAGAGAGAGACAGAGATTGAGACAGAGAGAGACAGAAAGAGACAGAGAGAGACATAGAGAGACAAAGAGACAGAGAGAGACAGGGAGAGACAGAGAGAGAGACAGAGAGAGACATAAATAGAGACAGAGAGAGACAGAGAGAGAGAAAGAGAGAGACAGAGACACAGAGAGAGACAGAGAGAGAGCAGAGAGAGACACAGAGAGAGAAACAGAGAGACAGAGAGAGACAGAGAGAGACAGAGAGAGACAGAGAGTGACAGAGATAGGGATAGAGAGGAGACATAGAGAGAGACAGACAGCGACAGATAGAGAGACAGAGAGAGACAGAGAGAGAGACCTAGAGAGACAGAGAGAGACCGAGAGAGACAGAGAGAGACAAAGAGAGACAGAGAGATACAGAGAGAGAGACATAGAGAGACATAGAAATACAGAGAGAGACAAAGAAAGACAGAAGAAAGACAGAGAGAAACAGAGAGAGAGACAGACAGAGACAGAAAAGAGACAAAGAGAGAGAGAGAGAGAGAGAGACAGAGAAAGACAGAGAGCAACAGAGAGAGACCGAGAGAGACAGAGAGAGAGAGAGTCAGAGAGAGAGACAGAGAGAGACAGAGAGAGAAACAGAGAGAGACAGAGATAGAGAGGGAGACACAGGGAGACACAGAGAGAGACAGAGCTAGACAGAGAGATACAGAGAGAGAGACAGAGAGAGACATTGAGAGACAGAGAGACAGAGAGAGACATGGAGAGACAGAGAGAGAGACAGAGAGAGACATAGATAGAGACAGAGAGAGACAGAGAGAGAGAAAGAGAGAGACAGAGACACAGAGAGAGACAGAGAGAGAGACACAGAGAGAGACAGAGAGAGAAACAGAGAGACACACAGAGAGATACAGAGAGAGACAGAGACAGAGAGAGACAGAGAGAGAAACAGAGAGAGACAGAGAGAGACAGAGATAGAGAGGGAGACACAGGGAGACACAGAGAGAGACAGAGCTAGACAGAGAGATACAGAGAGAGAGACAGAGAGAGACATAGAGAGACAGAGAGACAGAAAGAGACACAGAGAGAGACAGAGAGAGACAGAGAGACCGAGAGAGACAGAGATAGGGATAGAGAGAGACATAGAGAGAGAGAGAGAGCGACAGAGAGAGAGACAGAGAGAGACAGAGAGAGAGACAGAGAGAGATAGAGACAAAGAGAGACAAAGAGAGACAGAAATATATATAGAGAGAAATAGAGAGACATAGAAATACAGAGAGAAACAAAGAAAGACAGAGAGAGACAGAGAGAGACAGAGAGAGAAACAGACAGAGATAGAAAAGAGACAAAGAGAGAGAGACAGAGAAAGACAGAGAGCGACAGAGAGAGACAGAAAGAGACCTACAGAGAGAGACAAAGAGAGACAGAGAGAGATATAGAGAGAGACAGAGAGAGACAGAGAGAGACAAATAGAGAAACAGAGATAGACAGAGATTGAGACAGAGAGAGACAGAAAGAGACAGAGAGAGACATAGAGAGACAAAGAGACAGAGAGAGACAGGGAGAGACAGAGAGAGAAATAAATAGAGACAGAGAGAGAGAGAGAGAGAAAGAGAGAGACAGAGACACAGAGAGAGACAGAGAGAGAGCAGAGAGAGACACAGAGAGAGACAGAGAGAGAGAGAGAGAGAGAGAGACAGATAGAGACAGAGATAGGGATAGAGAGAGACATAGAGAGAGACAGAGAGCGACAGAGAGAGAGACACAGAGAGACAGAGAGAGAGACTGAGAGAGGCAGAGAGAGACAGAGAGAGACAAAGAGAGACAGAGAGATACAGAGAGAGAGACATAGAAATACAGAGAGAGACAAAGAAAGACAGAAGAGAGACAGAGAGAGAGACAGACAGAGACAGAAAAGAGACAAAGAGAGAGAGACAGAGAGAGACAGAGAAAGACAGAGAGCGACAGAGAGAGACAGAAAGAGACATACATAGAGAGACATAGAGAGACAGAGAGAGACATAGAGAGAGACAGACAGAGACAGAGGGAGACAAAGAGAGAAACAGAGAGAGACAGAAATTGAGACAGAGAGAGACAGAAAGAGACAGAGAGAGACAGAAAGAGACAGAGAGAGACAGAAAGAGACACAGAGAGACAACGAGAGAGACAGAGAGAGAGAGAGAGAAAGAGACAGAGAAAGATAGAGAGAGACAGAGAGAGACACAGAGAGAGACAGAGAGTAAGACAGAGAGAGAGTGAGAGAGACAGAAAAAGAGACAGAGAGAGACAGAGATAGGGATAGAGAGAGACAGAAAGAGAGACAGAGAGAGACATAGAGAGTGAGAGAGACAGAAAGAGAGAAAGAGAGAGACAGAGACAGAGAGAGATAGAGACAGAGTGAGATAGACTGAGTGAGACAGAAAGAGAGACAGAGAAAGAGACAGAGAGAGACAGAGATAGAGAGGGAGACACAGAGAGACACAGAGAGAGACAGAGCTAGACAGAGAGATACAGAGAGAGAGACAGAGAGAGACATTGAGAGACAGAGAGAGACAGGGAGAGACAGAGAGAGAGACAGAGAGAGACAGAGAGAGAGACAGAGAGAGTCATTGAGAGACAGAGAGACAGAGAGAGACAGGGAGAGACAGAGAGAGAGACACAGAGAGAGACATAGATAGAGACAGAGAGAGACAGAGAGAGAGAAAGAGAGAGACAGAGACACAGAGACAGACAGAGAGAAACAGAGAGAGACACAGAGAGAGAGACAGAGAGAGACAGAGTGAGACCGAGAGAGACAGAGATAGGGATAGAGAGACATAGAGAGAGACAGAGAGCGAAAGAGAGAGAGACAGAGAGAGACAGAGAGAGAAACCGAGAGAGACAGAGATAAATAGGGAAACACAGGGAGACACAGAGAGAGACAGAGCGAGACAGAGAGATACAGAGAGAGAGACAGAGAGAGTCATTGAGAGAGAGAGACAGAGAGAGACAGGGAGAGACAGAGAGAGAGAGACAGAGAGAGACATAGATAGAGACAGAGAGAGACAGAGAGAGAGAAAGAGAGAGACAGAGACACAGAGACAGACAGAGACAGAGACAGAGAGAGACACAGAGGGAGAGACAGAGAGAAAGACAGAGAGAGACACAGAGAGAGACAGAGAGAGACAGAGTGAAACCGAGAGAGACAGAGATAGGGATAGAGAGAGACATAGAGAGAGACAGAGAGCGACAGAAAGAGAGACAGAGAGAGACAGAGAGAGAGACAGAGAGAGACAGAGAGAGACAAAGAGAGACAAAGAGAGACAAAGAGAGACAGAAAGATAGAGAGAGAGAAATAGAGAGACATAGAAATACAGAGAGAAACAAAGAAAGACAGAGAGAGACAGAGAGAGACAGAGAGAGAAACAGACAGAGACAGAAAATAGACAAAGAGAGAGAGACAGAGAGAGACAGAGAAAGACAGAGAGCAACATATAGAGACAGAAAGAGACCTAAAGAGAGAGACAAAGAGAGACAGAGAGAGATATAGAGAGAGACAGAGAGAGACAAATAGAAAAACAGAGAGAGACAGTGATTGAGACAGAGAGAGACAGAAAGAGACAGAGAGAGACATAGAGAGACAAAGAGACAGAGAGAGACAGGGAGAGACAGAGAGAGAGACAGAGAGAGACATAAATAGAGACAGAGAGAGACAGAGAGAGAGAAAGAGAGAGACAGAGACACAGAGAGAGAGACCGAGAGAGAGGAGAGAGAGACAGAGAGAGACACCAAGAGACAGAGAGAGACAGAGAGAGACAGAGAGAGACAGAGAGAGGGATAGAGAGAGACATAGAGAGAGACAGAGAGCGACAGAGAGAGAGAGACAGAGAGAGACAAAGAGAGAGAGACAGAGAGAGACATAGATAGAGACAGAGAGAGACAGAGAGAGAGAAAGAGAGAGACAGAGACACAGAGGCAGACAGAGAGAGAGACAGAGAGAGACACAGAGAGAGAGACAGAGAGAGAAACAGAGAGAGAAAGAGAGAGACAAAGTGAGACTGAGAGAGACAGAGATAGGGATAGAGGGAGACATAGAGAGAGACAGAGCGACAGAGAGAGAGACAGAGAGAGAGACCGAGAGAGACAGAGAGAGACCGAGAGAGACAGAGAGAGACAAAGAGAGACAGAGAGATACAGAGAGAGAGACATAGAGAGACAGAGAGACAGAGAGAGACGAAGAGAGAGACAGAGAGAGACAGAGAGACAGAGAGAGACAGAGATAGGGATGGAGAGAGACATAGAGAGAGACAGAGAGCGACAGAGAGAGAGACAGAGAGAGACAGAGAGAGAGACAGAGAGAGAAACAGAGAGACAAAAAGAGACAAAGAGAGACAGAAAGATAGAGAGAGAGAGAAATAGAGAGACATAGAAATACAGAGAGAAACAAAGAAAGACAGAGAGAGACATAGAGAGACAGAGAGAGAAACAGACAGAGACAGAAAAGAGACAAAGAGAGAGAGACAGAGAGAGACAGAGAAAGACAGAGAGCGACAGAGAGAGACAGAAAGAGACCTACAGAGAGAGACAAAGAGAGACAGAGAGAGATATAGAGAGAGACAGAGAGAGACAAATAGAGAAACAGAGAGAGACAGAGATTGAGACAGAGAGAGACAGAAAGAGACAGAGAGAGACATAGAGAGACAAAGAGACAGAGAGAGACAGGGAGAGACAGAGAGAGAGACAGAGATAGACATAAATAGAGACAGAGAGAGACAGAGAGAGAGAAAGAGAGAGACAGAGACACAGAGAGAGACAGAGAGAGAGCAGAGAGAGACACAGAGAGACAGAGAGAGACAGAGAGTGACAGAGATAGGGATAGAGAGAGACATAGAGAGATACAGAGAGCGACAGAGAGAGAGACAGAGAGAGACAGAGAGAGAGACCGAGAGAGACAGAGAGAGCCCGTGAGAGACAGAGAGAGACAAAGAGAGACAGAGAGATACAGAGAGAGAGACATAGAGAGACATAGAAATACAGAGAGAGACAAAGATAGACAGAGAGAGACAGAGAGAGACAGAGAGAGAAACCGAGAGAGACAGAGATAAATAGGGAGACACAGGGAGACACAGAGAGAGACAGAGCTAGACAGAGAGATACAGAGAGAGAGACAGAGAGAGTCATTGAGAGACAGAGAGACAGAGAGAGACAGGGAGAGACAGAGAGAGAGACAGAGAGAGACATAGATAGAGACAGAGAGAGACAGAGAGAGAGAAAGAGAGAGACAGAGACACAGAGACAGACAGAGACAGAGACAGAGAGAGACACAGAGAGAGAGACAGAGAGAAAGACAGAGAGAGACACAGAGAGAGACAGAGAGATAGAGAGTGAAAACGAGAGAGACAGAGATAGGGATAGAGAGAGACATAGAGAGAGACAGAGAGTGACAGAGAGAGAGACAGAGAGAGACAGAGACACAGAGACAGACAGAGAGAAACAGAGAGAGACACAGAGAGAGAGACAGAGAGACAGAGAGAGACAAAGAGAGAAAGAGAGAGACAGAGAGAGACAGAGAGAGAGAGACAGAGAGAGAGACAGAGAGAGACAGAGAGAGACAGAGAGAGAAACAGAGAGAGACAGAGATAGAGAGGGAGACACAGGGAGACACAGAGAGAGACAGATCTAGACAGAGAGATACAGAGAGAGACAGAGAGAGACATTGAGAGACAGAGAGACAGAGAGAGACAGGGAGAGACAGAGAGAGACAGAGAGAGACATAGATAGAGACAGAGAGAGACAGAGAGAGAGAAAGAGAGAAACAGAGAGACAGAGAGAGACAGGGAGAGACAGAGAGAGACAGAGAGAGACATAGATAGAGACAGAGAGAGACAGAGAGAGAGACAGAGAGAGACAGAGAGAGACAGAGAGAGAAACAGAGAGAGACAGAGAGAGATAGAGATAGAGAGAGAGACACAGGGAGACACAGAGAGAGACAGAGCTAGACAGAGAGATACAGAGAGAGAGACAGAGAGAGACAGAGAGAGAGACAGAGAGAGACAGAGAGAGAGAAAGAGAGAGACAGAGACACAGAGAGAGACAGAGAGAGAGCAGAGAGAGACACAGAGAGAGACACAGAGAGAGAGAGACAGATAGAGACAGAGAGAGACAGAGATAGGGATAGAGAGAGACATAGAGAGAGACAGAGAGCGACAGAGAGAGAGACAGAGAGAGACAGAGAGAGAGACTGAGAGAGACAGAGAGAGACAGAGAGAGACAAAGAGAGACAGAGAGATACAGAGAGAGAGAGACGTAGAGAGACATAGAAATACAGAGAGAGACAAAGAAAGACAGAGAGAGAGACAGTGAGAGACAGAGAGAGAGACAGACAGAGACAGAAAAGAGACAAAGAGAGAGAGACAGAGAGAGACAGAGAAAGACAGAGAGCGACAGAGAGTGACAGAAAGAGACATACATAGAGAGACATAGAGAGACAGAGAGAGACATAGAGAGAGACAGACAGAGACAGAGGGAGACAAAGAGAGAAACAGAGAGAGACAGAAATTGAGACAGAGAGAGACAGAAAGAGACAGAGAGAGACAGAAAGAGACAGAGAGAGACAGAAAGAGACACAGAGAGACAAAGAGAGAGACAGAGAGACAGAGAGAGAGAGAGAAAGAGACAGAGAAAGATAGAGAGAGACAGAGAGAGACACAGAGAGAGACAGAGAGTAAGACAGAGAGAGAGTGAGAGAGACAGAAAAAGAGACAGAGAGAGACAGAGATAGGGATAGAGAGAGACAGAAAGAGAGACAGAGAGAGACATAGAGAGTGAGAGAGACAGAAAGAGAGAAAGAGAGAGACAGAGACAGAGAGAGATAGAGACAGAGTGAGATAGACTGAGTGAGACAGAAAGAGAGACAGAGAAAGAGACAGAGAGAGACAGAGAGAGAGACAGAGAGAGACAGAGAGAGACAGAGAGAGAAACAGAGAGACAGAGAGAGAGACAGAGAGAGACAGAGAGAGACAGAGAGAGACAGAGAGAGACAGAGAGTGAAACAGAGAGAGACAGAGATAGAGAGGGAGACACAGGGAGACACAGAGAGAGACAGAGCTAGACAGAGAGCTACAGAGAGAGAGACAGAGAGAGACATTGAGAGACAGAGAGAGACAGGGAGAGACAGAGAGAGAGAAAGAGAGAGACAGAGATAGAGACAGAGAGAGACAGAGAGAGAGAAAGAGAGAGACAGAGACACAGAGACAGACAGAGAGAAACAGAGAGAGACACAGAGAGTGAGACAGAGAGAGAGAGAGACAGAGAGAGACAGAGAGAGAGACAGAGAGAGACGGAGTAAGACCGAGAGAGACAGAGATAGGGATAGAGAGAGACATAGAGGGAGACAGAGAGCGAAAGAGAGAGAGACAGAGAGAGACAGAGAGAGAAACCGAGAGAGACAGAGATAGATAGGGAGACACAGGGAGACACAGAGAGAGACAGAGCTAGACAGAGAGATACAGAGAGAGAGACAGAGAGTCATTGAGAGACAGAGAGACAGGGAGAGACAGAGAGAGAGACAGAGAGAGACATAGAGACAGAGAGAGACAGAGAGAGAGAAAGAGAGAGACAGAGACACAGAGACAGACAGAGACAGAGACATAGAGAGACACAGAGAGAGAGACAGAGAGAAAGACAGAGAGAGACACAGAGAGAGACAGAGAGAGACAGAGAGAGAAATAGAGAGACAGAGACACAGAGACAGACAGAGACAGAGACAGAGAGAGATACAGAGAGAAAGACAGAGAGAGACACAGAGAGAGACAGAGAGAGACAGAGTGAAACCGAGAGAGACAGAGATAGGGATAGAGAGAGACATAGAGAGAGAAAGAGAGCGACAGAGAGAGAGACAGAGAGAGACACAGAGAGAGACAGAGAGAGACAGAGAGAGACAAAGAGAGACAAAGAGAGACAGAAAGATAGAGAGAGATAGAAATAGAGAGACATAGAAATACAGAGAGAAACAAAGAAAGACAGAGAGAGACAGAGAGAGACTGAGAGAGACATAGAGAGACAAAGAGACAGAGAGAGACAGGGAGAGACAGAGAGAGAGACAGAGAGAGACATAAATAGAGACAGAGAGAGACAGAGAGAGAGAAAGAGAGAGTCAGAGACACAGAGAGAGACAGAGAGAGAGCAGAGAGAGACAGAGAGAGACACAGAGAGACAGAGAGAGACATAGAGAGACAGAGATAGGGATAGAGAGAGACATAGAGAGAGACAGAGAGCGACAGAGAGGGAGACAGAGAGAGACAGATAGAGAGACCGAGAGAGACAGAGAGAGACAGAGAGAGACAAAGAGAGACAGAGATAGGGATAGAGAGAGACATAGAGAGAGACAGAGAGCGACAGAGAGGGAGACAGAGAGAGACAGATAGAGAGACCGAGAGAGACAGAGAGAGACAAGAAGAGACAGAGAGAGACATAGAGAGACAAAGAGACAGAGAGAGACAGGGAGAGACAGAGAGAGAGACAGAGAGAGACATAAATAGAGACAGAGAAAGACAGAGAGAGAAAAAGAGAGAGTCAGAGACACAGAGAGAGACAGAGAGACACAGAGAGAGACACAGAGAGAGAGAGAGAGACAGAGAGAGACAGAGATAGGGATAGAGAGAGAAATAGAGAGAGACAGAGAGCGACAGAGAGGGAGACAGAGAGAGACAGATAGAGAGACCGAGAGAGACAGAGAGAGACAGAGAGAGACAAAGAAGACAGAGAGATACAGAGAGAGAGACATAGAGAGACATAGAAATAAGGAGAGAGAGACAAAGAAAGACAGAGAGAGAGACAGAGAGAGACAGAGAGAGAGACATAAAGAGACAGAAAAGAGACAAAGAGAGAGAGACAGAGAAAGACAGAGAGCGACACAGAGAGACAGAAAGAGACATACGGAGAGAGACATAGAGCGACAGAGAGAGACATAGAGAGAGACAGAGAGAGACAAAGAGAGAAACAGAGAGAGACAGAAATTGAGACAGAGAGAGACAGAAAGAGACAGAGAGAGACAGAAAGAGACACAGAGAGACAAAGAGAGAGACAGAGAGAGACCAAGAGAGATAGAGAAAGAGACAGAGAGAGATAGAGAGAGACACAGAGAGACACAGAGAGAGACAGATAGTAAGACAGAGAGAGTGAGAGAGACAGAAAGAGAGACAGAGAGAGACAGAGATAGGGATAGAGAGAGACAGAGAGTGAGACAGAGAGAGACATAGAGAGTGAGAGAGACAGAAAGAGAGAAAGAGAGAGACAGAGACAGAGAGATAGAGACAGAGTGAGATAGACTGAGTGAGACAGAAAGAGAGACAGAGATAGAGACAGAGAGAGACAGAGAGAGAGACACAGAGAGACAGAGAGAGACAGAGAGAGAAACAGAGAGACAGAGAGAGAGACAGAGAGAGAGACAGAGAGAGAGACAGAGAGACAGAGAGAGACAGAGAGAGACAGAGAGAGAAACAGAGAGAGACAGAGATAGAGAGGGAGACACAGGGAGACACAGAGAGAGACAGAGCTAGACAGAGAGATACAGAGAGAGACAGAGAGAGACATTGAGAGACAGAGAAAGAGAGAGAGACAGGGAGAGACAGAGATAGAGACAGAGAGAGACAAAGATAGAGACAGAGAGAGACAGAGAGAGAGAAAGAGAGAGACAGAGTCACAGAGACAGACAGAGAGAGAGACAGAGAGAGACACAGAGAGAGAAACAGAGAGAGAGAGAGACAGAGAGAGACACAGAGAGAGACAGAGAGAGACAGAGTGAGACCGAGAGAGACAGAGATAGGGATAGAGAGAGACATAGAGAGAGACAGAGAGCGATAGAGAGAGAGACAGAGAGAGACAGAGAGAGACAGAGAAAGACAAAGAGAAACAAAGCGAGACAGAGAGATACAGAGAGAGAGACATAGAGAGACATAGAAATACAGAGAGAGACAAAGAAAGACAGAGACAGACAGAGAGAAACAGAGAGAGAGACAGACAGAGACAGAAAAGAGACAAAGAGAGAGAGACAGAGAGAGACAGAGAAAGACAGAGAGCAAGAGAGAGAGACAGAAAGAGACCTACAGAGAGAGACATAGAGAGATAGAGAGAGACATAGAGAGAGACTGAGAGAGACAGAGAGAGACAAAGAGAGAAACAGAGAGAGACAGAGATTGAGACAGAGAGACAGAAAGAGACAGAGAGAGACATAGAGAGACAGAGAGACAGAGAGAGACAGGGACAGACAGAGAGAGAGACAGACAGAGAGAAAGAGAGAGACATAGATAGAGACAGAGAGAGACAGAGAGAGAGAAAGAGTTAGACAGAGACACAGAGAGAGACAGAGAGAGAGACAGAGAGAGACATAGAGAGAGACAGAGAGAGACAGAGAGAGACACAGAGAGAGAGAGACACAGAGAGACAGAGATAGGGATAGAGAGAGACATAGAGAGAGACAGAGAGCGACTGAGAGAGAGACAGAGAGAGAGACAGAGAGAGACAGAGAGAGACAGTGAGAGACAGAGAGAGACATAGAGAGACAGAGAGATACAGAGAGAGAGACATAGAGAGACATAGAAATACAGATAGAGACAAGGAAAGACAGAGAGAGAGCCAGAGAGAGACAGAGACAGACAGAGACAGAAAAGAGACAAAGAGAGAAAGACAGGGAGAGACAGAGAAAGAGAGAGACAGAGACACAGAGAGAGACAGAGCGAGAGACACAGAGAGAGACAGAGAGAGAGACAGAGAGAGACACAGAGAGATACAGAGAGAGACAGAGAGAGAAACAGAGAGAGACAGAGAGAGAAAGAGATAGAGAGGGAGACACAGGGAGAAACAGAGAGAGACAGAGCTAGACAGAGAGATACAGAGAGAGAGACAGAGAGAGACATAGAGAGACAGAGAGACAGAGAGAGACACAGAGAGAGACAGAGAGAGAAAGAGAGACTGAGAGAGACAGAGATAGGGATAGAGAGAGACATAGAGAGAGACAGAGAGCGACAGAGAGAGAGACAGAAAGAGACAGAGAGAGAGACAGAGAGAGAAAGAGAGAGACAAAGAGAGACAAAGAGAGACAGAAAGATAGAGAGAGAGAAATAGAGAGACATAGAAATAAAGAGAGAAACAAAGAAAGACAGAGAGAGACAGAGAGAGACAGAGAGAGAAACAGACAGAGACAGAAAAGAGACAAAGAGAGAGAGACTGAGAGAGACAGAGAAAGACAGAGAGCGACAGAGTGAGATGGAATAAGACCTAAAGAGAGAGACAAAGAGAGACAGAGAGAGATATAGAGAGAGACAGAGAGAGACAAATAGAGAAACAGAGAGAGACAGAGATTGAGACAGAGAGAGAGACAGAAAGAGACAGAGAGAGACATAGAGATACAAAGAGACAGAGAGAGACAGGGAGAGACAGAGAGAGAGACAGAGAGAGACATAAATAGAGACAGAGAGAGATAGAGAGAGAGAAAGAGGAAGACAGAGACACAGAGAGAGACAGAAAGAGCAAAGAGAGACACAGAGAGAGACACAGAGAGACAGAGAGAGACAGAGAGAGACAGAGAGACAGAGATAGGAATAGAGAGAGACATAGAGAGAGACAGAAAGCAACAGAGAGAGAGACAAAGCGAGATAGAGAGAGAGACAGAGAGACAAAGAGAGACAGAGAGATACAGAGAGAGAGACATAGAGAGACCTAGAAATACAGAGAGAGACAAAGAAAGACAGAGAGAGAGACAGAGAGAGACAGAGAGAGAGACAGACAGAGACAGAAAAGAGACAAAGAGAGAGAGAGACAGAGAAAGACAGAGAGCGACAGAGAGAGACAGAAAGAGACATACAGAGAGAGACATAGAGAGACAGAGAGAGACATAGAGAGAGACAGAGAGAGACAAAGAGAGAAACAGAGAGAGACAGAAATTGAGACAGAGGGAGACAGAAAGAGACAGAGAGAGACAGAAAGAGACAGAGAGAGACAGAGAGAGACAGAAAGAGACGCAGAGAGACAAAGAGAGAAATAGAGAGAGACAGAGAGAGAGACAGAGAGACAGAGAGAGAGACAGAGACAGAGACAGAGAGAGAAACAGAGAGAGACAGTGATAGAGAGGGAGACACAGGGAGACACATGAGAGACAGAGCTAGACAGAGAGATACAGAGAGAGAGACAGAGAGAGACATTGAGAGACAGAGAGACAGAGAGAGACAGAGAGAGAGAAGGAGAGAGACATAGATAGAGACAGAGAGAGACAGAGAGAGAGAAAGAGAGAGACAGAGACACATAGACAGACAGAGAGAGAGACAGAGAGAGACAGAGAGAGAGAGACAGAGAGAGACACAGAGAGAGACAGAGAGAGACAGAGTGAGACCGAGAGAGACAGAGATAGGGATAGAGAGACATAGAGAGAGACAGAGAGCGACAGAGAGAGAGACAGCGAGAGACAGAGAGAGAGACAGAGAGAGACAGAGAGATACAAAGAGAGACAAAGAGAGATAGAAAGATAGAGAGAGAGAAATAGAGATACATAGAAATACAGAGAGAAACAAAGAAAGAGAGAGAGAGACAGAGAGAGACAGAGAGAAACAGACAGAGACAGAGAGAGACAGAAAGAGACACAGAGAGACAAAGAGATAGACAGATAGAGAGAGAGAAAGAGACAGAGAAACATAGAGAGAGACAGAGAGAGACACAGAGAGAGACAGAGAGTAAGACAGAGAGAGAGTGAGAGAGACAGAAAAAGAGACAGAGAGATACAGAGATAGGGATAGAGAGAGACAGAAAGAGAGACAGAGAGAGACATAGAGAGTGAGAGAGACAGAAAGAGAGAAAGAGAGAGACAGAGACAGAGAGAGATAGAGACAGAGAGAGATAGACTGAGTGAGACAGAAAGAGAGACAGAGAAAGAGACAGAGAGAGACAGAGAGAGAGACAAAGAGAGAAAGAGAGAGACAGAGAGAGAAACAGAGAGACAGAGAGAGAGACAGAGAGAGACAGAGAGAGAAACAGAGAGAGACAGAGATAGAGAGGGAGGCACAGGGAGACACAGAGAGAGAAAGAGCTAGACAGAGAGATACAGAGAGAGAGACAGTGAGAGACATTGAGTGACAGAGAGAGAAAGGGAGAGACAGAGAGAGAGACAGAGAGAGACAGAGATAGAGACAGAGAGAGACAGAGAGAGAGAAAGAGAGAGACAGAGACACAGAGACAGACAAAGAGAAACAGAGAGAGACACAGTGAGTGAGACAGAGAGAGAGAGAGACAGAGAGAGACACAGAGAGAGACAGAGAGAGACGGAGTGAGACCGAGAGAGACAGAGATAGGGATAGAGAGAGACATAGAGAGAGACAGAGAGCGAAAGAGAGAGAGAGACAGAGAGAGACAGAGAGAGAAACCGAGAGAGACAGAGATGGATAGGGAGACACAGGGAGACACAGAGAGAGACAGAGCTAGACAGAGAGATACAGAGAGAGAGACAGAGAGAGTCATTGAGAGACAGAGAGACAGAGAGAGACAGGGAGAGACAGAGAGAGAGACAGAGAGAGACATAGAGACAGAGAGAGACAGAGAGAGAGAAAGAGAGAGACAGAGACATAGAGACAGACAGAGACAGAGAGAGTTAGAGACACAGAGAGAGAGAGACAGAGAGAAAGACAGAGAGAGACACAGAGAGAGACAGAGAGAGACAGAGAGAGAGAAAGAGAGAGACAGAGACACAGAGACAGACAGAGACAGAGACAGAGAGAGACACAGAGAGAGAGACAGAGAGAAAGACAGAGAGAGACACAGAGAGAGACAGAGAGA
>NW_028227276.1:3567422-3589922 GCF_978045245.1 Mus caroli
ACAGGGAGAGACAGAGAGAGACAGAGAGAGACATAAATAGAGACAGAGAAAGACAGAGAGAGAGAAAGAGAGAGTCAGAGACACAGAGAGAGACAGAGAGACACAGAGAGAGACACAGATAGAGAGAGAGAGAGACAGAGAGAGACAGAGATAGGGATAGAGAGAGAAATAGAGAGAGACAGAGAGAGACAGAGATAGGGATAGAGAGAGAAATAGAGAGAGACAGAGAGCGGCAGAGAGGGAGACAGAGAGAGACAGATAGAGAGACCGAGAGAGACAGAGAGAGACAGAGAGAGACAAAAAGAGACAGAGAGATACAGAGAGAGAGACATAGAGAGACATAGAAATAAGGAGAGAGAGACAAAGAAAGACAGAGAGAGAGAAAGAGAGAGACAGAGAGAGAGACATAAAGAGACAGAAAAGAGACAAAGAGAGAGAGACAGAGAGAGACAGAGAAAGACAGAGAGCGACACAGAGAGACAGAAAGAGACATACGGAGAGTGACATAGAGAGACAGAGAGAGACATAGAGAGAGACAGAGAGAGACAGAGAGAGTCAAAGAGAGAAACAGAGAGAGACAGAAATTGAGACAGAGAGACAGAAAGAGACAGAGAGAGACAGAAAGAGACAGAGAGAGTCAGAAAGAGACACAGAGAGACAAAGAGAGAGACAGAGAGAGACAGAGAAAGACAGAGAGCGACAGAGAGAGACAGAAAGAGACCTACAGAGAGAGAGAAAGAGAGACAGAGAGAGATATAGAGAGAGACAGAGAGAGACAGAGAGAGACAAAGAGAGAAACAGAGATAGACAGAGATTGAGACAGAGAGAGACAGAAAGAGACAGAGAGAGACATAGAGAGACAAAGAGACAGAGAGAGACAGGGAGAGACAGAGATTGAGACAGAGAGAGAAATAAATAGAGACAGAGAGAGACAGAGAGAGAGAAAGAGACAGAGAGAGACAGAGAGAGAGAAAGAGAGAGACAGAGTCACAGAGACAGACAGAGAGAGAGACAGAGAGAGACACAGAGAGAGAAATAGAGAGAGAGAGACAGAGAGAGACACAGAGAGAGACAGAGAGAGACAGAGTGAAACCGAGAGAGACAGAGATAGGGATAGAGAGAGACATAGAGAGAGACAGAGAGCGATAGAGAGAGACAGAGAGAGACAGAGAGAGAGACAGAGAGAGACAGAGAAAGACAAAGAGAAACAAAGCGAGACAGAGAGATACAGAGAGAGAGACATAGAAATACAGAGAGAGACAAAGAAAGACAGAGACAGACAGAGAGAAACAGAGAGAGAGACAGACAGAGACAGAAAAGAGACAAAGAGAGAGAGACAGAGAGAGACAGAGAAAGAAGAGAGCGAGAGAGAGAGACAGAAAGAGACCTACAGAGAGAGACATAGAGAGATAGAGAGAGACATAGAGAGAGACTGAGAGAGACAGAGAGAGACAAAGAGAGAAACAGAGAGAGACAGAGATTGAGACAGAGAGACAGAAATAGACAGAGAGAGACATAGAGAGACAGAGAGACAGAGAGAGACAGGGACAGACAGAGAGAGAGACAGAGAGAGAGAAAGAGAGAGACATAGATAGAGACAGAGAGAGACAGAGAGAGAGAAAGAGATAGACAGAGACACAGAGAGAGACAGAGAGAGAGACAGAGAGAGACATAGAGAGAGACAGAGAGAGACAGAGAGAGACACAGAGAGAGAGACACAGAGAGACAGAGATAGGGATAGAGAGAGACATAGAGAGAGACAGAGAGCGACTGAGAGAGAGACAGAGAGAGAGACAGAGAGAGACAGAGAGAGACAGAGAGAGACATAGAGAGACAGAGAGATACAGAGAGAGAGACATAGAGAGACATAGAAATACAGATAGAGACAAAGAAAGACAGAGAGAGAGCCAGAGAGAGACAGAGACAGACAGAGACTTAAAAGAGACAAAGAGAGAAAGACAGGGAGAGATAGAGAAAGACAGAGACAGAGAAAGAGAGAGACAGAGACACAGAGAGAGACAGAGCGAGAGACACAGACAGAGACAGAGAGAGAGACAGAGAGAGACACAGAGAGATACAGAGAGAGACAGAGAGAGACAGAGAGAGACAGAGAGAGAAACAGAGAGAGACAGAGAGAGAAAGAGATAGAGAGGGAGACACAGGGAGACACAGAGAGAGACAGAGCTAGACAGAGAGATACAGAGAGAGAGACAGAGAGAGACATAGAGAGACAGAGAGAGACACAGAGAGAGACAGAGAGAGAAAGAGAGACCGAGAGAGACAGAGATAGGGATAGAGAGAGACATAGAGAGAGACAGAGAGCGACAGAGAGAGAGACAGAAAGAGAAAGAGAGAGAAATAGAGAGACAAAGAGAGACAGAAAGATAGAGAGAGAGAAATAGAGAGACATAGAAATAAAGAGAGAAACAAAGAAAGACAGAGAGAGACAGAGAGAGAAACAGACAGAGACAGAAAAGAGACAAAGAGAGAGAGACGGAGAGAGATAGAGAAAGACAGAGAGCGACAGAGAGAGCCGGAAGGAGACCTAAAGAGAGAGACAAAGAGAGACAGAGAGAGATATAGAGAGAGACAGAGAGAGACAGAGAGAGACAAATAGAGAAACAGAGAGAGACAGAGATTGAGACAGAGAGAGAGACAGAAAGAGACAGAGAGAGACAGGGAGAGACAGAGAGAGAGACAGAGAGAGACATAAATAGAGACAGAGAGAGATAGAGAGAGAGAAAGAGGAAGACAGAGACACAGAGAGAGACAGAGAGAGCAAAGAGAGACACAGAGAGAGACACAGAGAGACAGAGAGAGACAGAGAGAGACAGAGAGACAGAGATAGGAATAGAGAGAGACATAGAGAGAGACAGAAAGCAACAGAGAGAGAGACAAAGAGAGACAGAGAGAGAGACAGAGAGACAAAGAGAGACAGAGAGATACAGAGAGAGACATAGAGAGACCTTGAAATACAGAGAGAGACAAAGAAAGACAGAGTGAGACAGAGAGAAACAGAGAGAGAGACAGACAGAGACAGAAAAGAGACAAAGAGAGAGAGACAGAGAGAGACAGAGAAAGACAGAGAGCGAGAGAGAGAGAGACAGAAAGAGACCTACAGAGAGAGACATAGAGAGATAGAGAGAGACATAGAGAGAGACTGAGAGAGACAGAGAGAGACAAAGAGAGAAACAGAGAGAGACAGAGATTGAGACAGAGAGACAGAAAGAGACAGAGAGAGACAGAGAGACAGAGAGAGACAGGGACAGACAGAGAGAGAGACAGAGAGAGAGAAAGAGAGAGACATAGATAGAGACAGAGAGAGACAGAGAGAGAGAAAGAGAGAGACAGAGACAGAGAGAGATAGAGACAGAGTGAGATAGACTGAGTGAGACAGAAAGAGAGACAGAGAAAGAGACAGAGAGAGACAGAGAGAGAGACAGAGAGACAGAGAGAGACAGAGAGAGAAACAGAGAGACAGAGAGAGAGACAGAGAGAGACAGAGAGAGACAGAGAGAGACAGAGAGAGACAGAGAGAGACAAAGAGAGAAACAGAGAGAGACTGAGATAGAGAGGGAGAAACAGGGAGACACAGAGAGAGACAGAGCTAGACAGAGAAATACAGAGAGAGAGACAGAGAGAGACATTGAGATACAGAGAGAGACAGGGAGAGACAGAGAGAGAGACAGAGAGAGACATAGATAGAGACAGAGAGAGACAGAGAGAGAGAAAGAGAGAGACAGAGACACAGAGACAGACAGGGAGAAATAGAGAGAGACACAGAGAGTGAGACAGAGAAAGAGAGACAGAGAGAGACACAGAGAGAGACAGAGAGAGACGGAGTGAGACCGAGAGAGACAGAGATAGGGATAGAGAGAGACATAGAGAGAGACAGAGAGCGAAAGAGAGAGAGACAGAGAGAGACAGAGAGAGAAACCGAGAGAGACAGAGATAGATAGGGAGACACAGGGAGACAGAGAGAGACAGAGCTAGACAGAGAGATACAGAGAGAGAGACAGAGAGAGTCATTGAGAGACAGAGAGACAGAGAGAGACAGGGAGAGACAGAGAGAGAGACAGGGAGAGACATAGAGACAGAGAGAGACAGAGAGAGAGAAAGAGAGAGACAGAGACACAGAGACAGACAGAGAAAGAGACAGAGAGTGACACAGAGAGAGAGACAGAGAGAAAGACAGAGAGAGACACAGAGAGAGACAGAGAGAGACAGAGTGAAACCGAGAGAGACAGAGATAGGGATAGAGAGAGACATAGAGAGAGACAGAGAGCGACAGAGAGAGAGACAGAGAGAGACAGAGAGAGAGACAGAGAGAGACAGAGAGAGACAAAGAGAGACAAAGAGAGACAGAAAGATATAGAGAGATAGAAATAGAGAGACATAGAAATACAGAGAGAAACAAAGAAAGACAGAGAGAGACAGAGAGAGACAGAGAGAGAAACAGACAGAGAAGGAAAGAGACAAAGAGAGAGAGACAGAGAGAGACAGAGAAAGACAGAGAGCAACACATAGAGACAGAAAGAGACCTAAAGAGAGAGACAAAGAGAGATAGAGAGAGATATAGAGAGGGACAGAGAGAGACAAATAGAAAAACAGAGAGACAGTGATTGAGACAGAGAGAGACAGAAAGAGACAGAGAGAGACATAGAGAGACAAAGAGACAGAGAGAGACAGGGAGAGACAGAGAGAGACAGAGAGAGACATAAATAGAGACAGAGAAAGACAGAGAGAGAGAAAGAGAGAGTCAGAGACACAGAGAGAGACAGAGAGACACAGAGAGAGACACAGATAGAG
Source organism: Mus caroli (assembly GCF_978045245.1). NCBI lineage: Eukaryota > Metazoa > Chordata > Mammalia > Rodentia > Muridae > Mus > Mus caroli. Next base: position 3,572,232 of record NW_028227276.1, read on the forward strand.
AGAGAGAGAGACAGAGAGAGACAGAGATAGGGATAGAGAGAGAAATAGAGAGAGACAGAGAGAGACAGAGATAGGGATAGAGAGAGAAATAGAGAGAGACAGAGAGCGGCAGAGAGGGAGACAGAGAGAGACAGATAGAGAGACCGAGAGAGACAGAGAGAGACAGAGAGAGACAAAAAGAGACAGAGAGATACAGAGAGAGAGACATAGAGAGACATAGAAATAAGGAGAGAGAGACAAAGAAAGACAGAGAGAGAGAAAGAGAGAGACAGAGAGAGAGACATAAAGAGACAGAAAAGAGACAAAGAGAGAGAGACAGAGAGAGACAGAGAAAGACAGAGAGCGACACAGAGAGACAGAAAGAGACATACGGAGAGTGACATAGAGAGACAGAGAGAGACATAGAGAGAGACAGAGAGAGACAGAGAGAGTCAAAGAGAGAAACAGAGAGAGACAGAAATTGAGACAGAGAGACAGAAAGAGACAGAGAGAGACAGAAAGAGACAGAGAGAGTCAGAAAGAGACACAGAGAGACAAAGAGAGAGACAGAGAGAGACAGAGAAAGACAGAGAGCGACAGAGAGAGACAGAAAGAGACCTACAGAGAGAGAGAAAGAGAGACAGAGAGAGATATAGAGAGAGACAGAGAGAGACAGAGAGAGACAAAGAGAGAAACAGAGATAGACAGAGATTGAGACAGAGAGAGACAGAAAGAGACAGAGAGAGACATAGAGAGACAAAGAGACAGAGAGAGACAGGGAGAGACAGAGATTGAGACAGAGAGAGAAATAAATAGAGACAGAGAGAGACAGAGAGAGAGAAAGAGACAGAGAGAGACAGAGAGAGAAAGAGAGAGACAGAGTCACAGAGACAGACAGAGAGAGAGACAGAGAGAGACACAGAGAGAGAAATAGAGAGAGAGAGACAGAGAGAGACACAGAGAGAGACAGAGAGAGACAGAGTGAAACCGAGAGAGACAGAGATAGGGATAGAGAGAGACATAGAGAGAGACAGAGAGCGATAGAGAGAGACAGAGAGAGACAGAGAGAGAGACAGAGAGAGACAGAGAAAGACAAAGAGAAACAAAGCGAGACAGAGAGATACAGAGAGAGAGACATAGAAATACAGAGAGAGACAAAGAAAGACAGAGACAGACAGAGAGAAACAGAGAGAGAGACAGACAGAGACAGAAAAGAGACAAAGAGAGAGAGACAGAGAGAGACAGAGAAAGAAGAGAGCGAGAGAGAGAGACAGAAAGAGACCTACAGAGAGAGACATAGAGAGATAGAGAGAGACATAGAGAGAGACTGAGAGAGACAGAGAGAGACAAAGAGAGAAACAGAGAGAGACAGAGATTGAGACAGAGAGACAGAAATAGACAGAGAGAGACATAGAGAGACAGAGAGACAGAGAGAGACAGGGACAGACAGAGAGAGAGACAGAGAGAGAGAAAGAGAGAGACATAGATAGAGACAGAGAGAGACAGAGAGAGAGAAAGAGATAGACAGAGACACAGAGAGAGACAGAGAGAGAGACAGAGAGAGACATAGAGAGAGACAGAGAGAGACAGAGAGAGACACAGAGAGAGAGACACAGAGAGACAGAGATAGGGATAGAGAGAGACATAGAGAGAGACAGAGAGCGACTGAGAGAGAGACAGAGAGAGAGACAGAGAGAGACAGAGAGAGACAGAGAGAGACATAGAGAGACAGAGAGATACAGAGAGAGAGACATAGAGAGACATAGAAATACAGATAGAGACAAAGAAAGACAGAGAGAGAGCCAGAGAGAGACAGAGACAGACAGAGACTTAAAAGAGACAAAGAGAGAAAGACAGGGAGAGATAGAGAAAGACAGAGACAGAGAAAGAGAGAGACAGAGACACAGAGAGAGACAGAGCGAGAGACACAGACAGAGACAGAGAGAGAGACAGAGAGAGACACAGAGAGATACAGAGAGAGACAGAGAGAGACAGAGAGAGACAGAGAGAGAAACAGAGAGAGACAGAGAGAGAAAGAGATAGAGAGGGAGACACAGGGAGACACAGAGAGAGACAGAGCTAGACAGAGAGATACAGAGAGAGAGACAGAGAGAGACATAGAGAGACAGAGAGAGACACAGAGAGAGACAGAGAGAGAAAGAGAGACCGAGAGAGACAGAGATAGGGATAGAGAGAGACATAGAGAGAGACAGAGAGCGACAGAGAGAGAGACAGAAAGAGAAAGAGAGAGAAATAGAGAGACAAAGAGAGACAGAAAGATAGAGAGAGAGAAATAGAGAGACATAGAAATAAAGAGAGAAACAAAGAAAGACAGAGAGAGACAGAGAGAGAAACAGACAGAGACAGAAAAGAGACAAAGAGAGAGAGACGGAGAGAGATAGAGAAAGACAGAGAGCGACAGAGAGAGCCGGAAGGAGACCTAAAGAGAGAGACAAAGAGAGACAGAGAGAGATATAGAGAGAGACAGAGAGAGACAGAGAGAGACAAATAGAGAAACAGAGAGAGACAGAGATTGAGACAGAGAGAGAGACAGAAAGAGACAGAGAGAGACAGGGAGAGACAGAGAGAGAGACAGAGAGAGACATAAATAGAGACAGAGAGAGATAGAGAGAGAGAAAGAGGAAGACAGAGACACAGAGAGAGACAGAGAGAGCAAAGAGAGACACAGAGAGAGACACAGAGAGACAGAGAGAGACAGAGAGAGACAGAGAGACAGAGATAGGAATAGAGAGAGACATAGAGAGAGACAGAAAGCAACAGAGAGAGAGACAAAGAGAGACAGAGAGAGAGACAGAGAGACAAAGAGAGACAGAGAGATACAGAGAGAGACATAGAGAGACCTTGAAATACAGAGAGAGACAAAGAAAGACAGAGTGAGACAGAGAGAAACAGAGAGAGAGACAGACAGAGACAGAAAAGAGACAAAGAGAGAGAGACAGAGAGAGACAGAGAAAGACAGAGAGCGAGAGAGAGAGAGACAGAAAGAGACCTACAGAGAGAGACATAGAGAGATAGAGAGAGACATAGAGAGAGACTGAGAGAGACAGAGAGAGACAAAGAGAGAAACAGAGAGAGACAGAGATTGAGACAGAGAGACAGAAAGAGACAGAGAGAGACAGAGAGACAGAGAGAGACAGGGACAGACAGAGAGAGAGACAGAGAGAGAGAAAGAGAGAGACATAGATAGAGACAGAGAGAGACAGAGAGAGAGAAAGAGAGAGACAGAGACAGAGAGAGATAGAGACAGAGTGAGATAGACTGAGTGAGACAGAAAGAGAGACAGAGAAAGAGACAGAGAGAGACAGAGAGAGAGACAGAGAGACAGAGAGAGACAGAGAGAGAAACAGAGAGACAGAGAGAGAGACAGAGAGAGACAGAGAGAGACAGAGAGAGACAGAGAGAGACAGAGAGAGACAAAGAGAGAAACAGAGAGAGACTGAGATAGAGAGGGAGACACAGGGAGACACAGAGAGAGACAGAGCTAGACAGAGAAATACAGAGAGAGAGACAGAGAGAGACATTGAGATACAGAGAGAGACAGGGAGAGACAGAGAGAGAGACAGAGAGAGACATAGATAGAGACAGAGAGAGACAGAGAGAGAGAAAGAGAGAGACAGAGACACAGAGACAGACAGAGAGAAATAGAGAGAGACACAGAGAGTGAGACAGAGAAAGAGAGACAGAGAGAGACACAGAGAGAGACAGAGAGAGACGGAGTGAGACCGAGAGAGACAGAGATAGGGATAGAGAGAGACATAGAGAGAGACAGAGAGCGAAAGAGAGAGAGACAGAGAGAGACAGAGAGAGAAACCGAGAGAGACAGAGATAGATAGGGAGACACAGGGAGACAGAGAGAGACAGAGCTAGACAGAGAGATACAGAGAGAGAGACAGAGAGAGTCATTGAGAGACAGAGAGACAGAGAGAGACAGGGAGAGACAGAGAGAGAGACAGGGAGAGACATAGAGACAGAGAGAGACAGAGAGAGAGAAAGAGAGAGACAGAGACACAGAGACAGACAGAGAAAGAGACAGAGAGTGACACAGAGAGAGAGACAGAGAGAAAGACAGAGAGAGACACAGAGAGAGACAGAGAGAGACAGAGTGAAACCGAGAGAGACAGAGATAGGGATAGAGAGAGACATAGAGAGAGACAGAGAGCGACAGAGAGAGAGACAGAGAGAGACAGAGAGAGAGACAGAGAGAGACAGAGAGAGACAAAGAGAGACAAAGAGAGACAGAAAGATATAGAGAGATAGAAATAGAGAGACATAGAAATACAGAGAGAAACAAAGAAAGACAGAGAGAGACAGAGAGAGACAGAGAGAGAAACAGACAGAGAAGGAAAGAGACAAAGAGAGAGAGACAGAGAGAGACAGAGAAAGACAGAGAGCAACACATAGAGACAGAAAGAGACCTAAAGAGAGAGACAAAGAGAGATAGAGAGAGATATAGAGAGGGACAGAGAGAGACAAATAGAAAAACAGAGAGACAGTGATTGAGACAGAGAGAGACAGAAAGAGACAGAGAGAGACATAGAGAGACAAAGAGACAGAGAGAGACAGGGAGAGACAGAGAGAGACAGAGAGAGACATAAATAGAGACAGAGAAAGACAGAGAGAGAGAAAGAGAGAGTCAGAGACACAGAGAGAGACAGAGAGACACAGAGAGAGACACAGATAGAGAGAGAGAGAGACAGAGAGAGACAGAGATAGGGATAGAGAGAGAAATAGAGAGAGACAGAGAGAGACAGAGATAGGGATAGAGAGAGAAATAGAGAGAGACAGAGAGCGGCAGAGAGGGAGACAGAGAGAGACAGATAGAGAGACCGAGAGAGACAGAGAGAGACAGAGAGAGACAAAAAGAGACAGAGAGATACAGAGAGAGAGACATAGAGAGACATAGAAATAAGGAGAGAGAGACAAAGAAAGACAGAGAGAGAGAAAGAGAGAGACAGAGAGAGAGACATAAAGAGACAGAAAAGAGACAAAGAGAGAGAGACAGAGAGAGACAGAGAAAGACAGAGAGCGACACAGAGAGACAGAAAGAGACATACGGAGAGTGACATAGAGAGACAGAGAGAGACATAGAGAGAGACAGAGAGAGAAAGAGAGAGTCAAAGAGAGAAACAGAGAGAGACAGAAATTGAGACAGAGAGACAGAAAGAGACAGAGAGAGACAGAAAGAGACAGAGAGAGTCAGAAAGAGACACAGAGAGACAAAGAGAGAGACAGAGAGAGACAGAGAAAGACAGAGAGCGACAGAGAGAGACAGAAAGAGACCTACAGAGAGAGAGAAAGAGAGACAGAGAGAGATATAGAGAGAGACAGAGAGAGACAGAGAGAGACAAAGAGAGAAACAGAGATAGACAGAGATTGAGACAGAGAGAGACAGAAAGAGACAGAGAGAGACATAGAGAGACAAAGAGACAGAGAGAGACAGGGAGAGACAGAGATTGAGACAGAGAGAGAAATAAATAGAGACAGAGAGAGACAGAGAGAGAGAAAGAGACAGAGAGAGACAGAGAGAGAGAAAGAGAGAGACAGAGTCACAGAGACAGACAGAGAGAGAGACAGAGAGAGACACAGAGAGAGAAATAGAGAGAGAGAGACAGAGAGAGACACAGAGAGAGACAGAGAGAGACAGAGTGAAACCGAGAGAGACAGAGATAGGGATAGAGAGAGACATAGAGAGAGACAGAGAGCGATAGAGAGAGACAGAGAGAGACAGAGAGAGAGACAGAGAGAGACAGAGAAAGACAAAGAGAAACAAAGCGAGACAGAGAGATACAGAGAGAGAGACATAGAAATACAGAGAGAGACAAAGAAAGACAGAGACAGACAGAGAGAAACAGAGAGAGAGACAGACAGAGACAGAAAAGAGACAAAGAGAGAGAGACAGAGAGAGACAGAGAAAGAAGAGAGCGAGAGAGAGAGACAGAAAGAGACCTACAGAGAGAGACATAGAGAGATAGAGAGAGACGTAGAGAGAGACTGAGAGAGACAGAGAGAGACAAAGAGAGAAACAGAGAGAGACAGAGATTGAGACAGAGAGACAGAAATAGACAGAGAGAGACATAGAGAGACAGAGAGACAGAGAGAGACAGGGACAGACAGAGAGAGAGACAGAGAGAGAGAAAGAGAGAGACATAGATAGAGACAGAGAGAGACAGAGAGAGAGAAAGAGATAGACAGAGACACAGAGAGAGACAGAGAGAGAGACAGAGAGAGACATAGAGAGAGACAGAGAGAGACAGAGAGAGACACAGAGAGAGAGACACAGAGAGACAGAGATAGGGATAGAGAGAGACATAGAGAGAGACAGAGAGCGACTGAGAGAGAGACAGAGAGAGAGACAGAGAGAGACAGAGAGAGACAGAGAGAGACATAGAGAGACAGAGAGATACAGAGAGAGAGACATAGAGAGACATAGAAATACAGATAGAGACAAAGAAAGACAGAGAGAGAGCCAGAGAGAGACAGAGACAGACAGAGACTTAAAAGAGACAAAGAGAGAAAGACAGGGAGAGATAGAGAAAGACAGAGACAGAGAAAGAGAGAGACAGAGACACAGAGAGAGACAGAGCGAGAGACACAGACAGAGACAGAGAGAGAGACAGAGAGAGACACAGAGAGATACAGAGAGAGACAGAGAGAGACAGAGAGAGACAGAGAGAGAAACAGAGAGAGACAGAGAGAGAAAGAGATAGAGAGGGAGACACAGGGAGACACAGAGAGAGACAGAGCTAGACAGAGAGATACAGAGAGAGAGACAGAGAGAGACATAGAGAGACAGAGAGAGACACAGAGAGAGACAGAGAGAGAAAGAGAGACCGAGAGAGACAGAGATAGGGATAGAGAGAGACATAGAGAGAGACAGAGAGCGACAGAGAGAGAGACAGAAAGAGAAAGAGAGAGAAATAGAGAGACAAAGAGAGACAGAAAGATAGAGAGAGAGAAATAGAGAGACATAGAAATAAAGAGAGAAACAAAGAAAGACAGAGAGAGACAGAGAGAGAAACAGACAGAGACAGAAAAGAGACAAAGAGAGAGAGACGGAGAGAGATAGAGAAAGACAGAGAGCGACAGAGAGAGCCGGAAGGAGACCTAAAGAGAGAGACAAAGAGAGACAGAGAGAGATATAGAGAGAGACAGAGAGAGACAGAGAGAGACAAATAGAGAAACAGAGAGAGACAGAGATTGAGACAGAGAGAGAGACAGAAAGAGACAGAGAGAGACAGGGAGAGACAGAGAGAGAGACAGAGAGAGACATAAATAGAGACAGAGAGAGATAGAGAGAGAGAAAGAGGAAGACAGAGACACAGAGAGAGACAGAGAGAGCAAAGAGAGACACAGAGAGAGACACAGAGAGACAGAGAGAGACAGAGAGAGACAGAGAGACAGAGATAGGAATAGAGAGAGACATAGAGAGAGACAGAAAGCAACAGAGAGAGAGACAAAGAGAGACAGAGAGAGAGACAGAGAGACAAAGAGAGACAGAGAGATACAGAGAGAGACATAGAGAGACCTTGAAATACAGAGAGAGACAAAGAAAGACAGAGTGAGACAGAGAGAAACAGAGAGAGAGACAGACAGAGACAGAAAAGAGACAAAGAGAGAGAGACAGAGAGAGACAGAGAAAGACAGAGAGCGAGAGAGAGAGAGACAGAAAGAGACCTACAGAGAGAGACATAGAGAGATAGAGAGAGACATAGAGAGAGACTGAGAGAGACAGAGAGAGACAAAGAGAGAAACAGAGAGAGACAGAGATTGAGACAGAGAGACAGAAAGAGACAGAGAGAGACAGAGAGACAGAGAGAGACAGGGACAGACAGAGAGAGAGACAGAGAGAGAGAAAGAGAGAGACATAGATAGAGACAGAGAGAGACAGAGAGAGAGAAAGAGAGAGACAGAGACAGAGAGAGATAGAGACAGAGTGAGATAGACTGAGTGAGACAGAAAGAGAGACAGAGAAAGAGACAGAGAGAGACAGAGAGAGAGACAGAGAGACAGAGAGAGACAGAGAGAGAAACAGAGAGACAGAGAGAGAGACAGAGAGAGACAGAGAGAGACAGAGAGAGACAGAGAGAGACAGAGAGAGACAAAGAGAGAAACAGAGAGAGACTGAGATAGAGAGGGAGACACAGGGAGACACAGAGAGAGACAGAGCTAGACAGAGAAATACAGAGAGAGAGACAGAGAGAGACATTGAGATACAGAGAGAGACAGGGAGAGACAGAGAGAGAGACAGAGAGAGACATAGATAGAGACAGAGAGAGACAGAGAGAGAGAAAGAGAGAGACAGAGACACAGAGACAGACAGAGAGAAATAGAGAGAGACACAGAGAGTGAGACAGAGAAAGAGAGACAGAGAGAGACACAGAGAGAGACAGAGAGAGACGGAGTGAGACCGAGAGAGACAGAGATAGGGATAGAGAGAGACATAGAGAGAGACAGAGAGCGAAAGAGAGAGAGACAGAGAGAGACAGAGAGAGAAACCGAGAGAGACAGAGATAGATAGGGAGACACAGGGAGACAGAGAGAGACAGAGCTAGACAGAGAGATACAGAGAGAGAGACAGAGAGAGTCATTGAGAGACAGAGAGACAGAGAGAGACAGGAAGAGACAGAGAGAGAGACAGGGAGAGACATAGAGACAGAGAGAGACAGAGAGAGAGAAAGAGAGAGACAGAGACACAGAGACAGACAGAGAAAGAGACAGAGAGTGACACAGAGAGAGAGACAGAGAGAAAGACAGAGAGAGACACAGAGAGAGACAGAGAGAGACAGAGTGAAACCGAGAGAGACAGAGATAGGGATAGAGAGAGACATAGAGAGAGACAGAGAGCGACAGAGAGAGAGACAGAGAGAGACAGAGAGAGAGACAGAGAGAGACAGAGAGAGACAAAGAGAGACAAAGAGAGACAGAAAGATATAGAGAGATAGAAATAGAGAGACATAGAAATACAGAGAGAAACAAAGAAAGACAGAGAGAGACAGAGAGAGACAGAGAGAGAAACAGACAGAGAAGGAAAGAGACAAAGAGAGAGAGACAGAGAGAGACAGAGAAAGACAGAGAGCAACACATAGAGACAGAAAGAGACCTAAAGAGAGAGACAAAGAGAGATAGAGAGAGATATAGAGAGGGACAGAGAGAGACAAATAGAAAAACAGAGTGACAGTGATTGAGACAGAGAGAGACAGAAAGAGACAGAGAGAGACATAGAGAGACAAAGAGACAGAGAGAGACAGGGAGAGACAGAGAGAGACAGAGAGAGACATAAATAGAGACAGAGAAAGACAGAGAGAGAGAAAGAGAGAGTCAGAGACACAGAGAGAGACAGAGAGACACAGAGAGAGACACAGATAGAGAGAGAGAGAGACAGAGAGAGACAGAGATAGGGATAGAGAGAGAAATAGAGAGAGACAGAGAGAGACAGAGATAGGGATAGAGAGAGAAATAGAGAGAGACAGAGAGCGGCAGAGAGGGAGACAGAGAGAGACAGATAGAGAGACCGAGAGAGACAGAGAGAGACAGAGAGAGACAAAAAGAGACAGAGAGATACAGAGAGAGAGACATAGAGAGACATAGAAATAAGGAGAGAGAGACAAAGAAAGACAGAGAGAGAGAAAGAGAGAGACAGAGAGAGAGACATAAAGAGACAGAAAAGAGACAAAGAGAGAGAGACAGAGAGAGACAGAGAAAGACAGAGAGCGACACAGAGAGACAGAAAGAGACATACGGAGAGTGACATAGAGAGACAGAGAGAGACATAGAGAGAGACAGAGAGAGACAGAGAGAGTCAAAGAGAGAAACAGAGAGAGACAGAAATTGAGACAGAGAGACAGAAAGAGACAGAGAGAGACAGAAAGAGACAGAGAGAGTCAGAAAGAGACACAGAGAGACAAAGAGAGAGACAGAGAGAGACAGAGAAAGACAGAGAGCGACAGAGAGAGACAGAAAGAGACCTACAGAGAGAGAGAAAGAGAGACAGAGAGAGATATAGAGAGAGACAGAGAGAGACAGAGAGAGACAAAGAGAGAAACAGAGATAGACAGAGATTGAGACAGAGAGAGACAGAAAGAGACAGAGAGAGACATAGAGAGACAAAGAGACAGAGAGAGACAGGGAGAGACAGAGATTGAGACAGAGAGAGAAATAAATAGAGACAGAGAGAGACAGAGAGAGAGAAAGAGACAGAGAGAGACAGAGAGAGAGAAAGAGAGAGACAGAGTCACAGAGACAGACAGAGAGAGAGACAGAGAGAGACACAGAGAGAGAAATAGAGAGAGAGAGACAGAGAGAGACACAGAGAGAGACAGAGAGAGACAGAGTGAAACCGAGAGAGACAGAGATAGGGATAGAGAGAGACATAGAGAGAGACAGAGAGCGATAGAGAGAGACAGAGAGAGAGACAGAGAGAGACAGAGAAAGACAAAGAGAAACAAAGCGAGACAGAGAGATACAGAGAGAGAGACATAGAAATACAGAGAGAGACAAAGAAAGACAGAGACAGACAGAGAGAAACAGAGAGAGAGACAGACAGAGACAGAAAAGAGACAAAGAGAGAGAGACAGAGAGAGACAGAGAAAGAAGAGAGCGAGAGAGAGAGACAGAAAGAGACCTACAGAGAGAGACATAGAGAGATAGAGAGAGACATAGAGAGAGACTGAGAGAGACAGAGAGAGACAAAGAGAGAAACAGAGAGAGACAGAGATTGAGACAGAGAGACAGAAATAGACAGAGAGAGACATAGAGAGACAGAGAGACAGAGAGAGACAGGGACAGACAGAGAGAGAGACAGAGAGAGAGAAAGAGAGAGACATAGATAGAGACAGAGAGAGACAGAGAGAGAGAAAGAGATAGACAGAGACACAGAGAGAGACAGAGAGAGAGACAGAGAGAGACATAGAGAGAGACAGAGAGAGACAGAGAGAGACACAGAGAGAGAGACACAGAGAGACAGAGATAGGGATAGAGAGAGACATAGAGAGAGACAGAGAGCGACTGAGAGAGAGACAGAGAGAGAGACAGAGAGAGACAGAGAGAGACAGAGAGAGACATAGAGAGACAGAGAGATACAGAGAGAGAGACATAGAGAGACATAGAAATACAGATAGAGACAAAGAAAGACAGAGAGAGAGCCAGAGAGAGACAGAGACAGACAGAGACTTAAAAGAGACAAAGAGAGAAAGACAGGGAGAGATAGAGAAAGACAGAGACAGAGAAAGAGAGAGACAGAGACACAGAGAGAGACAGAGCGAGAGACACAGACAGAGACAGAGAGAGAGACAGAGAGAGACACAGAGAGATACAGAGAGAGACAGAGAGAGACAGAGAGAGACAGAGAGAGAAACAGAGAGAGACAGAGAGAGAAAGAGATAGAGAGGGAGACACAGGGAGACACAGAGAGAGACAGAGCTAGACAGAGAGATACAGAGAGAGAGACAGAGAGAGACATAGAGAGACAGAGAGAGACACAGAGAGAGACAGAGAGAGAAAGAGAGACCGAGAGAGACAGAGATAGGGATAGAGAGAGACATAGAGAGAGACAGAGAGCGACAGAGAGAGAGACAGAAAGAGAAAGAGAGAGAAATAGAGAGACAAAGAGAGACAGAAAGATAGAGAGAGAGAAATAGAGAGACATAGAAATAAAGAGAGAAACAAAGAAAGACAGAGAGAGACAGAGAGAGAAACAGACAGAGACAGAAAAGAGACAAAGAGAGAGAGAGACGGAGAGAGATAGAGAAAGACAGAGAGCGACAGAGAGAGCCGGAAGGAGACCTAAAGAGAGAGACAAAGAGAGACAGAGAGAGATATAGAGAGAGACAGAGAGAGACAGAGAGAGACAAATAGAGAAACAGAGAGAGACAGAGATTGAGACAGAGAGAGAGACAGAAAGAGACAGAGAGAGACAGGGAGAGACAGAGAGAGAGACAGAGAGAGACATAAATAGAGACAGAGAGAGATAGAGAGAGAGAAAGAGGAAGACAGAGACACAGAGAGAGACAGAGAGAGCAAAGAGAGACACAGAGAGAGACACAGAGAGACAGAGAGAGACAGAGAGAGACAGAGAGACAGAGATAGGAATAGAGAGAGACATAGAGAGAGACAGAAAGCAACAGAGAGAGAGACAAAGAGAGACAGAGAGAGAGACAGAGAGACAAAGAGAGACAGAGAGATACAGAGAGAGACATAGAGAGACCTTGAAATACAGAGAGAGACAAAGAAAGACAGAGTGAGACAGAGAGAAACAGAGAGAGAGACAGACAGAGACAGAAAAGAGACAAAGAGAGAGAGACAGAGAGAGACAGAGAAAGACAGAGAGCGAGAGAGAGAGAGACAGAAAGAGACCTACAGAGAGAGACATAGAGAGATAGAGAGAGACATAGAGAGAGACTGAGAGAGACAGAGAGAGACAAAGAGAGAAACAGAGAGAGACAGAGATTGAGACAGAGAGACAGAAAGAGACAGAGAGAGACAGAGAGACAGAGAGAGACAGGGACAGACAGAGAGAGAGACAGAGAGAGAGAAAGAGAGAGACATAGATAGAGACAGAGAGAGACAGAGAGAGAGAAAGAGAGAGACAGAGACAGAGAGAGATAGAGACAGAGTGAGATAGACTGAGTGAGACAGAAAGAGAGACAGAGAAAGAGACAGAGAGAGACAGAGAGAGAGACAGAGAGACAGAGAGAGACAGAGAGAGAAACAGAGAGACAGAGAGAGAGACAGAGAGAGACAGAGAGAGACAGAGAGAGACAGAGAGAGACAGAGAGAGACAAAGAGAGAAACAGAGAGAGACTGAGATAGAGAGGGAGACACAGGGAGACACAGAGAGAGACAGAGCTAGACAGAGAAATACAGAGAGAGAGACAGAGAGAGACATTGAGATACAGAGAGAGACAGGGAGAGACAGAGAGAGAGACAGAGAGAGACATAGATAGAGACAGAGAGAGACAGAGAGAGAGAAAGAGAGAGACAGAGACACAGAGACAGACAGAGAGAAATAGAGAGAGACACAGAGAGTGAGACAGAGAAAGAGAGACAGAGAGAGACACAGAGAGAGACAGAGAGAGACGGAGTGAGACCGAGAGAGACAGAGATAGGGATAGAGAGAGACATAGAGAGAGACAGAGAGCGAAAGAGAGAGAGACAGAGAGAGACAGAGAGAGAAACCGAGAGAGACAGAGATAGATAGGGAGACACAGGGAGACAGAGAGAGACAGAGCTAGACAGAGAGATACAGAGAGAGAGACAGAGAGAGTCATTGAGAGACAGAGAGACAGAGAGAGACAGGGAGAGACAGAGAGAGAGACAGGGAGAGACATAGAGACAGAGAGAGACAGAGAGAGAGAAAGAGAGAGACAGAGACACAGAGACAGACAGAGAAAGAGACAGAGAGTGACACAGAGAGAGAGACAGAGAGAAAGACAGAGAGAGACACAGAGAGAGACAGAGAGAGACAGAGTGAAACCGAGAGAGACAGAGATAGGGATAGAGAGAGACATAGAGAGAGACAGAGAGCGACAGAGAGAGAGACAGAGAGAGACAGAGAGAGAGACAGAGAGAGACAGAGAGAGACAAAGAGAGACAAAGAGAGACAGAAAGATATAGAGAGATAGAAATAGAGAGACATAGAAATACAGAGAGAAACAAAGAAAGACAGAGAGAGACAGAGAGAGACAGAGAGAGAAACAGACAGAGAAGGAAAGAGACAAAGAGAGAGAGACAGAGAGAGACAGAGAAAGACAGAGAGCAACACATAGAGACAGAAAGAGACCTAAAGAGAGAGACAAAGAGAGATAGAGAGAGATATAGAGAGGGACAGAGAGAGACAAATAGAAAAACAGAGAGACAGTGATTGAGACAGAGAGAGACAGAAAGAGACAGAGAGAGACATAGAGAGACAAAGAGACAGAGAGAGACAGGGAGAGACAGAGAGAGACAGAGAGAGACATAAATAGAGACAGAGAAAGACAGAGAGAGAGAAAGAGAGAGTCAGAGACACAGAGAGAGACAGAGAGACACAGAGAGAGACACAGATAGAGAGAGAGAGAGACAGAGAGAGACAGAGATAGGGATAGAGAGAGAAATAGAGAGAGACAGAGAGAGACAGAGATAGGGATAGAGAGAGAAATAGAGAGAGACAGAGAGCGGCAGAGAGGGAGACAGAGAGAGACAGATAGAGAGACCGAGAGAGACAGAGAGAGACAGAGAGAGACAAAAAGAGACAGAGAGATACAGAGAGAGAGACATAGAGAGACATAGAAATAAGGAGAGAGAGACAAAGAAAGACAGAGAGAGAGAAAGAGAGAGACAGAGAGAGAGACATAAAGAGACAGAAAAGAGACAAAGAGAGAGAGACAGAGAGAGACAGAGAAAGACAGAGAGCGACACAGAGAGACAGAAAGAGACATACGGAGAGTGACATAGAGAGACAGAGAGAGACATAGAGAGAGACAGAGAGAGACAGAGAGAGTCAAAGAGAGAAACAGAGAGAGACAGAAATTGAGACAGAGAGACAGAAAGAGACAGAGAGAGACAGAAAGAGACAGAGAGAGTCAGAAAGAGACACAGAGAGACAAAGAGAGAGACAGAGAGAGACAGAGAAAGACAGAGAGCGACAGAGAGAGACAGAAAGAGACCTACAGAGAGAGAGAAAGAGAGACAGAGAGAGATATAGAGAGAGACAGAGAGAGACAGAGAGAGACAAAGAGAGAAACAGAGATAGACAGAGATTGAGACAGAGAGAGACAGAAAGAGACAGAGAGAGACATAGAGAGACAAAGAGACAGAGAGAGACAGGGAGAGACAGAGATTGAGACAGAGAGAGAAATAAATAGAGACAGAGAGAGACAGAGAGAGAGAAAGAGACAGAGAGAGACAGAGAGAGAGAAAGAGAGAGACAGAGTCACAGAGACAGACAGAGAGAGAGACAGAGAGAGACACAGAGAGAGAAATAGAGAGAGAGAGACAGAGAGAGACACAGAGAGAGACAGAGAGAGACAGAGTGAAACCGAGAGAGACAGAGATAGGGATAGAGAGAGACATAGAGAGAGACAGAGAGCGATAGAGAGAGACAGAGAGAGACAGAGAGAGAGACAGAGAGAGACAGAGAAAGACAAAGAGAAACAAAGCGAGACAGAGAGATACAGAGAGAGAGACATAGAAATACAGAGAGAGACAAAGAAAGACAGAGACAGACAGAGAGAAACAGAGAGAGAGACAGACAGAGACAGAAAAGAGACAAAGAGAGAGAGACAGAGAGAGACAGAGAAAGAAGAGAGCGAGAGAGAGAGACAGAAAGAGACCTACAGAGAGAGACATAGAGAGATAGAGAGAGACATAGAGAGAGACTGAGAGAGACAGAGAGAGACAAAGAGAGAAACAGAGAGAGACAGAGATTGAGACAGAGAGACAGAAATAGACAGAGAGAGACATAGAGAGACAGAGAGACAGAGAGAGACAGGGACAGACAGAGAGAGAGACAGAGAGAGAGAAAGAGAGAGACATAGATAGAGACAGAGAGAGACAGAGAGAGAGAAAGAGATAGACAGAGACACAGAGAGAGACAGAGAGAGAGACAGAGAGAGACATAGAGAGAGACAGAGAGAGACAGAGAGAGACACAGAGAGAGAGACACAGAGAGACAGAGATAGGGATAGAGAGAGACATAGAGAGAGACAGAGAGCGACTGAGAGAGAGACAGAGAGAGAGACAGAGAGAGACAGAGAGAGACAGAGAGAGACATAGAGAGACAGAGAGATACAGAGAGAGAGACATAGAGAGACATAGAAATACAGATAGAGACAAAGAAAGACAGAGAGAGAGCCAGAGAGAGACAGAGACAGACAGAGACTTAAAAGAGACAAAGAGAGAAAGACAGGGAGAGATAGAGAAAGACAGAGACAGAGAAAGAGAGAGACAGAGACACAGAGAGAGACAGAGCGAGAGACACAGACAGAGACAGAGAGAGAGACAGAGAGAGACACAGAGAGATACAGAGAGAGACAGAGAGAGACAGAGAGAGACAGAGAGAGAAACAGAGAGAGACAGAGAGAGAAAGAGATAGAGAGGGAGACACAGGGAGACACAGAGAGAGACAGAGCTAGACAGAGAGATACAGAGAGAGAGACAGAGAGAGACATAGAGAGACAGAGAGAGACACAGAGAGAGACAGAGAGAGAAAGAGAGACCGAGAGAGACAGAGATAGGGATAGAGAGAGACATAGAGAGAGACAGAGAGCGACAGAGAGAGAGACAGAAAGAGAAAGAGAGAGAAATAGAGAGACAAAGAGAGACAGAAAGATAGAGAGAGAGAAATAGAGAGACATAGAAATAAAGAGAGAAACAAAGAAAGACAGAGAGAGACAGAGAGAGAAACAGACAGAGACAGAAAAGAGACAAAGAGAGAGAGACGGAGAGAGATAGAGAAAGACAGAGAGCGACAGAGAGAGCCGGAAGGAGACCTAAAGAGAGAGACAAAGAGAGACAGAGAGAGATATAGAGAGAGACAGAGAGAGACAGAGAGAGACAAATAGAGAAACAGAGAGAGACAGAGATTGAGACAGAGAGAGAGACAGAAAGAGACAGAGAGAGACAGGGAGAGACAGAGAGAGAGACAGAGAGAGACATAAATAGAGACAGAGAGAGATAGAGAGAGAGAAAGAGGAAGACAGAGACACAGAGAGAGACAGAGAGAGCAAAGAGAGACACAGAGAGAGACACAGAGAGACAGAGAGAGACAGAGAGAGACAGAGAGACAGAGATAGGAATAGAGAGAGACATAGAGAGAGACAGAAAGCAACAGAGAGAGAGACAAAGAGAGACAGAGAGAGAGACAGAGAGACAAAGAGAGACAGAGAGATACAGAGAGAGACATAGAGAGACCTTGAAATACAGAGAGAGACAAAGAAAGACAGAGTGAGACAGAGAGAAACAGAGAGAGAGACAGACAGAGACAGAAAAGAGACAAAGAGAGAGAGACAGAGAGAGACAGAGAAAGACAGAGAGCGAGAGAGAGAGAGACAGAAAGAGACCTACAGAGAGAGACATAGAGAGATAGAGAGAGACATAGAGAGAGACTGAGAGAGACAGAGAGAGACAAAGAGAGAAACAGAGAGAGACAGAGATTGAGACAGAGAGACAGAAAGAGACAGAGAGAGACAGAGAGACAGAGAGAGACAGGGACAGACAGAGAGAGAGACAGAGAGAGAGAAAGAGAGAGACATAGATAGAGACAGAGAGAGACAGAGAGAGAGAAAGAGAGAGACAGAGACAGAGAGAGATAGAGACAGAGTGAGATAGACTGAGTGAGACAGAAAGAGAGACAGAGATAGAGACAGAGAGAGACAGAGAGAGAGACAGAGAGAGACAGAGAGAGAAACAGAGAGACAGAGAGAGAGACAGAGAGAGAGACAGAGAGACAGAGAGAGAGAGAGAGAGACAGAGAGAGACAGAGAGAGACAGAGAGAGAAACAGAGAGAGACATAAAAATACAGATAGAGACAAAGAAAGACAGAGAGAGAGGCAGAGAGAGACAGAGACAGACAGAGACAGAAAAGAGACAAAGAGAGAAAAACAGGGAGAGACAGAGAAAGACAGAGACAGAGAAAGAGAGAGACAGAGACACAGAGAGAGACAGAGCGAGAGACACAGAGAGAGACAGAGAGAGAGACAGAGAGAGACACAGAG
>NW_028227276.1:3607422-3609922 GCF_978045245.1 Mus caroli
AGAAACAGAGAGAGACAGAGATAGAGAGGGAGACACAGGGAGACACAGAGAGAGCCAGAGCTAGACAGAGAGATACAGAGAGAGAGACAGAGAGAGACATTGAGAGACAGAGAGAGACAGGGAGAGACAGAGAGAGAGACAGAGAGAGACATAGATAGAGACAGAGAGAGACAGAGAGAGAGAAAGAGAGAGACAGAGACACAGAGACAGACAGAGACAGAGACAGAGAGAGACACAGAGAGAGAGACAGAGAGAAAGACAGAGAGAGACACAGAGAGAGACAGAGTGAAACCGAGAGAGACAGATATAGGGATAGAGAGAGACATAGAGAGAGACAGAGAGCGACAGAGAGAGAGACAGAGAGAGAGACAGAGAGAGACAGAGAGACAAAGAGAGACAGAAAGATAGAGAGAGACATAGAAATACAGAGACAAACAAAGAAAGACAGAGAGAGACAGAGAGAGACAGAGAGAGAAACAGACAGAGACAGAAAAGAGACAAAGAGAGAGAGACAGAGAGAGACAGAGAAAGACAGAGAGCGACAGAGAGAGACAGAAAGAGACCTACAGAGAGAGACAAAGAGAGACAGAGAGAGATATAGAGAGAGACAGAGAGAGACAGAGAGAGACAAATAGAGAAACAGAGATAGACAGAGATTGAGACAGAGAGAGACAGAAAGAGACAGAGGGAGACATAGAGAGACAAAGAGACAGAGAGAGACAGGGAGAGACAGAGAGAGAGACAGAGAGAGAAATAAATAGAGACAGAGAGAGAGAAAGAGAGAGACAGAGACACAGAGGGAGACAGAGAGAGAGCAGAGAGAGACACAGAGAGAGACACAGAGAGAGAGAGAGAGAGAGACAGAGAGAGACAGAGAGAGACAAAGAGAGACAGAGAGATACAGAGAGAGAGACATAGAGAGACATAGAAATACAGAGAGAGACAAAGAAAGACAGAGAGAGAGACAGAGAGAGACAGAGAGAGAGAGACAGACAGAGACAGAAAAGAGACAAAGAGAGAGAGAAAGAGAGACAGAGAAAGACAGAGAGCGACAGAGAGAGACAGAAAGAGACATACATAGAGAGACATAGAGAGACAGAGAGAGACAGACAGAGACAGAGGGAGACAAAGAGAGAAACAGAGAGAGACAGAAATTGAGACAGAGAGAGACAGAAAGAGACAGAGAGAGAAAGAAAGAGACAGAGAGAGACAGAAAGAGACACAGAGAGACAAAGAGAGAGACAGAGAGATAGAGAGAGAGAGACAGAGACAGAGAAAGATAGAGAGAGACAGAAAGAGACACAGAGAGAGACAGAGAGTTAGACAGAGAGAGAGTGAGAGAGACAGAAAAAGAGACAGAGAGAGAAGGAGATAGGGATAGAGAGAGACAGAAAGAGAGACAGAGAGAGACATAGAGAGTGAGAGAGACAGAAAGAGAGAAAGAGAGAGACAGAGACAGAGAGAGATAGAGACAGAGTGAGATAGACTGAGTGAGACAGAAAGAGAGACAGAGAAAGAGACAGAGAGAGACAGAGAGAGAGACAGAGAGAGACAGAGAGAGACAGAGAGAGAAACAGAGAGACAAAGAGAGAGACAGAGAGAGACAGAGAGAGACAGAGAGAGACAGATAGAGAAACAGAGAGAGACAGAGATAGAGAGGGAGACACAGGGAGACACAGAAAGAGACAGAGCTAGACAGAGAGATACAGAGAGAGAGACAGAGAGAGACATTGAGAGACAGAGAGAGACAGGGAGAGACAGAGAGAGAGACAGAGAGAGACATAGATAGAAACAGAGAGAGACAGAGAGAGAGAAAGAGAGAGACAGAGACACAGAGACAGAGAGAGAGAAACAGAGAGAGACACAGAGAGAGAGACAGAGAGAGACACAGAGAGAGACAGAGAGAGACAATGTGAGACCGAGAGAGACAGAGATAGGGATAGAGAGAGACATAGAGAGAGACAGAGAGCGAAAGAGAGAGAGACAGAGAGAGACAGAGAGAGACAGAGAGAGAAACCGAGAGAGACAGAGATAAATAGGGAGACACAGGGAGACACAGAGAGAGACAGAGCTAGACAGAGAGATAGAGAGAGAGAGACAGAGAGAGTCATTGAGAGACAGAGAGATGGAGAGAGAAAGGGAGAGACAGAGAGAGAGACAGAGAGAGACATAGATAGAGACAGAGAGAGACAGAGAGAGAGAAAGAGAGAGACAGAGACACAGAGACAGACAGAGACAGAGACAGAGAGAGACACACAGAGAGAGACAGAGAGAAAGACAGAGAGAGACACAGAGAGAGACAGAGAGAACAGAGTGAAAATGAGAGAGACAGAGATAGGGATAGAGAGAGACATAGAGAGAGACAGAGAGCGACAGAGAGAGAGACAGAGAGAGACAGAGACACAGAGACAGACAGAGAGAAACAGAGAGAGACACAGAGAGAGAGACAGAGAGAGAGAGAGACAGAGAGAGACAAAGAGAGAAAGAGAGAGACAGAGAG
>NW_028227276.1:3614922-3617422 GCF_978045245.1 Mus caroli
AGAAACAGAGAGAGACAGAGATAGAGAGGGAGACACAGGGAGACACATGAGAGACAGAGCTAGACAGAGAGATACAGAGAGAGAGACAGAGATAGACATTGAGAGACAGAGAGACAGAGAGAGACAGGGAGAGACAGAGAGAGAGAAGGAGAGAGATATAGATAGAGACAGAGAGAGACAGAGAGAGAGAAAGAGAGAGACAGAGACACAGAGACAGACAGAGAGAGAGACAGAGAGAGACACAGAGAGAGAGACAGAGAGAGAGAGACAGAGAGAGACACAGAGAGAGACAGAGAGAGACAGAGTGAGACCGAGAGAGACAGAGATAGGGATAGAGAGAGACATAGAGAGAGACAGAGAGCGACAGAGAGAGAGACAGCGAGAGACAGAGAGAGAGACAGAGAGAGACAGAGAGATACAAAGAGAGACAAAGAGAGACAGAAAGATAGAGAGAGAGAAATAGAGAGACATAGAAATATAGAGAGAAACAAAGAAAGAGAGAGAGACAGAGAGAAACAGACAGAGACAGAGAGAGACAGAAAGAGACACAGAGAGACAAAGAGAGATAGAGAGACAGAGAGAGAGAGAAAGAGACAGAGAAAGATAGAGAGAGACAGAGAGAGACACAGAGAGAGACAGAGAGTAAGACAGAGAGAGAGTGAGAGAGACAGAAAAAGAGACAGAGAGAGACAGAGATAGGGATAGAGAGAGACAGAAAGAGAGACAGAGAGAGACATAGAGAGTGAGAGAGACAGAAAGAGAGAAAGAGAGAGACAGAGACAGAGAGAGATAGAGACAGAGTGAGATAGACTGAGTGAGACAGAAAGAGAGACAGAGATAGAGACAGAGAGAGACAGAGAGAGAGACAGAGAGAGACAGAGAGAGACAGAGAGAGAAACAGAGAGACAGAGAGAGAGACAGAGAGAGACAGAGAGACAGAGAGAGACCGAGAGAGACAGAGAGAGACAGAGAGAGAAACAGAGAGAGACAGAGATAGAGAGGGAGACACAGGGAGACACAGAGAGAGCCAGAGCTAGACAGAGAGATACAGAGAGAGAGACAGAGAGAGACATTGAGAGACAGAGAGAGACAGGGAGAGACAGAGAGAGAGACAGAGAGAGACATAGATAGAGACAGAGAGAGACAGAGAGAGAGAAAGAGAGAGACAGAGACACAGAGACAGACAGAGACAGAGACAGAGAGAGACACAGAGAGAGAGACAGAGAGAAAGACAGAGAGAGACACAGAGAGAGACAGAGTGAAACCGAGAGAGACAGATATAGGGATAGAGAGAGACATAGAGAGAGACAGAGAGCGACAGAGAGAGAGACAGAGAGAGAGACAGAGAGAGACAGAGAGACAAAGAGAGACAGAAAGATAGAGAGAGACATAGAAATACAGAGACAAACAAAGAAAGACAGAGAGAGACAGAGAGAGACAGAGAGAGAAACAGACAGAGACAGAAAAGAGACAAAGAGAGAGAGACAGAGAGAGACAGAGAAAGACAGAGAGCGACAGAGAGAGACAGAAAGAGACCTACAGAGAGAGACAAAGAGAGACAGAGAGAGATATAGAGAGAGACAGAGAGAGACAGAGAGAGACAAATAGAGAAACAGAGATAGACAGAGATTGAGACAGAGAGAGACAGAAAGAGACAGAGGGAGACATAGAGAGACAAAGAGACAGAGAGAGACAGGGAGAGACAGAGAGAGAGACAGAGAGAGAAATAAATAGAGACAGAGAGAGAGAAAGAGAGAGACAGAGACACAGAGGGAGACAGAGAGAGAGCAGAGAGAGACACAGAGAGAGACACAGAGAGAGAGAGAGAGAGACAGAGAGAGACAGAGAGAGACAGAGAGAGACAAAGAGAGACAGAGAGATACAGAGAGAGAGACATAGAGAGACATAGAAATACAGAGAGAGACAGAGAAAGACAGAGAGAGAGACAGAGAGAGACAGAGAGAGAGAGACAGACAGAGACAGAAAAGAGACAAAGAGAGAGAGAAAGAGAGACAGAGAAAGACAGAGAGCGACAGAGAGAGACAGAAAGAGACATACATAGAGAGACATAGAGAGACAGAGAGAGACAGACAGAGACAGAGGGAGACAAAGAGAGAAACAGAGAGAGACAGAAATTGAGACAGAGAGAGACAGAAAGAGACAGAGAGAGAAAGAAAGAGACAGAGAGAGACAGAAAGAGACACAGAGAGACAAAGAGAGAGACAGAGAGATAGAGAGAGAGAGAGACAGAGACAGAGAAAGATAGAGAGAGACAGAGAGAGACACAGAGAGAGACAGAGAGTTAGACAGAGAGAGAGTGAGAGAGACAGAAAAAGAGACAGAGAGAGAAGGAGATAGGGATAGAGAGAGACAGAAAGAGAGACAGAGAGAGACATAGAGAGTGAGAGAGACAGAAAGAGAGAAAGAGAGAGACAGAGACAGAGAGAGATAGAGACAGAGTGAGATAGACTGAGTGAGACAGAAAGAGAGACAGAGAAAG
>NW_028227276.1:3627422-3629922 GCF_978045245.1 Mus caroli
TAGATAGAGACAGAGAGAGACAGAGAGAGAGAAAGAGAGAGACAGAGACACAGAGACAGACAGAGAGAGAGACAGAGAGAGACACAGAGAGAGAGACAGAGAGAGAGAGACAGAGAGAGACACAGAGAGAGACAGAGAGAGACAGAGTGAGACCGAGAGAGACAGAGATAGGGATAGAGAGAGACATAGAGAGAGACAGAGAGCGACAGAGAGAGAGACAGCGAGAGACAGAGAGAGAGACAGAGAGAGACAGAGAGATACAAAGAGAGACAAAGAGAGACAGAAAGATAGAGAGAGAGAAATAGAGAGACATAGAAATATAGAGAGAAACAAAGAAAGAGAGAGAGACAGAGAGAAACAGACAGAGACAGAGAGAGACAGAAAGAGACACAGAGAGACAAAGAGAGATAGAGAGACAGAGAGAGAGAGAGAAAGAGACAGAGAAAGATAGAGAGAGACAGAGAGAGACACAGAGAGAGACAGAGAGTAAGACAGAGAGAGAGTGAGAGAGACAGAAAAAGAGACAGAGAGAGACAGAGATAGGGATAGAGAGAGACAGAAAGAGAGACAGAGAGAGACATAGAGAGTGAGAGAGACAGAAAGAGAGAAAGAGAGAGACAGAGACAGAAAGAGATAGAGACAGAGTGAGATAGACTGAGTGAGACAGAAAGAGAGACAGAGATAGAGACAGAGAGAGACAGAGAGAGAGACAGAGAGAGACAGAGAGAGACAGAGAGAGAAACAGAGAGACAGAGAGAGAGACAGAGAGAGACAGAGAGACAGAGAGAGACAGAGAGAGACAGAGAGAGACAGAGAGAGAAACAGAGAGAGACAGAGATAGAGAGGGAGACACAGGGAGACACAGAGAGAGCCAGAGCTAGACAGAGAGATACAGAGAGAGAGACAGAGAGAGACATTGAGAGACAGAGAGAGACAGGGAGAGACAGAGAGAGAGACAGAGAGAGACATAGATAGAGACAGAGAGAGACAGAGAGAGAGAAAGAGAGAGACAGAGACACAGAGACAGACAGAGACAGAGACAGAGAGAGACAGAGAGAGAGAGACAGAGAGAAAGACAGAGAGAGACACAGAGAGAGACAGTGTGAAACCGAGAGAGACAGATATAGGGATAGAGAGAGACATAGAGAGAGACAGAGAGCGACAGAGAGAGAGACAGAGAGAGAGACAGAGAGAGACAGAGAGACAAAGAGAGACAGAAAGATAGAGAGAGACATAGAAATACAGAGACAAACAAAGAAAGACAGAGAGAGACAGAGAGAGACAGAGAGAGAAACAGACAGAGACAGAAAAGAGACAAAGAGAGAGAGACAGAGAGAGACAGAGAAAGACAGAGAGCGACAGAGAGAGACAGAAAGAGACCTACAGAGAGAGACAAAGAGAGACAGAGAGAGATATAGAGAGAGACAGAGAGAGACAGAGAGAGACAAATAGAGAAACAGAGATAGACAGAGATTGAGACAGAGAGAGACAGAAAGAGACAGAGGGAGACATAGAGAGACAAAGAGACAGAGAGAGACAGGGAGAGACAGAGAGAGACAGAGAGAGAAATAAATAGAGACAGAGAGAGAGAAAGAGAGAGACAGATACACAGAGGGAGACAGAGAGAGAGCAGAGAGAGACACAGAGAGAGACACAGAGAGAGAGAGAGAGACAGAGAGAGACAGAGAGAGACAGAGAGAGACAAAGAGAGACAGAGAGATACAGAGAGAGAGACATAGAGAGACATAGAAATACAGAGAGAGACAAAGAAAGACAGAGAGAGAGACAGAGAGAGACAGAGAGAGAGAGACAGACAGAGACAGAAAAGAGACAAAGAGAGAGAGAAAGAGAGACAGAGAAAAACAGAGAGCGACAGAGAGAGACAGAAAGAGACATACATAGAGAGACATAGAGAGACAGAGAGAGACAGACAGAGACAGAGGGAGACAAAGAGAGAAACAGAGAGAGACAGAAATTGAGACAGAGAGAGACAGAAAGAGACAGAGAGAGAAAGAAAGAGACAGAGAGAGACAGAAAGAGACACAGAGAGACAAAGAGAGAGACAGAGAGATAGAGAGAGAGAGAGACAGAGACAGAGAAAGATAGAGAGAGACAGAGAGAGACACAGAGAGAGACAGAGAGTTAGACAGAGAGAGAGTGAGAGAGACAGAAAAAGAGACAGAGAGAGAAGGAGATAGGGATAGAGAGAGACAGAAAGAGAGACAGAGAGAGACATAGAGAGTGAGAGAGACAGAAAGAGAGAAAGAGAGAGACAGAGACAGAGAGAGATAGAGACAGAGTGAGATAGACTGAGTGAGACAGAAAGAGAGACAGAGAAAGAGACAGAGAGAGACAGAGAGAGAGACAGAGAGAGACAGAGAGAGACAGAGAGAGAAACAGAGAGACAAAGAGAGAGACAGAGAGAGACAGAGAGAGACAGAGAGAGACAGAGAGAGAAACAGAGAGAGACAGAGATAGAGAGGGAGACACAGGGAGACAC
>NW_028227276.1:3642422-3644922 GCF_978045245.1 Mus caroli
ACAGAGAGAGTCATTGAGAGACAGAGAGACAGAGAGAGACAGGGAGAGACAGAGAGAGAGACAGAGAGAGACTTAGAAACAGAGAGAGACAGAGAGAGAGAAAGAGAGAGACAGAGACACAGAGACAGACAGAGACAGAGACAGAGAGAGACACAGAGAGAGAGACAGAGAGAAAGACAGAGAGAGACACAGAGAGAGACAGAGAGAGACAGAGAGAGAGAAAGGGAGAGACAGAGAGACAGAGAGAGAGAAAGAGACAGAGAAAGAGAGAGAGAGAAAGAAAGAGAGACAGAGAGAGACATAGAGTGTGAGAGAGACAGAAAGAGAGTAAGAGAGAGACAGAGACAGAGAGAGATAGAGACAGAGTGAGATAGACTGAGTGAGACAGAAAGATAGACAGAGAAAGAGACAGAGAGAGAAAGAGAGAGAGACAGAGAGAGACAGAGAGAGACAGAGAGAGAAACAGAGAGACAGAGAGAGAGACAGAGATAGACAGAGAGAGACAGGGAGAGAAACAGAGAGAGACAGAGATAGAGAGGGAGACACAGGGAGACACAGAGAGAGACAGAGCTAGACAGAGAGATACAGAGAGAGAGAAAGAGAGAGACAGGGAGAGACAGAGAGAGAAAGGGAGAGATAGAGAGAGAGACAGAGAGAGACATAGATAGAGACAGAGAGAGACAGAGAGAGAGAAAGAGAGAGACAGAGACACAGAGACAGACAGAGAGAAACAGAGAGAGACACAGAGAGTGAGACAGAGAGAGAGAGACAGAAAGAGACACAGAGAGAGACAGAGAGAGACGGAGTGAGACCGAGAGAGACAGAGATAGGGATAGAGAGAGACATAGAGAGAGACAGAGATGGAAAGAGAGAGAGACAGAGAGAGACAGAGAGAGAAACCAAGAGAGACAGAGATAGATAGGGAGACACAGGGAGACACAGAGAGAGACAGAGCTAGACAGAGAGATACAGAGAGAGAGACAGAGAGAGTCATTGAGAGACAGAGAGACAGAGAGAGACAGGGAGAGACAGAGAGAGAGACAGAGAGAGACATAGAGACAGAGAGAGACAGAGAGAGAGAAAGAGAGAGACGGAGACACAGAGACAGACAGAGAGAGAGACAGAGAGAGACACAAAGAGAGAGACAGAGAGAAAGACAGAGAGAGACACAGAGAGAGACAGAGAGAGACAGAGAGAGATAGAAAGAGAGAGACAGAGAGACAGAGAGAGAGAGAGAAAGAGACAGAGAAAGATAGAGAGAGACAGAGAGAGACACAGATTGAGACAGAGAGTAAGACAGAGAGAGAGTGAGAGAGACAGAAAAAGAGACAGAGAGAGACAGAAAGAGAGACAGAGAGAGACATAGAGAGTGAGAGAGACAGAAAGAGAGAAAGAGAGAGACAGAGACAGAGAGAGATAGAGACAGAGTGAGATAGACTGAGTGAGACAGAAAGAGAGACAGAGAGAGACAGAGAGAGAGACAGAGAGAGACAGAGAGAGAAACTGAGAGACAGAGAGAGAGACAGACAGAGACAGAGAGACAGAGAGAGACAGAGAGAGACAGAGAGAGACAGAGAGAGAAACAGAGAGAGACAGAGATAGAGAGGGAGACACAGGGAGACACAGAGAGACAGAGCTAGACAGAGAGATACAGAGAGAGAGACAGAGAGAGACATTGAGAGACAGAGAGAGACAGGGAGAGACAGAGAGAGAGACAGAGAGAGACATAGATAGAGACAGAGAGAGACAGAAAGAGAGAAAGAGAGAGACAGAGACACAGAGACAGACAGAGAGAAACAGAGAGAGACACAGAGAGAGAGACAGAGAGAGAGAGACAGAGAGAGACACAGAGAGACAGAGAGAGACAATGTGAGACCGAGAGAGACAGAGTTAGGGATAGAGAGAGACATAGAGAGAGACAGAGAGCGAAAGAGAGAGAGACAGAGAGAGACAGAGAGAGACAGAGAGAGACAGAGAGAGAAACCGAGAGAGACAGAGATAAATAGGGAGACACAGGGAGACACAGAGAGAGACAGAGCTAGACAGAGAGATACAGAGAGAGAGACAGAGAGAGTCATTGAGAGACAGAGAGACAGAGAGAGACAGGGAGAGACAGAGAGAGAGACAGAGAGAGACATAGATAGAGACAGAGAGAGACAGAGAGAGAGAAAGAGAGAGACAGAGACACAGAGACAGACAGAGACAGAGACAGAGAGAGACACAGAGAGAGAGACAGAGAGAAAGACAGAGAGAGACACAGAGAGAGACAGAGAGAGACAGAGTGAAAACGAGAGAGACAGAGATAGGGATAGAGAGAGACATAGAGAGAGACAGAGAGCGACAGAGAGAGAGACAGAGAGAGACAGAGAGAGAGACAGAGAGAGAGACAGAGAGAGACAGAGAGAGACAAAGAGAGACATAGAGATACAGAGAGAGAGAGACATAGAGACACATAGAAATACAGAGAGAGACAAAGAAAGACAGAGAGAGACAGAGAGAG
>NW_028227276.1:3649922-3709922 GCF_978045245.1 Mus caroli
AAAGAGACATAGAGAGTGAGAGAGACAGAAAGAGAGAAAGAGAGAGACAGAGACAGAGAGAGATAGAGACAGAGTGAGATAGACTGAGTGAGACAGAAAGAGAGACAGAGAGAGACAGAGAGAGAGACAGAGAGAGACAGAGAGAGAAACTGAGAGGCAGAGAGAGAGACAGACAGAGACAGAGAGACAGAGAGAGACAGAGAGAGACAGAGAGAGAAACAGAGAGACAGAGATAGAGAGGGAGACACAGGGAGACACAGAGAGAGACAGAGCTAGACAGAGAGATACAGAGAGAGAGACAGAGAGAGACATTGAGAGACAGAGAGAGACAGGGAGAGACAGAGAGAGAGACAGAGAGAGACATAGATAGAGACAGAGAGAGACAGAAAGAGAGAAAGAGAGAGACAGAGACACAGAGACAGACAGAGAGAAACAGAGAGAGACACAGAGAGAGAGACAGAGAGAGAGTGACAGAGAGAGACACAGAGAGACAGAGAGAGACAATGTGAGACCGAGAGAGACAGAGTTAGGGATAGAGAGAGACATAGAGAGAGACAGAGAGCGAAAGAGAGAGAGACAGAGAGAGACAGAGAGAGACAGAGAGAGAAACCGAGAGAGACAGAGATAAATAGGGAGACACAGGGAGACACAGAGAGAGACAGAGCTAGACAGAGAGATACAGAGAGAGAGACAGAGAGAGTCATTGAGAGACAGAGAGACAGAGAGAGACAGGGAGAGACAGAGAGAGAGACAGAGAGAGACATAGATAGAGACAGAGAGAGACAGAGAGAGAGAAAGAGAGAGACAGAGACACAGAGACAGACAGAGACAGAGACAGAGAGAGACACAGAGAGAGAGACAGAGAGAAAGACAGAGAGAGACACAGAGAGAGACAGAGAGAGACAGAGTGAAAACGAGAGAGACAGAGATAGGGATAGAGAGAGACATAGAGAGAGACAGAGAGCGACAGAGAGAGAGACAGAGAGAGACAGAGACACAGAGACAGACAGAGAGAAACAGAGAGAGACACACAGAGAGAGACACAGAGAGAGAGAGACAGAGAGAGACGAAGAGAGAAAGAGAGAGACAGAGAGAGAGACAGAGAGAGAGAGAGACAGAGAGAGAGACAGAGAGAGACAGAGAGAGAAACAGAGAGAGACAGAGATAGAGAGGGAGACACAGGGAGACACAGAGAGAGACAGAGCTAGACAGAGAGATACAGAGAGAGACAGAGAGAGACATTGAGAGACAGAGAGACAGAGAGAGACAGGGAGAGACAGAGAGAGACAGAGAGAAACAGAGAGAGAGACAGAGAGAGACAGAGAGAGAGAAAGAGAGAGACAGAGACACAGAGAGAGACAGAGAGAGAGACACAGAGAGAGACAGAGAGAGAGACAGAGAGAGACACAGAGAGATACAGAGAGAGACAGAGAGAGACAGAGAGAGAAACAGAGAGAGACAGAGAGAGACAGAGATAGAGAGGGAGACACAGGGAGACACAGAGAGAGACAGAGCTAGACAGAGAGATACAGAGAGAGACAGAGAGAGACATAGAGAGACAGAGAGACAGAGAGAGACACAGAGAGAGACAGAGAGAGACAGAGAGACCGAGAGAGACAGAGATAGGGATAGAGAGAGACATAGAGAGAGATAGAGAGCGACAGAGAGAGAGACAGAGAGAGACAGAGAGAGAGACAGAGAGAGACAGAGAGAGACAAAGAGAGACAAAGAGAGACAGAAATATATATAGAGAGAGAAATAGAGAGACATAGAAATACAGAGAGAAACAAGTAAGACAGAGAGAGACAGAGAGAAAAACAGACAGAGAAAGAAAAGAGACAAAGAGAGAGAGACAGAGAAAGACAGAGAGCGACAGAGAGAGACAGAAAGAGACCTACAGAGAGAGACAAAGAGAGACAGAGAGAGATATAGAGAGAGACAGAGAAAGACAGAGAGAGACAAATAGAGAAACAGAGAGAGACAGAGATTGAGACAGAGAGAGACAGAAAGAGACAGAGAGAGGCATAGAGAGACAAAGAGTCAGAGAGAGAGAGGGAGAGACAGAGAGAGAGAAATAAATAGAGACAGAGAGAGACAGAGAGAGAGAAAGAGAGAGACACAGAGAGAGACACAGAGAGAGAGAGACAGATAGAGACAGAGAGAGACAGAGAGAGACAGAGATAGGGATAGAGAGAGACATAGAGAGAGACAGAGAGCGACAGAGAGAGAGACAGAGAGAGACAGAGAGAGAGACTGAGAGAGACAGAGAGAGACAGAGAGAGACAAAGAGAGACAGAGAGATACAGAGAGACAGAGACATAGAGAGACATAGAAATACAGAGAGAGACAAAGAAAGACAGAGAGAGAGACAGAGAGAGACAGAGAGAGAGACAGACAGAGACAGAAAAGAGACAAAGAGAGAGAGACAGAGAGAGACAGAGAAAGACAGAGAGCGACAGAGAGAAACAGAAAGAGACATACATAGAGAGACATAGAGAGACAGAGAGAGACATAGAGAGAGACAGACAGAGACAGAGTGAGACAAAGAGAGAAACAGAGAGAGACAGAAATTGAGACAGAGAGAGACAGAAAGAGACAGAGAGAGACAGAAAGAGACAGAGAGAGACAGAAAGAGACACAGAGAGACAAAGACAGAGACAGAGAGACAGAGAGAGAGAGAGAAAGAGACAGAGAAAGATAGAGAGTGACAGAGAGAGACACAGAG
Source organism: Mus caroli (assembly GCF_978045245.1). Taxonomy (NCBI): domain Eukaryota; kingdom Metazoa; phylum Chordata; class Mammalia; order Rodentia; family Muridae; genus Mus; species Mus caroli. Next base: position 3,652,648 of record NW_028227276.1, read on the forward strand.
AGAGACAGAGAGTAAGACAGAGAGAGAGTGAGAGAGACAGAAAAAGAGACAGAGAGAGACAGAGATAGGGATAGAGAGAGACAGAAAGAGAGACAGAGAGAGACATAGAGAGTGAGAGAGACAGAAACAGAGAAAGGGAGAGACAGAGACAGAGAGAGATAGAGACAGAGTGAGATAGACTGAGTGAGACAGAAAGAGAGACAGAGAAAGAGACAGAGAGAGACCGAGAGAGAGACAGAGAGAGACAGAGAGAGAGAGAGAGAAACAGAGAGACAGAGAGAGAGACAGAGAGAGACAGAGAGAGACAGAGAGAGAAACAGAGAGAGACAGAGATAGAGAGGGAGACACAGGGAGACACAGAGAGAGACAGAGCTAGACAGAGAGATACAGAGAGAGAGACAGAGAGAGACATTTAGAGACAGAGAGAGACAGGGAGAGACAGAGAGAGAGACAGAGAGAGACATAGATAGAGACAGAGAGAGACAGAGAGAGAGAAAGAGAGAGACAGAGACACAGAGACAGACAGAGAGAAACAGAGAGAGACACAGAGAGTGAGACAGAGAGAGAGAGACAGAGAGAGAGACAGAGAGAGACAGAGAGAGACGGAGTGAGACCGAGAGAGACAGAGATAGGGATAGAGAGAGACATAGAGAGAGACAGAGATCGAAAGAGAGAGAGACAGAGAGAGACAGAGAGAGAAACCAAGAGAGACAGAGATAGATAGGGAGACACAGGGAGACACAGAGAGAGACAGAGCTAGACAGAGAGATACAGAGAGAGAGACAGAGAGAGTCATTGAGAGACAGAGAGACAGAGAGAGACAGGGAGAGACAGAGAGAGAGACAGAGAGAGACATAGAGACAGAGAGAGACAGAGAGAGAAAGAGAGAGACAGAGACACAGAGACAGACAGAGACAGAGAGAGACTAGAGAGGGAGACAGAGAGAGACACAGAGAGAGACAGAGAGAGACAGAGAGAGAGAAAGAGAGAGACAGAGACACAGAGACAGACAGAGACAGAGACAGAGAGAGACACAGAGAGAGAGACAGAGAGAAAGACAGAGAGAGACACAGAGAGAGACAGAGAGAGACAGAGGGAAACCGAGAGAGACAGAGATAGGGATAGAGAGAGACATAGAGAGAGACAGAGATCGACAGAGAGAGAGACAGAGAGAGACAGAGAGAGAGACAGAGAGAGACAAAGAGAGACAAAGAGAGACAGAAAGATAGAGAGAGATAGAAATAGAGAGACATAGAAATACAGAGAGAAACAAAGAAAGACAGAGAGAGACAGAGAGAGAAACAGACAGAGACAGAAAAGAGACAAAGAGAGAGAGACAGAGAGAGACAGAGAAAGACAGAGAGCGACACATAGAGACAGAAAGAGACCTAAAGAGAGAGACAAAGAGAGACAGAGAGAGATATAGAGAGAGACAGAGAGAGACAAATAGAAAAACAGAGAGACAGTGATTGAGACAGAGAGAGACAGAAAGAGACAGAGAGAGACATAGAGAGACAAAGAGACAGAGAGAGACAGGGAGAGACAGAGAGAGAGAGACAGAGAGAGACATAAATAGAGACAGAGAGAGACAGAGAGAGAGAAAGAGAGAGTCAGAGACACAGAGAGAGACAGAGAGAGAGCAGAGAGAGACAGAGAGAGACACAGAGAGACAGAGAGAGTCATAGAGAGACAGAGATAGGGATAGAGAGAGACATAGAGGAGACAGAGAGCGACAGAGAGGGAGACAGAGAGAGACAGATAGAGAGACCGAGAGAGACAGAGAGAGACAGAGAGAGACAAAGAGAGACAGAGAGATACAGAGAGAGAGACATAGAGAGACATAGAAATAAGGAGAGAGAGACAAAGAAAGACAGAGAGAGAGACAGAGAGAGACAGAGAGAGAGACATAAAGAGACAGAAAAGAGACAAAGAGAGAGAGACAGAGAGAGACAGAGAAAGACAGAGAGTGACACAGAGAGACAGAAAGAGACATACGGAGAGAGACATAGAGAGACAGAGAGAGACATAGAGAGAGACAGAGAGAGACAGAGAGAGACAAAGAGAGAAACAGAGAGAGACAGAAATTGAGACAGAGAGAGACAGAAAGAGACAGAGAGAGACAGAAAGAGACAGAGAGAGACAGAAAGAGACACAGAGAGACAAAGAGAGAGACAGAGAGAGACAAAGAGAGATAGAGAAAGAGACAGAGAGAGATAGAGAGAGACAGAGAGAGACACAGAGAGAGACAGATAGTAAGACAGAGAGAGTGAGAGAGACAGAAAGAGAGAAAGAGAGAGACAGAGACAGAGAGAGATAGAGACAGAGTGAGATAGACTGAGTGAGAAAGAAAGAGAGACAGAGATAGAGACAGAGAGAGACAGAGAGAGAGACAGAGAGAGACAGAGAGAGACAGAGAGAGAAACAGAGAGACAGAGAGAGAGAATGAGAGAGAGACAGAGAGAGGGACAGAGAGACAGAGAGAGAGAGAGAGACAGAGAGAGACAGAGAGAGACAGAGAGAGAAACAGAGAGAGACAGAGATAGAGAGGGAGACACAGGGAGACACAGAGAGAAACAGAGCTAGACAGAGAGATACAGAGAGAGACAGAGAGAGACATTGAGAGACAGAGAGACAGAGAGAGACAGGGAGAGACAGAGATAGAGACAGAGAGAGACAGAGAGAGAGAGAGAAACAGAGAGACAGAGAGAGAGACAGAGAGAGACAGAGAGAGACAGAGAGAGAAACAGAGAGAGACAGAGATAGAGAGGGAGACACAGGGAGACACAGAGAGAGACAGAGCTAGACAGAGAGATACAGAGAGAGAGACAGAGAGAGACATTTAGAGACAGAGAGAGACAGGGAGAGACAGAGAGAGAGACAGAGAGAGACATAGATAGAGACAGAGAGAGACAGAGAGAGAGAAAGAGAGAGACAGAGACACAGAGACAGACAGAGACAGAGACAGAGAGAGACACAGAGAGAGAGACAGAGAGAAAGACAGAGAGAGACACAGAGAGAGACAGAGAGAGACAGAGAGACAGAGAGAGAGACAGAGAGAGACAGAGAGAGACAGAGAGAGACAGAGAGAGACAGAAAGAGAGACAGAGAGAGACATAGAGAGTGAGAGAGACAGAAACAGAGAAAGGGAGAGACAGAGACAGAGAGAGATAGAGACAGAGTGAGATAGACTGAGTGAGACAGAAAGAGAGACAGAGAAAGAGACAGAGAGAGACAGAGAGAGAGACAGAGAGAGACAGAGAGAGAGAGAGAGAAACAGAGAGACAGAGAGAGAGACAGAGAGAGACAGAGAGAGAAACAGAGAGAGACAGAGATAGAGAGGGAGACACAGGGAGACACAGAGAGAGACAGAGCTAGACAGAGAGATACAGAGAGAGAGACAGAGAGAGACATTGAGAGACAGAGAGAGACAGGGAGAGACAGAGAGCGAGACAGAGAGAGACATAGATAGAGACAGAGAGAGACAGAGAGAGAGAAAGAGAGAGACAGAGACACAGAGACAGACAGAGAGAAACAGAGAGAGACACAGAGAGTGAGACAGAGAGAGAGAGACAGAGAGAGAGACAGAGAGAGACAGAGAGAGACGGAGTGAGACCGAGAGAGACAGAGATAGGGATAGAGAGAGACATAGAGAGAGACAGAGATCGAAAGAGAGAGAGACAGAGAGAGACAGAGAGAGAAACCAAGAGAGACAGAGATAGATAGGGAGACACAGGGAGACACAGAGAGAGACAGAGCTAGACAGAGAGATACAGAGAGAGAGACAGAGAGAGTCATTGAGAGACAGAGAGACAGAGAGAGACAGGGAGAGACAGAGAGAGAGACAGAGAGAGACATAGAGACAGAGAGAGACAGAGAGAGAGAAAGAGAGAGACAGAGACACAGAGACAGACAGAGACAGAGAGAGACACAGAGAGGGAGACAGAGAGAAAGACAGAGAGAGACACAGAGAGAGACAGAGAGAGACAGAGAGAGAGAAAGAGAGAGACAGAGACACAGAGACAGACAGAGACAGAGACAGAGAGAGACACAGAGAGAGAGACAGAGAGAAAGACAGAGAGAGACAGAGAGAGACAGAGGGAAACCGAGAGAGACAGAGATAGGGATAGAGAGAGACATAGAGAGAGACAGAGATCGACAGAGAGAGAGACAGAGAGAGACAGAGAGAGAGACAGAGAGAGACAAAGAGAGACAAAGAGAGACAGAAAGATAGAGAGAGATAGAAATAGAGAGACATAGAAATACAGAGAGAAACAAAGAAAGACAGAGAGAGACAGAGAGAGAAACAGACAGAGACAGAAAAGAGACAAAGAGAGAGAGACAGAGAGAGACAGAGAAAGACAGAGAGCGACACATAGAGACAGAAAGAGACCTAAAGAGAGACAAAGAGAGACAGAGAGAGATATAGAGAGAGACAGAGAGAGACAAATAGAAAAACAGAGAGACAGTGATTGAGACAGAGAGAGACAGAAAGAGACAGAGAGAGACATAGAGAGACAAAGAGACAGAGAGAGACAGGGAGAGACAGAGAGAGAGAGACAGAGAGAGACATAAATAGAGACAGAGAGAGACAGAGAGAGAGAAAGAGAGAGTCAGAGACACAGAGAGAGACAGAGAGAGAGCAGAGAGAGACAGAGAGAGACACAGAGAGACAGAGAGAGTCATAGAGAGACAGAGATAGGGATAGAGAGAGACATAGAGGAGACAGAGAGCGACAGAGAGGGAGACAGAGAGAGACAGATAGAGAGACCGAGAGAGACAGAGAGAGACAGAGAGAGACAAAGAGAGACAGAGAGATACAGAGAGAGAGACATAGAGAGACATAGAAATAAGGAGAGAGAGACAAAGAAAGACAGAGAGAGAGACAGAGAGAGACAGAGAGAGAGACATAAAGAGACAGAAAAGAGACAAAGAGAGAGAGACAGAGAGAGACAGAGAAAGACAGAGAGTGACACAGAGAGACAGAAAGAGACATACGGAGAGAGACATAGAGAGACAGAGAGAGACATAGAGAGAGACAGAGAGAGACAGAGAGAGACAAAGAGAGAAACAGAGAGAGACAGAAATTGAGACAGAGAGAGACAGAAAGAGACAGAGAGAGACAGAAAGAGACAGAGAGAGACAGAAAGAGACACAGAGAGACAAAGAGAGAGACAGAGAGAGACAAAGAGAGATAGAGAAAGAGACAGAGAGAGATAGAGAGAGACACAGAGAGACACAGAGAGAGACAGATAGTAAGACAGAGAGAGTGAGAGAGACAGAAAGAGAGACAGAGAGAGACAGAGATAGGGATAGAGAGAGACAGAGAGTGAGACAGAGAGAGACATAGAGAGTGAGAGAGACAGAAAGAGAGAAAGAGAGAGACAGAGACAGAGAGAGATAGAGACAGAGTGAGATAGACTGAGTGAGAAAGAAAGAGAGACAGAGATAGAGACAGAGAGAGACAGAGAGAGAGACAGAGAGAGACAGAGAGAGACAGAGAGAGAAACAGAGAGACAGAGAGAGAGAATGAGAGAGAGACAGAGAGAGGGACAGAGAGACAGAGAGAGAGAGAGAGACAGAGAGAGACAGAGAGAGACAGAGAGAGACAGAGAGAGAAACAGAGAGAGACAGAGATAGAGAGGGAGACACAGGGAGACACAGAGAGAAACAGAGCTAGACAGAGAGATACAGAGAGAGACAGAGAGAGACATTGAGAGACAGAGAGACAGAGAGAGACAGGGAGAGACAGAGATAGAGACAGAGAGAGACAAAGATAGAGACAGAGAGAGACAGAGAGAGAGAAAGAGAGAGACAGAGTCACAGAGACAGACAGAGATAGACAGAGAGAGACACAGAGAGAGAAACAGAGAGAGAGAGACAGAGAGAGACACAGAGAGAGACAGAGAGAGACAAGGTGAGACCCAGAGAGACAGAGATAGGGATAGAGAGAGACATAGAGAGAGACAGAAAGCGATAGAGAGAGAGACAGAGAGAGAGACAGAGAAAGACAAAGAGAAACAATGCGAGACAGAGAGATACAGAGAGAGAGACATAGAGAGACATAGAAATACAGAGAGAGACAAAGAAAGACAGAGACAGACAGAGAGAAACACAGAGAGAGACAGACAGAGACAGAAAAGAGACAAACAGAGAGAGACAGAGAGAGACAGAGAAATACAGAGAGAGAGAGAGACAGAAAGAGACCTACAGAGAGAGACATAGAGAGATAGAGAGAGACATAGAGAGAGACTGAGAGAGACAGAGAGAGACAAAGAGAGAAACAGAGAGAGACAGAGATTGAGACAGAGACACAGAAAGAGACAGAGAGAGACAGAGAGACAGAGAGAGACAGGGACAGACAGAGAGAGAGTCAGAGAGAGAGAAAGAGAGAGACATAGATAGAGACAGAGAGAGACAGAGAGAGAGAAAGAGAGAGACAGAGACAGAGAGAGTTAGAGACAGAGTGAGATAGACTGAGTGAGACAGAAAGAGAGACAGAGATAAAGACAGAGAGAGACAGAGAGAGACACAGAGAGAGAGAGACACAGAGAGACAGAGATAGGGATAGAGAGAGACATAGAGAGAGACAGAGATTGACTGAGAGAGAGACAGAGAGAGACAGAGAGAGACAGAGAGAGACAGAGAGAGACAGAGAGAGACAGAGAGATACAGAGAGAGGGACATAGAGAGACATAGAAATACAGATAGAGACAAAGAAAGACAGAGAGAGAGCCAGAGAGAGACAGAGACAGACAGAGACAGAAAAGAGACAAAGAGAGAAAGACAGGGAGAGACAGAGAAAGACAGAGACAGAGAAAGAGAGAGACAGAGACACAGAGAGAGACAGAGCGAGAGACACAGAGAGAGACAGAGAGAGAGACAGAGAGAGACACAGAGAGATACAGAGAGAGACAGAGAGAGACAGAGAGAGACAGAGAGAGACAGAGAGAGAAACAGAGAGAGACAGAGAGAGAAAGAGATAGAGAGGGAGACACAGAGAGAGACAGAGCTAGACAGAGAGATACAGAGAGAGACAGAGAGAGACATAGAGAGACAGAGAGACAGAGAGAGACACAGAGAGAGACAGAGAGAGAAAGAGAGACCGAGAGAGACAGAGATAGGGATAGAGAGAGACATAGAGAGAGACAGAGAGCGACAGAGAGAGAGACAGAAAGAGACAGAGAGAGAGAAAGAGAGAGACAAAGAGAGACAAAGAGAGACAGAAAGATAGAGAGAGAGAGAAATAGAGAGATATAGAAATAAAGAGAGAAACAAAGAAAGACAGAGAGAGACAGAGAGAGAAACAGACAGAGACAGAAAAGAGACAAAGAGAGAGAGACTGAGAGAGACAGAGAAAGACAGAGAGCGACAGAGAGAGACGGAAGGAGACCTAAAGAGAGAGACAAAGAGAGACAGAGAGAGATATAGAGAGAGACAGAGAGAGACAGAGAGAGACAAATAGAGAAACAGAGAGAGACAGAGATTGAGACAGAGAGAGAGACAGAAAGAGACAGAGAGAGACATAGAGAGACAAAGAGACAGAGAGAGACAGGGAGAGACAGAGAGAGAGACAGAGAGAGACATAAATAGAGACAGAGAGAGATAGAGAGAGAGAAAGAGGAAGACGGAGACACAGAGAGAGACAGAGAGAGCAAAAAGAGACACAGAGAGAGACACAGAGAGACAGAGAGAGACAGAGAGAGACAGAGAGACAGAGATAGGAATAGAGAGAGACATAGAGAGAGACAGAAAGCAACAGAGAGAGAGACAAAGAGAGACAGAGAGAGAGACAGAGAGACAAAGAGAGACAGAGAGATACAGAGAGAGAGACATAGAGAGACCTAGAAATACAGAGAGAGACAAAGAAAGACAGAGACAGACAGAGAGAAACAGAGAGAGAGACAGACAGAGACAGAAAAGAGACAAAGAGAGAGAGACAGAGAGAGACAGAGAAAGACAGAGAGCGACAGAGAGAGACAGAAAGAGACATACAGAGAGAGACATAGAGAGACAGAGAGAGACATAGAGAGAGACAGAGAGAGACAGAGAGAGACAAAGAGAGAAACAGAGAGAGACAGAAATTGAGACAGAAGGAGACAGAAAGAGACAGAGAGAGACAGAGAGACAGAGAGAGACAGAGAGAGACAGAAAGAGACACAGAGAGACAAAGAGAGAAATAGAGAGAGACAGAGAGAGAGACAGAGAGACAGAGAGACAGAGAGAGAGACAGAGACAGAGAGAGAAACAGAGAGAGACAGAGATAGAGAGGGAGACACAGGGAGACACATGAGAGAAAGAGCTAGACAGAGAGATACAGAGAGAGAGACAGAGAGAGACATTGAGAGACAGAGAGACAGAGAGAGACAGGGAGAGACAGAGAGAGAAGGAGAGAGACATAGATAGAGACAGAGAGAGACAGAGAGAGAGAAAGAGAGAGACAGAGACACAGAGACAGACAGAGAGAGAGACACAGAGAGAGAGACAGAGAGAGAGAGAGACAGAGAGAGACACAGAGAGAGACAGAGAGAGACAGAGTGAGTCCGAGAGAGACAGAGATAGGGATAGAGAGAGACATAGAGAGAGACAGAGAGTGACAGAGAGAGAGACAGCGAGAGACAGAGAGAGAGACAGAGAGAGACAGAGAGATACAAAGAGAGACAAAGAGAGACAGAAAGATAGAGAGAGAGAAATAGAGAGACATAGAAATACAGAGAGAAACAAAGAAAGAGAGAGAGAGACAGAGAGAGACAGAGAGAAACAGACAGAGACAGAAAAGAGACAAAGAGAGAGAGACAGAGAGAGACAGAAAAAGACAGAGAGGGACAGAGAGAGACAGAAAGAGACCTAAAGAGAGAGACAAAGAGAGACCGAGAGAGACAAATAGAAAAACAGAGAGAGACAGAGATTGAGACAGAGAGAGATAGAAAGAGACAGAGAGAGACATAGAGAGACAAAGAGACAGAGAGACGGGGAGAGACAGAGAGAGAGACAGAGAGAGACATAAATAGAGAGAGAGAGAGACAGAGAGAGAGAAAGAGAGAGACAGAGACACAGAAAGAGACAGAGAGAGAGCAGAGAGAGACAGAGACACAGAGAAACAGAGAGAGACAGAGAGAGACAGAGATAGGGATAGTGAGAGACATAGAGAGAGACAGAGAGCAACAGAGAGAGAGACAGAGAGAGACAGAGAGAGAGACCGAGAGAGACAGAGAGAGTCATAGAGAGACAAAGAGATACAGAGAGATACAGAGAGAGAATCATAGAGAGACATAGAAATACAGAGAGAGACAAAGAAAGACAGATAGAGAGACAGAGAGAGACAGAGAGAGAGACAGAAAGAGACAGAGAAGAGACAAAGAGAGAGACAGAGAGAGACAGAGAAAGACAGAGAGCGACAGAGAGAGACAGAAAGAGACATACGGAGAGAGACATAGAGAGACAGAGACAGAGAGAGAGACAGAGAGAGACAGAGAGAGACAAAGAGAGAAACAGAGAGAGACAGAAATTGAGACAGAGAGAGACAGAAAGAGACAGAGAGAGACAGAAAGAGACAGAGAGAGACAGAAAGAGACACAGAGAGACAAAGAGAGAGACAGAGAGACTCAGAGAGAGATAGACAAAGAGACAGAGAGAGATAGAGAGAGACAGAGAGAGACACAGACAGAGACAGAGAGTAAGACAGAGAGAGTGAGAGAGACAGAAAGAGAGACAGAGAGAGACAGAGATAGGGATAGAGAGAGACAGAGAGTGAGACAGAGAGAGACATAGAGAGTGAGAGAGACAGAAAGAGATAAAGAGAGAGACAGAGACAGAGAGAGATAGAGACAGAGTGAGATAGACTGAGTGAGGCAGAAAGAGAGACAGAGATAGAGACAGAGAGAGACAGAGAGAGACAGAGAGAGACAGAGAGAGACAGAGAGAGAAACAGAGAGACAGAGAGAGAGACAGAGAGACAGACAGAGAGAGAGAGACAGAGAGAGACAGAGAGAGACAGAGAGAGAAACAGAGAGAGACAGAGATAGAGAGGGAGACACAGGGAGACACAGAGAGAGACAGAGCTAGACAGGGAGATACAGAGAGAGAGACAGAGAGAGACACTGAGAGACAGAGAGACAGAGAGAGACAGGGAGAGACAGAGAGAGATAGAGAGAGACATAGATAGAGACAGAGAGAGACAGAGAGAGAGAAAGAGAGAGACAGAGTCACAGAGACAGACAGAGAGAGAGAAAGAGAGAGACACAGAGAGAGACAGAGAGAGACACAGAGAGAGACAAAGAGAGACAGAGTGAGACCGAGAGAGACAGAGATAGGGATAGAGAGAGACATAGAGAGAGACAGAGAGCGACAGAGAGAGAGACAGTGAGAGATAGAGAGAGAGACAGAGAAAGACAAAGAGAAACAAAGCGAGACAGAGAGATACAGAGAGAGAGACATAGAGAGACATAGAAATACAGAGAGAGACTAAGAAAGACAGAGACAGACAGAGAGAAACAGAGAGTAGACAGAGACAGAAAAGAGACAAAGAGAGAGAGACAGAGAAAGACAGAGAGCGACAGAGAGAGACAGAAAGAGACCTACAGAGAGAGACATAGAGAGATAGAGAGAGACATAGAGAGAGACAGAGAGAGACAGAGAGATACAAAGAGAGACAAAGAGAGACAGAAAGATAGAGAGAGAGAAATAGAGAGACATAGAAATACAGAGAGAAACAAAGAAAGACAGAGAGAGACAGAGAGAAACAGACAAAGACAGAAAAGAGACAAAGAGAGAGAGACAGAGAGAGACAGAGAAAGACAGAGAGCGACAGAGAGAGACAGAAAGAGACCTAAAGAGAGAGACAAAGAGAGACAGAGAGAGATATAGAGAGAGACAGAGAGAGACAAATAGAAAAACAGAGAGAGACAGAGATTGAGACAGAGAGAGACAGAAAGAGACAGAGAGAGACATAGAGAGACAAAGAGACAGAGAGAGACAGGGAGAGACAGAGAGAGAGACTGAGAGAGACATAAATAGAGACAGAGAGGGACAGAGAGAGAGAAAGAGAGAGACAGAGACACAGAGAGAGACAGAGAGAGACAAAGAGAGAGACAAAGAGAGACAGAGAGAGACACACAGAGAGAGAGACACAGAGAGACAGAGATAGGGATAGAGAGAGACATAGAGAGAGACAGAGAGCGACTGAGAGAGAGACAGAGAGAGACAGAGAGAGACATAGAGAGACAGAGAGATACAGACAGAGAGACATAGAGAGACATAGAAATACAGATAGAGACAAAGAAAGACAGAGAGAGAGCCAGAGAGAGACAGGGACAGACAGAGACAGAAAAGAGACAAAGAGAGAGAGACCGAGAGAGACAGAGAAAGACAGAGAGAGAGAAAGAGAGAGACAGAGACACAGAAAGAGACAGAGAGAGAGACACAGAGAGAGACAGAGAGAGAGACAGAGAGAGACACAGAGAGATACAGAGAGAGACAGAGAAAGAAACAGAGAGAGACAGAGAGAGAAAGAGATAGAGAGGGAGACACAGGGAGACACAGAGAGAGACAGAGCTAGACAGAGAGATACAGAGAGAGAGACAGAGAGAGACATAGAGAGACAGAGAGGCAGAGAGAGACACATAGAGAGACAGAGAGAGACAGAGAGACCGAGAGAGACAGAGATAGGGATAGAGAGAGACATAGAGAGAGACAGAGAGTGTCAGAGAGAGAGACAGAGAGAGACAGAGAGAGACAGTGAGAGACAGAGAGAGACAAAGAGAAACAAAGAGAGACAGAAAGATAGAGAGTGAGAGAAATAGAGAGACATAGAAATACAGAGAGAAACAAAGAAAGACAGAGAGAGACAGAGAGAGACAGAGAGAGAAACAGAGACAGAAAAGAGACAAAGAGAGAGAGACTGAGAGAGACAGAGAAAGACAGAGAGCGACAGAGAGAGACAGAAAGAGACCTACAGAGAGAGACAAAGAGAGACAGAGAGAGATATAGAGAGAGACAGAGAGAGACAGAGAGAGACAAATAGAGAAACAGAGAGAGACAGAGATTGAGACAGAGAGAGACAGAAAGAGACAGAGAGAGACATAGAGAGACAAAGAGACAGAGAGAGACAGGGAGAGACAGAGAGAGAGACAGAGAGAGACACAAATAGAGACAGAGAGAGATAGAGAGAGAGAAAGAGAAAGACAGAAACACAGAGAGTGACAGAGAGAGCAAAGAGAGACACAAAGAGAGACACAGAGAGACAGAGAGAGACAGAGAGAGAGACATAGAGAGACATAGAAATACAGAGAGAGACAAAGAAAGACAGAGAGAGAGACAGAGAGAGACTGAGAAAGAGACAGAAAGAGACAGAAAAGAGACAAAGAGAGAGAGAGACAGAGAGAGACAGAGAAAGACAGAGAGCGACAGAGAGAGACAGAAAGGAACATACGGAGAGAGACATAGAGTGACATAGATCGACATAGAGAGAGACAGAGAGAGACATAGAGAGACAGAGAGAGACAAAGAGAGAAACAGAGAGAGACAGAATTTGAGACAGAGAGAGACAGAAAGAGACAGAGAGAGACAGAAAGAGACAGAGAGAGACAGAGAGAGACAAAAAGAGACACAGAGAGACAAAGAGAGAGACAGAGAGAGACAGAGAGAGATAGAGAAAGAGACAGAGAGAGATAGAGAGAGGCAGAGAGAGACACAGAGAGAGACAGAGAGTGAGACAGAGAGAGAGTGAGAGAGACAAAAAGAGAGACAGAGAGAGACAAAGAGAGAAACAGAGACACAGAGAGCGACAGAGAGAGACAGAAAGAGACCTACAGAGAGAGACAGAGATTGAGACAGAGAGAGACATAGAGAGACAAAGAGAAAGAGAGAGACAGGGAGAGACAGAGAGAGAGACAGAGAGAGACATAAATAGAGACAGAGAGAGACAGAGAGAGAGAAAGAGAGAAACAGAGACAAAGAGAGAGACAGAGAGAGAGCAGAGAGAGACACAGAGAGACAGAGAGATACACAGAGAGACAGAGATAGGGATAGAGAGAGACATAGAGAGAGACAGAGAGCGACTGAGAGAGAGACAGAGAGTTACAGAGAGAGAGACAGAGAGAGACAGAGAGAGAGAGACAGAGAGAGACACAGAGAGAGACAGAGTGAGACCGAGAGAGACAGAGATGGGGATAGAGAGAGACAGAGAGAGACAGAGTAAGACAAAGAGAAACAAAGCGAGACAGAGAGATACAGAGAGAGAGACATAGAGAGACATAGAAATACAGAGAGAGACAAAGAAAGACAGAGACAGACAGAGAGAAACAGAGAGAGAGACAGACAGAGACAGAAAAGAGACAAAGAGAGAAAGACAGAGAGAGACAGAGAAAGACAGAGAGCGACAGAGACAGAAAGAGACCTACAGAGAGAGACATAGAGAGATAGAGAGAGACATAGAGAGAGACAGAGAGAGACAAAGAGAGAAACAGAGAGAGACAGAGATAGAGACAGAGAGAGACAGAAAGAGACAGAGAGAGACATAGAGAGACAGAGAGACAGAGAGAGAAGGGAAAGACAGAGAGAGAGACAGACACTCCAGAAGAGTGTATAAGGTTCTGGAGAATCTAAATCCCTCTTATGGTCTGCATACAATGTACATAAACACAGCCTCACATACACTTCTAAAAATTCAAAGATGAGTGGGGCCACTGAAATTGCTCAACAATTAACAGCATTGTCTCCTCTTCCAGAGAACCTGGGATCAACTACCAGCAACTATATTGTGGCCCATCTCCAGTTCCAGGAGATCAGACAGACAGGCAGACAGACAGAGATAAGGATGGCAGGCCTGCCTGGTCTTTCATTTTTTCTTATCCTTTTAAAAAATGTTTATTTATTTATTTATTTATTCATTTATTTATTAGATATAAGTACCCTGTAGCTGCCTTCAGACACTCCAGAAAGGAATGTCAGATTCTAGAGAATCTAAATCCCTCTTATGGTCTGCATATGATGTACATAAACACAGCCTCACATATACTTCTAAAAATTTAAAGATGGGTGGGGCTACTGAAAGGGCTCAACATATAACAGCATTGTCTCCTCTTCCAGAGAACCTGGGATCAACTACCAGCAACTATATGGTGGCCCATCTCCAGTTCCAGAAGATCAGACAGACAGACAGACAGACAGATATTAGGATGGCAGGCCTGCCTGGTCTTTCTTTTCTTCTTATCATTTTTAAAAAATGATTATCTATTTATTTATTTATTTATTAGATATAAGTTCACTGTAGCTGTCTTCAGACACTCAAGAAGAGGGTGTCAGATTCTGGAGTATATAAATCCCTCTTATTGTCTGCATATGATGTACATAAACACAGACTCACATTTACTTCCAAAAATTTAAAAATGTGTGGGGCCACTGAAAGGGCTCAACAATTAACAGCATTGTCCCTTTTCCAGAGAACCTGGGATCAACTACCAGCAACAATATGGTGGCCCATCTCCAGTTCCAGAAGATCAGACAGACAGACAGACAGTCAGAGATAAGGATGGCAGTCCTGCTGGTCTTTCTTTCTTTCTTAACTTTTTGAAAAAATGTTTACTTATTTATTTATTTATTTATTTATTTATTTATTTATTTATTTATTTATTTATTAGATATAAGTACACTGTAGCTGTCTTCAGACACTCCAGAAGAGGGTGTCAGATTCTGGAGAATATAAATCCCTCTTATGGTCTGCATATGATGTACATAAACACAGACTCACATTTACTTCCAAAAATTTAAAGATGTGTGGGGCCACTGAAAGGGTTCAACAATTAACAGCATTGTCTCCTCTTCAGGAGAACCTGGGATCAACTACCAGACACTATATGGTGGCCCATCTCCAGTTCCAGGAGATCAGACAGACAGACAGACAGACAGAGTTAAGGATCGCAGGCCTGCCTTGTCTTTCTTTTTTTCTTATCATTTTTAAAAAATGATTATTTATTTATTTATTTATTTATTTATTTATTTATTTATTTATTTATTAGATATGAGTACATGGTAGCAGTCTTCAGACACTCCAGAAGAGTGTGTCAGATTCTGGACAATCTAAATCCCTCTTATGGTCTGCAAATGATTTACATAAACACAGCCTCACATATACTTCTAAAAATTTAAAGATGGGTGGGGCCATTTTATGTCTCAAAAATTAACAGCATTGTCTCCTCTTCCAGAGAAACTGGGTTCAACTACCAGCAACTATATGGTGGCCCATTTCCAGTTCCAGGGGATCAGACAGACAGACAGACATACAGACAGATAGAGATAAGGATGGCAGGCCTGCCTGGTCTTTCTTTCATTCTTATCCTTTTAAAGAAATGTTTATTTATTTATTTATTTATTTATGTATTTATTAGATATAAGTACACTGTAGCTGTCTTCAGACACTCAGGAAGAGGGTGTCAGATTCTGGAGAATCTAAATCCCTCTTATGGACTGCATATGATGTACATAAGCACAGACTCACAATTACTTTCAAAAATTTAAAGATGTGTGGGGCCACTGAAAGGGCTCAACAATTAACAGCATTGTCTCCTCTTTCAGAGAACCTGGGATCAAGTACCAGCAACTATATGGTGGCCCATCTCCAGTTCCAGGGAATCAGATAGACAGACAGACAGAGAGAAGAGATAAGGATCAAAGGCCTGCCTGTTCTTTCTTTCTTTCTTATCCTTTTAAAATGTTTATTTGTTTATTTATTTATTTATTTATTTATTTATTTATTTATTAGATTTAAGTACACTGTAGCTGTCTTCAGAAACTCAGGAAGAGGGTGTCAGATTCTGGAGAATCTAAATCCCTCTTATGGACTGCATATGATGTACATTAACACAACCTCACATATACTTCTCAAAATTTAAAGATGGGTGGGGCCACTGAAAGGGCTCAACAATTAACAGCATTGTCTCCTCTTCCAGAGAACCTGGGATCAACTACCAGCAACTATATGGTGGCCCATCTCCAGTTCCCGGGTATCACACAGACAGACAGACAGACTAGGATGGCAGGCCTGCCTGGTTTTTCTTTCTTTCTTATTCTTTTTAAAACATGTTTCTTTCCTTCTTTCTTTCTTTCTTTCTTTCTTTCTTTCTTTCTTTATTTATTTATTTATTAGATATAAGTACACTGTAGATGTCTTCAGACACTCCAGAAGAGGGTATCAGTTTCTGGAGAATCTAAATCCCTCTTATGGTCTGCATACAATGTACATAAACACAGCCTCACATATACTTCTAAAAATTTAAAGATGGGTGGGGCCACTGAAAGGGCTCAACAATTAACAGCATTGTCTCCTCTTCCAGAGAACCTGGGATCAACTACCAGCAACTATATGGTGGCCCATCTCTAGTTCCAGGGGATCAGACAGACAGACTGACAGACAGAGATAAGGATGGCAGGCCTACCTTGTCTTTTTTTCCTTCTTATCCTTTTAAAAAAATGTTTATTTATTTATTTATTTATTTATGTATTTATGTATTTATTAGATATAAGTACACAGTAGCTGTCTTCAGACACTCCAGAAGAGGGTGTCAGATTCTGGAGAATCTAAATCCCTCTTATGGTCTGCATATGATGTATATAAACACAGCCTCACATATGCTTCTAAAAATTTAAAGATGGGTGGGGCCACTTAAAGGGCTCAACAAATAACAGCATTGTCTCCTCTTCCAGAGAACCTGGGATCAACTACCAGCAAAAATATGGTGGCCCATCTCCAGTTTCAGGGGATCAGACAGACAGACAGACAAACAGACAAGGATGGCAGGCCTGCTTGGTTTTTATTTCTTTCTTATCCTTTTTAAAACATGTTTATTTATTTATTTATGTATTTATTAATTATAAGTACACTCTAGTTGTCTTCAGACACTCCAGAAGAGGGTGTCAGATTCTGGAGAATCTAAATCCCTCTTATGGTCTGCATATGATGTACATAAACACAGCCTCACACATACTTCCAAAAATTTAAAGATGGGTGGGGCCACTGAAAGGGCTCAAAAATTAACAGCATTGTCTCCTCTTGCAGAGAAACTGGGATCAACTACCAGCAACTATATGGTGGCGCATCTCCAGTTTCAGGGTATCAGACAGACAGACAGATAGACAGAAATAAGGATGGCAGGCCTTCCTGGTCTTTCTTTTTTTCTTTTCCTTTTTAAAATATTTATTTATTTATTTATTTATTTATGTATTTATTAGATATGAGTACACTATAGCTGTCTTCAGACACTCCAGAAGAGGGTGTCAGATTCTGAAGAATATAAATACCTCTTATGGTCTGCATATGATGTACATAAACACAGACTCACATTTACTTCAAAAAATTTAAAGATGTGTGCGGCCACTGAAAGGGCTCAACAATTAACAGCATTGTTTCCTCTTCCAGAGAACCTGGGATCAACTTCTAGCAACTATATGGTGGCCCATCTCCAGTTCCAGGGGATCAGACAGACAGACAGACAGTCAGAGATAAGGATGGCAGGCCTGCCTGTTCTTTCTTTCTTTCTTATCCTTTTAAAAAATGTTTATTTATTTATTTATTTATTTATTTATTTATTTATTTATGTATTAATTAGATATAAGTACACTGTAGCTGTCTTCAGACACTCCAGAAGAGGGTGTAAGATTCTGGAGAATCTAAATAGCTCTTATGTTCTGCATATGATGTACATAAACATAGCCTCACATATACTTCTAAAAATTTAAAGATGGCTGAGGCCACTGAAAGGGCTCAACAATTAACAGCATTGTCTCCTCTTCCAGAGAACCTGGGATCAACTATCAGCAACTATATGGTGGCCCATCTTTAGTTCCCGGGGATCAGACAGACCCAGAGACAGAGATAAGGATGGCAGGCCTGCCAGTTCTTTCTTTCTTTCTTATCCTTTTTAAAAAATGTTTATTTATTTATTTTATTTATTTATTTATTAGATATAAGTACACTGTAGCTGTCTTCAGACACTCCAGAAGAGGATGTCAGATTCTCGAGAATCTAAATCCCTCTTATGGTCTGCATATGATGTACATAAACACAGCCACACATACACCTCTAAAAATTTAAAGATCAGAGGGGCCACTGAAAGGGCTCAACAATTAACAGCATTGTCCCCTCTTCCAGAGAACCTGGGAACAACTACCAGCAACTATATTGTGGCCCATCTCCAGTTCCAGGAGATCAGACAGACAGACGTACAGACAGAGAGGGATAAGGATCGCAGGCCTGCCTGGTCTTTCTTTTTTTCTTATCCTTTTAAAAAAATTTATTTATTTATTTATTTATTTATTTATTTATTTATTTATTTATTTATTTATTTATTAGATATAAGTACACTGTAGCTGTCTTCAGACACTCCAGAAGAGGGTGTCAGATTCTGGAGAATCTAAATCCCTCTTATGGTCTGCATATGATGTACATAAACACAGCCTCACAAATACCTCTAAAAATTTAAAGATGGGATGGGCCACTGAAAGGGCTCAAAAATTAACAGCATTATCTCCTCTTCCAGAGAACCTGGGATAAACTACCAGCAACTATATGGTGGCCCATCTCCAGTTCCAGGGGATCTGACAGTTAGACAGACAGACAGACAGACAGACAGACAAGGTGGCAGGCCTGCCTGGTCTTTCTTTTTTCTTATCCTTTTTAATAATGTTTATTTATTTATTCATTAATTTATTAGATATAAGTACACTGTAGCTTTCTTCAGACACTCCAGAAGAGGGTGTCAGATTCTGGAGAATATAAATCCCTCTTATGGTCTGCATATGATGTACATAAACACAGACTCACATTTACTTCCAAAAATTTAAAGATGTGTGCGACCACTGAAAGGGCTCAACAATTAACAGCATTGTCTCCTCTTCCAGAGAACCTGGGATCAACTACCAGCAACTATATGGTGGCCCATCTCCAGTTCCAGGGGATCAGACAGACAGAAAGGCATTCAGAGATAAGGATGGCAGGCCTGCCTGGTCTTTCTTTCTTACTTATCCTTTTGAAAAAAATGTTTATTTATTTATTTATTTATTTATTTATTTATTTATTTATTTATTTATTAGATATAAGTACACTGTAGCTTTCTTCAGACACTCCAGAAGAGGGTGTCAGATTCTGGAGAATTTAAATCACTCTTATGGTCTGCATATGATGTATATAAACACAGCCTCACATATACTTCTAAAAATATAAAGATGGGTGGGGCCGCTGAAAGCGCTCAACAATTAACAGCATTTTCTCCTCTTCCAGAGAACCTGGGATCAACTACCAGCAACTATATGGTGGCCCATCTCCAGTTCCAGGGGATCAGACAGAGAGACAGACACAGACAGAGATAAGGATGGCAGGCCTGCCTGTTGAGGCCCGCCCGCGGTCCACAACACGAACGGTTCACTGAGAATGGCAGTTCCCTGCAAAGAGAGGAAACTAGATGGGGCGGAAGAAAAGAATGAAGCCAGGACAACAAGTTCTGATTGAGGCTCAATTTAATATTTCCAGACACTCAGTTTATAAAGGAAGGGGGAGGGAACCCAATTTCCCGCCCAGTAACTCAGGGTCCAGTAGCAGGACGAACACGTGTGTGACTCCAGGCAGCAGAGGCAGGTTCCAGCAGTGGGCGTGGCAGGACGAATGAGCCGGTAGCTCCACCCTTGAGCAGGCAGGTTCCAGGCTGGGGGGAAGGGAGGCCACATTTCCCCCCATTAGATAACAAAACAAAAATAAAAAAAAGGGGGTGGCCTGTGGCAGAAAAATTATCTATGTTCAATAGTTCTGCCTGAGTTCCTAGGGCTAAAGTAAAAACTGTATCTGGCTGAGACTGTCTTAAAAGCACTGACTGAATAGCAGCACTGGGCTGTAGGCTCTGACTTTATAATGCTAATTAGTGCTGAATAGGTAGCTACCTGTTTACATTTTAAGTAGGGCGTTGGAACCCTGGCTGAGTTTAACTAAACAATTTTAGAATAACACTGAGCTGAAAATTATCCACAATTTTGGGTGAAAGGCAGGGGGACAGGGAGAAGGGGTTAAGACTGGCTGGCTCCTAGTACAAGGCCAATTGGCTTTTTTATTTTTTGGGTGGGAGGCAGTGAAGGGCCTGCTCTTACAACAGCAAGGTCTCCAATCTCTCTCCCCCCTATTAATTAAGTTTAAATAGGCAATGCTTAACAGAGGTGATCAAATGATTTTTTTCATCCATAGATGAGTGGGCCTTAAACCTTGACTTGGGTGGACATTGACCTGATTCCTCCCGTGGGCGTTATAACAACCCACATCTGTGGCTCTTGGTATCTTTTGGGGACGGGAGGCAGAGCCTTAAGTATTTTTGGTTTTTAGCTGGAGTCAGATACCAACCTCTTTCAAATCAGGTGTGTCGCACAGGGAACTCAGAAACGGTCAAACTGGACCTTCCCTCCGCAGTAATCTCCTGCGCCAAGCGGTACCCATACCGTATTCATATGATTATGAATCAGTAGCGCAATTCTGAGTTATTGCGAGGTCTCTATATGAGACTTGTCAACCTCAGATTTAGCAAGGCCTAGACAAGAACTATGTCAGTATTAACACCATTAATTTTGGTTAAAATAGGAGCTGAAAGTCTTTCCTCTTCATCCCTGTTATTTCCAGTAGCCTGAGGAACTAAGGACACCTTGCAGTAACAGCAAGGGTGAAAAGCCAGAGGCCAGCTAAGGGACTAAGCCTATTTCTATTAAAATAAGAACTAATCTTTGTAAATATATATGAAATTTTTACTTCCCTAGCTCTCCTGTTAAATCTAAATCCTATCTTAGACTGAAAAGCCACATGCTGGGATGTCCTTGGAAGGGAGATTAGCAATACCACCTGTTTGCTCGTAGGGGCGGGGCGGAGAACCGGAGAATGTAGATTGACCTGCTTGAGAGAAGGAAGAATTCTAAACAATGAGAGTGTAGCAATGTAAATTTTCTGTTTGGAGAAGTCAAGGTACTTTATTTAGATGCAAATTGTAAAGCTAAAGTTAATCTCCGGCCTCTTGTAGGGGAATTGGCTCAGAGGAAACAGTGTTTTTTGAGAGCTTCCACTCCCAGCACAAGAGGAATTTTAGTCTTTAGAATGATACTTACGAGAAGAGACAGAATCTGTGTTTACCTGACGAATTAATCTCTCTGGTAGCCACTGTGCTTTATCTTCATCTCGTGAAAAAACACAAACCGAGCCTCTTCCCCAGATTAGAACTGGATCTGGACCCTTCCATTTATTAGTCAGGGCGTCCTTCCATTTTACCAATGCATAAGAATTAGAAGTAACTGGGTGCCAGTGGCGTTCCGCTGCAGACTGACCTTTAATGTCAGTTTGCAAAAAGTTTAGGACAAATAAGGTAAAGGCAAGGTGAGCCTTTGGTGACCTTGGGGGAAACGCTCTGAATTAACTTTGTTAGGTAATTTAGAATATAGGAATCTCTAATAATTGGACTGAATATTAGACCAGTCTAAGATTGAGTTAGAATGGCTGGTCACACTGAAGAAGAGTGAAAAATCATTATGACTCTATTAAATGACTAATTTTACTAAGTCTGAATATACAGTCTCTGATGTACTATTGTTATAAAGTTAAAAGGCTAGAAGCTAGTCTAAACTGGAAAAATGACAAGCAAGGATGGATCTAAAACATGAATTTAATCTTTTAGTCCTTTTAATCAGGACACTGAGTTAACTTACCTGTCAGCTCAGCACACGAATTACCAATATGCTTTTGTAGAGTTCTGTGGAGAGAACCTGTTTTTTCCTTTTCTTAATAAGGTAGCTGTTTTAGGATCAATCTATAAGCCAATAAGTAGACCCTTTTAAGATACTAAAAAGCATTTATTAAATTTGACATTTTAATCTCAAATTTTGAAAATAAAGGTATGTTTTAAATAGTGTGCATGGAAATGCACTAAATAGTATATATGGGGATACAATTTCTCTCTTTTGTCTTTTAAGAGGTTAAAGTTTAAAATTTTACAATATCTAACCTTTTGAATTAATAACTTTTTGGACAAAACATTTTAAATATTTGGCTGTAAAGGGGCAGTGACTAATAGCACTTTCAATTATTTTTCTTAAGGAACGGTTGTAACTAGAAGGCTAGAAAAGTTATTAAGAGTCACACGTGCATAATTTATTTATTTATTAACTAAAAATATGTATAAGCAATTGTAAATTTGAGAATTAATAGTATCTGAGGGATGAACAATTTTAAGTAATTATGAGCTCAGAGATGCAGCATTGACTATCAATATATAAATTAAGGTTTGATTGTTCAGCATTTTAAAACACTATCTACAGCACACAACCAGATTATTTGTGCTGGAATAGGGGCAACTGTGTGTCTTAAGACTCCGCTCCACAGCAGCTAGTTGGGCCCACGTGGCCAACGATCGGCTGGGAGGATGAGAAAAATGACTTTACAATAATGTGTTTTTTTTGGCCAAAGAA
Organism: Mus caroli; assembly: GCF_978045245.1. Lineage (NCBI taxonomy): Eukaryota > Metazoa > Chordata > Mammalia > Rodentia > Muridae > Mus > Mus caroli. Next base: position 3,675,124 of record NW_028227276.1, read on the forward strand.
TTGTCTTGGGCACAACTAATTTTTAATTACCAATTAACAACAATTATAAAAGCTTTCTTTATTTTTTGTAAAACCTTTTGTAGTAAACTAAAACACTAAATAATAAAAGGATACTGTCTCTGAATCTTTTGGGTGAGAGCAAGGATTTAAGGTAAATTTCCCTTGAGAAGCATTAGTTAATAAAATACTTTTCACTTAGGAAACAATATATACTGAAAGATTAAAACTTTTGGCTTCTTGTAAAGAAGCAGAAACAATAAACATTTTTCTTACATAATGTAAAGCTATATTAGCCATACGTAGAGGCAAAATTTTCTAGTGATTACCAGTTTACTAGAAGCAAAAATCTTTGAATTTAAGCATTATTTTAAACATCTGAATAGATCTGTAACACTGTTAAAAAGAAATTTTCTTGAACACAGGGAAAAACTTTTTTAGGCATTGTTTGCAAAACAAAAGAAAAGGCCACAAGCCGCTCTGGGACTGCCCAGAGCCCTGTATTGACTCAAAGGTAAAATACTTTTTAATCTGAGCATCAATCTTAAATTTGCAATCAAACTGCAAGCTGCAGTCAATGGAACAATGGCAGTTTTAACCATAATTTTTAAGTTTTTGTGCAAGGTTAGGATAATACCTATAACTTTGGGAAAGCAAAACCTATGTTTAAAACAATTTATCACTGTTAAAATCAATATTAGAAGCATTACTATCATATTACGAAGTTTGGATATCAATTAATACCTATGAATACCTATTAAAGCAAGCTTTAACGCTTTAATAAAGAGGCATTGCTTTATATCTTATCTTAAATTTTACTATTTAGGATAGGAACCACATTAATCATTATCTAAACTAGAAATATATTAAGAGACTCAGCCTCTGAAGCTTAATCTCAAACTTTAACTCGCTTCAGGGCCTCACCAACTTTCTCCCAGGTTCCACAATCTATCGTTTCTTCTTCTTTGAACCATGGACAACAGCTATCTATCTTATCTAAAAGATTTCTGACTTTGAACCCTTCCTTCTTCCACCTAAGCAGCTTTCTAAAAAGCTGCGGCACACCGCCTGTCTCCGTATCTAGTTCTGATTTACGAACTGCTGACCCAAAGCAGAACCAGTGTTGGGTCAGCACTGTTTCAAACTTGATTCGTATCCTACCGCATCCTCAGCAACACTTTACAAAACTGAAATTTTTTAGGCTAGCGCTAGCATGTGTACCTGTCCGTTGCTCCAATGCTCCTCCGATACGAAGATTCTTTCCTTTCTTGTGGAGCTCCACACAGCAGTCGTTTCTCTTAACATCCCTCTGCCATTCTTCAGGTCCCAGTTCTGGCGCCAACTGTTGCGGCCCGCCCGCGGTCCACAACACGAACGGTTCACTGAGAATGGCAGTTCCCTGCAAAGAGAGGAAACTAGACGGGGCGGAAGAAAAGAATGAAGCCAGGACAACAAGTTCTGATCGAGGCTCAATTTAATATTTCCAGACACTCAGTTTATAAAGGAAGGGGGAGGGAACACAATTTCCCGCCAAGTAACTCAGGGTCCAGTAGCAGGACGAACCCGTGTGTGACTCCAGGCAGCAGAGGCAGGTTCCAGCAGTGGGCGTGGCAGGACGAATGAGTCGGTAGCTCCACCCTTGAGCAGGCAGGTTCCAGGCTGGGGGGAAGGGAGGCCACACCTGCCTGTTCTTTCTTTCTTTCTTATCCTTTTAAAACATGTTTATTGATTTATGTATTTATTTATTTCTTTATTTCTTTATTTCTTTATTTCTTTATTTATTAGATATAAGTACACTGTAGCTGTCTTCAGACACGCCAGAATAGGGTGTCAGATTCTGGAGAATCTAAATCCCTCTTATGGTCTGCATATGATGAACATAAACACAGCCTCACATATACTTCTAAAAATTTAAAGGTGGCTGAGGCCACTGAAAGGGCTCAACAATTAACAGCATTGTCTCCTCTTCCAGGGAACCTGGGATCAACTATCAGCAACTATATGGTGGCCCATCTCCAGTTCCCGGGTATCAGACAGACAGACAGACAGACAGGGATAAGGATCGCAGGCCTGCCTGGTCTTTCTTTTTTTCTTATCCTTTTAAAAAATGTTTATTTATTTATTAATTTATTTATTTATGTATTTATTAGATATAAGTACACTGTAGCTGTCTTCAGACACTCCAGTAGAGGGTGTCAGATTCTGAAGAATCTAAAACCATCTTATGGTCTGCATATGATGTACATAAACACAGCCTCAGATATACTTCCAAAAATTTAATGAAGGGTGGGGCCACTGAAAGGGCTCAACAATTAACAGCATTATGTCCTCTTCCAGAGAACCTGGGATCAACTACCAGTAACTATATGGTGGCTCATCTCCAGTTCCCAGGGATCAGACAGACAGACAGACAGACAGACAAACAGAGATATGGATGGCAGGCCTGCCTGGTCTTTCTTTTTTTCTTATCCTTTTTAAAAATGTTTATTTATTTATTTATTTATTTATTTATTTATTTATTTATGTATTTATTAGATATAAGTACACTGTAGCTGTCTGCAGACACTCCAGAAGAGGGTGTCAGATACTGGAGAATCTAAATCCCTCTTATGGTCTGCATATGATGTACATAAACACAGCCTCACATACAATTCTAAAAATTTAAAGATGGGTGGGACCATTGAAAGGGCTCAACAATTAACATCATTGTCTCCTCTTCCAGAGAACCTGGGATCAACTTCCAGCAACTATATGGTGGCCCATCTGTATTTCCAGGGTATCAGACAGACATACAGACAGACAGAGATAAGGATGGCTGGCCTGCCAGGTCTTTCTTTCTTACTTATCCTGTTTAAAAAATGTTTATTTATTTATTTATTTATTTATTTATTTATTTATTTATTTATTTATTAGACATAAGTACACTGTAGCTGTCTTCAGACAGTCCAGAAAAGGGTGTCAGATTCTGGAGAATCTAAATCCCTCTTATGGTCTGCATATGATGTACATAAACACAGCCTCACATATACTTCTAAACATTTAAATATGGGTGGGGCCACTGAAAGGGCTCAACAATTAACAGCATTGTCTCCTCTTCCAGAGAACCTGGGAAAAACTAACAGCAAATATATGGTGTCCCATATCCAGGTCCAGAGGTTCAGACAGACAGACAGACAGACAGAGATAAGGATTGCAGGCCTGCATGATTTTTCTTTCTTTCTTACTTATCCTTTATAAAAAAATGTTTATTTATTTTTTAATTTATTTATTTATGTATTTATTAGATATAAGTAGACTGTAGCTGTCTTCAGACACTCCAGTAGACCGTGTCAGATTCTGAAAAATCTAAAACCATCTTCTGGTCTGCATATGATGTACATAAACACAGCCTCAGATATACTTCTAAAAATTTAATGAAGGGTGGGGCCACTAAAAGGGCTCAACAATTAACAGCATTATCTCCTCTTCCAAAGAACCTGGGATAAACTACCAGCAACTATATGGTGGCTCATCTCCAGTTCCCAGGGATCAGACAGACAGACAGACACACAGACAGAGATATGGATGGCAGGCCTGCCTGGTCTTTCTTTCTTTCTTATCCATTTTAAAAAATGTTTATTTATTTATTTATTTATTTATTTATTTATTTATTTATTAGATATAAGTACACTGTAGCTGTTTTTAGATACTCCAGAAGATGGTGTCAGTTTCTGTAGAATCTAAATCCCTCTTATAATCTGCATATGATGTACATAAACACAGCCTAACATACAGTTCTAAATATTTAAAGATGGGTGGGGCCATTGAAAGGGCACAACAATGAACAGCATTGTCTCCTCTTCCAGAGAACCTCGGCTCAACTACCAGCAACTATATGGTGGCCCATCTCCAGTTCCAGGGGATCAGACAGACAGACAGACAGACAGACAGAGATAAGGATGGCAGGCCTGCCTGGTCTTTCTTTCTTTCTTATCCTTTTGAAAAAATGTTTACTTATTTATTTATTTATTTATGTATTTATTAGATATAAGTACACTGTAGCTGTCTTCAGACACTCCAGAAGAGGGTGTCAGATTCTGGAGAATCTAAATCCCTCTTATGGCCTGCATATGATGTACATAAACACAGACTCACGTATACTTCTAAAAATTTAAAGATGTGTGGGGCCACTGAGAGGGCTCAACAATTAACAGCATTGTCTCATCTTCCAGAGAACCTGGGATCAACTACCAGCAACTATATGGTGGCCCATCTCCAGTTCCAGTGGATCAGAAAGACAGACAGACAGACAGACAGAGATAAGGATGGCAGGCCTGCCTGGTCTTTCTTTATTTCTTATTCTTTATAAAAAATGTTTATTTATTTATTTATTTATTTATTTATTTATTTATTTATGTATTTATTAGATATAAGTACACTGTGTCTGTCTTCAGACACTCCAGAAGAGGGTGTCAGATTCTGGAGAATCTAAATCCCTCTTATGGTCTGCATATGATATACATAAACACAGCCTCACATATACTTCAAAAATTTAAAGATGCATGGGGTCACTGTAAGGGCTCAACAATTAACAGCATTATCTCCTCTTGCAGACAACCTGGGATCAACTACCAGCAACTATATGGTGGCTCATCTCCAGTTCTAGGGGATCAGACAGAAAGACAGACAGACAGACAGAGATAAGGATGGCAGGCCTGCCTGGTTTTTTTTCTTTCTTATCCTTTTTAAAAATGTTTATTTATTTATTTATGTATTTATTAAATATAAGTACACTGTAGCGGCCTTCAGACACTCCAGAAGAGGGTGTCAGATTCTGGAGAATCTAAATCCCTCTTATGGTCTGCATATGATGTACATAAACACAGACTCACATTTACTTCCAAAAATTTAAAGATGTGTGGGGCCACTGAAAGGGCTCAACAATTAACAGCATTGTCTCCTCTTCTAGAGAATCTGGGATCAACTACCAGCAACTATATGGTGGCCCTTCTCCAGTTCCAGGGTATCAGACAGACAGACAGACAGACAGAGATAAGGATGGCAGGCCTGCCTGGTCTTTCTTTCTTTCTTATCCTTTTTAAATAATGTTTATTTATATATTTATTTATTTATTTATTTATTTATTTATTTATTTATTTATTTATTAGATATAAGTACACTGTAGCTATCTTTAGACACTCCAGAAGAGGGTGTCAGATTCTGGAGAATCTAAATCCCTCTAATGATCTGCATATGATGTATATAAACACAGCCTCACATTTTCTTCTAAAAATTTAAAGATGGGTGTGGCTTGGAATAAGATGAGTAACCCTGAAAAAGTCAAAAAATGAAAAATCACACTGTAGGACTTGGAATATGGTGAGAAACCCTGAAAAAGTCGAAAAATGAGAAAATCATGCAGTAGTACCTGGAATATGGTGAGAAACACTGAAAAAGTCTTAAAATGAGAATATCACACTCTAGGACTTGGAATATGGTGAGAAACCTTGAAAATGTCGAAAAATGAGAAAATCATGCAGTAGGACCCAGAATATGGTGAGAAACCCTGAAAAAAAGTCAAAAAATAAGAAAATCACGCAGTAGGACCTGGAAGCTGGTGAGAAACCCTGAAAAAGTCGAAAAATGAGAAAATCAATCTGTAGGATCTGGAATATGTTGAGAAACCCTGAAAAATTCGAAAAAAGCAAAAATCACACTCTAGGACTTGGAATATGTTGAGAAACCCTGAAAAAGTCAAAAAATGAGAAAATCACACTGTAGGACTTGGAATATGGTCAGAAACACTGAAAAAGTCGATAAATGAGAAAATCACACTGTAGGACTTGGAATATGGTGAGAAACCCTGAAAAGGTCGAAAAATGAGAAAATCACGCAGTAGGACCTGGGATTTGGTGAGAAACACTGAAAAAGTCTTAAAATAGAAAATCACACTGTAGTACTTGGAATATTGTGAAAAATACTGAAAAAGTCTTAAAATGAGAAAATCACACCGTAGGACCTGGAATATGGTGAGAAACCCTGAAAAAGTCAAAAAATGAGAAAAATCACACTGTAGTACATGGAATATGGTGAGAAACTCTGAAAAAGTCGCAAATGATAAAATGACAGTGTAGGACCTGGAATATGTTGAGAAAACCTGAAATATTCAAAAATGAGAAAATGACAATGTAGAACCTGGAATACCGTAAGAAACCCTGAAAAAGTTAAAAAATGAGAAAATCACACTCTAGGACTGGAATATGGTGAGAAACCCTGAAACATCGAAAAATGAGAAAATCATGTAGTAGGACCCAGAATATGGTGAGAAATCCTGAAAAAAGTCGAAAAATGAGAAAATCACGCAGTAGGACCTGGAAGCTGGTGAGAAACTCTGAAAAAGTCGAAAAATGAGAAAATCAAACTGTAGGACCTGGAATATGTTGAGAAACCCTGAAAAATTCGAAAAAGGCAAAAATCACACTCTAGGACTTGGAATATGATGAGAAACCGTGAAAAAGTCAAAAAATAAAAAAATCACACTGTAGTACCTGGAATATTGTGAGAAAACACTGAAAAAGTCTAAAAATGAGAAAATCACACAGTAGGACTTGGAATATGGTGAGAAACCCTGAAACAGTCGAAAAATAAGAAAATCAAACTTGTAGTACCTGCAATATGGTGAGAAAACCTGAAAAAGTCGAAAAATGAGAAAATCATACTTTAGGACCTGCAATAGGGTGAGAAATTCTGAAAAAGTCAAAAAATGAGAAAATCACACTGTAGGACTTGGAATATGATGAGAAAACCTGAAAAAATCTAAAAATGAGAAAATCACACTGTAGGAGCTGGAATATGGTGAGAAACCCTGAAAAGTCAAAAAAAGAGAAAAATCACACTGTAGGACCTGGAATATGGTGAGAAAACATGAAAAAGTCAAAAAATGAGAATATCACACTCTAGGACTTGGAATATGGTGAGAAACCCTGAAAAAGTCAAAACATGAGAAATTCATGCAGTAGGACCCAGAATATGGTGAGAAACCCTGAAAGAAGTTGGAAAATGAGAAAATCACGCAGTAGGACCTGGAATATGGTGAGAAACTCTGAAAAAGTAGAAAACATGAGAAAATCACGCAGTAGTACCTGGAATATGGTGAGAAACCCTGAAAAAGTCGAAAAATGAGAAAATCACACAGTAGTACCTGGAATATGGTGAGAAATACTGAAAAAGTCTTAAAATGAGAAAATCACACTGTAGGACCTGGAATATGGTGAGAAACCCCGAAAAATTTAAAAAAAGAGAAAATCACACTGTAGGACCTGGAATATGGTGAGAAACACTGAAAAAGTCAAAAAATGAGAATATCACACTCTAGGACTTGGAATATGGTGAGAAACCCTGAAAATTTCAAAAAATGAGAAAATCACACAGTAGGACCTGAAATATGGTGAGAAACCGTGAAACAGTCGAAATATAAGAAAATCAAACTTGAAGTACCTGCAATATGGAGAGAAACCCTGAAAAAGTCGATAAATGAAAAAATCACACTATAGGATTTGGAATATGATGAGAAACCATGAAAAAGTCAAAAATGAGAAAAATATACTGTAGGAGTTGGAATGTGGTGAGAAAACCTGAAAAAGTCGAATAAGAAAATCACACAAGTAGGACCTCCAATATGGTGAGAAACCCTGAAAAAGTCAAAAAATGAGAAAATTACAGAGTAGGACATGGAATATGGTAAGAAATCCTTTAAAAGTTGGAAAAAGAGAAAATCACACTGTAGGATTTGGAATTTGATGAGAAAACCTGAAAAAGTAAAAAAATGAGAAAATCACACAGTAGTACCTGGAATATTGTGAGAAAACACTGAAAAAGTCTAAAAATGAGAAAATCACACAGTAGGACTTGGAATATGGTGAGAAACCCTGAAACAGTCGAAAAATAAGAAAATCAAACTTGTAGTACCTGCAATATGGTGAGAAAACCTGAAAAAGTCGAAAAATGAGAAAATCATACTGTAGGACCTGCAATAGGGTGAGAAATTCTGAAAAAGTCAAAAAATGAGAAAATCACACTGTAGGACTTGGAATATGATGAGAAAACCAGAAAAAATCTAAAAATGAGAAAATCACACTGTAGGAGCTGGAATATGGTGAGAAACCCTGAAAAGTCAAAAAAAGAGAAAAATCACACTGTAGGACCTGGAATATGGTGAGAAAACATGAAAAAGTCAAAAAATGAGAATATCACACTCTAGGACTTGGAAAATGGTGAGAAACCCTGAAAAAGTCAAAACATGAGAAATTCATGCAGTAGGACCCAGAATATGGTGAGAAACCCTGAAAGAAGTCGGAAAATGAGAAAATCACGCAGTAGGACCTGGAATATGGTGAGAAACTCTGAAAAAGTAGAAAACATGAGAAAATCACGCAGTAGTACCTGGAATATGGTGAGAAACCCTGAAAAAGTCGAAAAATGAGAAAATCACACAGTAGTACCTGGAATATGGTGAGAAATACTGAAAAAGTCTTAAAATGAGAAAATCACACTGTAGGACCTGGAATATGGTGAGAAACTCTGAAAATGTCGAAAGGTAAGAAATTCACACTTGTAGGACCTGCAATATGGTGAGAAACCCTGAAAAAGTCAAAAAAATGAGAAAATCACACTGTAGGACTTGGAATAAAATGAGAAACCGTGAAAAAGACAAAAAATGACAAAAGTACACGGTAGGAGATGGAATATGGAGAGAAAACGTTAAAATGTAGAAAAATAAGATATACACACTTTTAGGACATGCAATATGGTGAGAGACCCTGAAAAAGTCTTAAAATGAGAAAATCACACTGTAGTACCTGGAATATGGTGAGAAACCCTGAAAAAGTCCAAAAATAAGAAATTCACACGTGTAGGACCTGCAATATGGTGAGAAACCCTGAAAAAGTCGAAAAATGAGAAAATCACACTGTAGGACTTGGAATAAGATGAGACACCCTGAAAAAGTCAAAAAATGAGAAAATTTCACTGTAGGACTTGGAATAAGATGAGAAACCCTGAAAAAGTTGAAAAATGAAAAAATCACAATGTAGAAGATGGAATATGGTGAGCAATCCTGAAAAAGTCAAAAAATGAGAAAATCACACTGTGGAACCTGGAATATGGTGAGAAACACTGAAAAAGGCGAAAAATTGGAAAAATCACACTCTAGGACTTGGAATATGATGAGAAACCCTGAAAAAGTCAAAAATGAGAAAATCAGACTGTAGTAGCTGGAATATGGTGAGAAACATTGAAAAAGTCTCAAAATGAGAAAATCACACAGTTGGACCTGCAATATGGTGAGAAACACTGAAACAGTCGAAAAATAAGAAAATCAAACTTGTAGTACCTGCAATATGGTGAGAAACCCTGAAAAATTCCAAAAATGAGAAAATCGCACTGTAGGATTTAGAATATGATGAGAAACCGTGAAAAAGTCAAAAAATGAGAAAAATACACTGTAGAAGCTGGAATATGGTGAGTAAACCCTGAAAAAGTCGAAAAATAAGAAAATCACACTTGTAGAACCTCCAATATGGTGAGAAAGCGTGAAAAAGTCAAAAAATGAGAAAATCACACTGTAGGAGCTGGAATATGGTGAGAAAACATGAAAAAGTCAAAAAAGGAGAAAATCACACTCTAGGACTTGGAATAGGATGAGAAAACCTGAAAAAGTCCAAAAATGAGAAAATCACACTGTAGGACTTGGAATATGGTGAGAAACTCTGAAAAAGTCAAAAAATGAGAAAATCACTCTGTAGGACTTGGAATATGGTGAGAAACCCTGAAAAAGTCAAAAAATGAGAAAAATCACACTGTAGTACATGGAATATAGTGAGAAACTCTGAAAAAGTTGCAAATTAGAAAATGACAGTGTAGGACCTGGAATATGTTGAGAAAACCTGAAATATTCAAAAAATGAGAAAATGACAATGTAGAACCTGGATTAAGGTAAGAAACCCCGAAAAATTTAAAAAAAGAGAAAATCACACTGTAGGACCTGCAATATGGTGAGAAACACTGAAAAAGTCAAAAAATGAGAATATCACACTCTAGGACTTGGAATATGGTGAGAAACCCTGAAAAAGTCAAAACATGAGAAATTCATGCAGTAGGACCCAGAATATGGTGAGAAACCCTGAAAGAAGTCAGAAAATGAGAAAATCACGCAGTAAGACCTGGAAGCTAGTGAGAAACTCTGAAAAAGACGAAAAATGAGAATAACAAACTGTAGGACCTGGAATATGTTGAGAAACCCTGAAAAATTCGAAAAAAACAAAAATCACACTCTAGGACTTGGAATGGGATGAGAAACCCTGAAAAAGTAAAAAAATGAGAAAATCACACTGTAGTACCTGGAATATGGTGAGAAACACTAAAAAAATATTAAAATGAGAAAATCACACAGTAGGACCTGGAATATGGTGAGAAACTCTGAAAAAGTCGAAAACATGAGAAAATCACGCAGTAGTACCTGGAATATGGTGAGAAACCCTGAAAAGTCGAAAAATGAGAAAATCACGCAGTAGTACCTGGAATATGGTGAGAAACACTGAAAAAGTCTTAAAATGAGAAAATCACACTGTAGGACCTGGAATATGGTGAGAAACTCTGAAAATGTCATAAAATAAGAAATTTACACTTGTAGGACCTGCAATATGGTGAGAAACCATGAAAAAGTCAAAAAATGAGAAAATCACACTGTAGGACTTGGAATAAAATGAGAAAACATGAAAAAGACAAAAAATGACAAAAGTACACGGTAGGAGATGGAATATGGAGAGAAAACGTTAAAAAGTAGAAAAATAAGATATACACACTTTTAGGACCTGCAATATTGTGAGAGACACTGAAAAAGTCTTAAAATGAGAAAATCACACTGTAGTACCTGGAATATGGTGAGAAACCCTGAAAAAGTCCAAAAATAAGAAATTCACACGTGTAGGACCTGCAATATGGTGAGAAACCCTGAAAAAGTCGAAAAATGAGAAAATCACACTGTAGGACTTGGAATAAGATGAGACACCCTGAAAAAGTCAAAAAATGAGAAAATTTCACTGTAGGACTTGGAATAAGATGAGAAACCCTGAAAAAGTTGAAAAATGAAAAAATCACAATGTAGAAGATGGAATATGGTGAGCAATCCTGAAAAAGTCAAAAAATGAGAAAATCACACTGTGGAACCTGGAATATGGTGAGAAACTCTGAAAAAGGCGAAAAATTGGAAAAATCACACTCTAGGACTTGGAATATGATGAGAAACCCCTGAAAAAGTCAAAAATGAGAAAATCAGACTGTAGTAGCTGGAATATGGTGAGAAATATTGAAAAAGTCTCAAAATGAGAAAATCACACAGTTGGACCTGCAATATGGTGAGAAACACTGAAACAGTCGAAAAATAAGAAAATCAAACTTTTGGAACCTGCAATATGGTGAGAAACCCTGAAAATTCCAAAAATGAGAAAATCACACTGTAGGATTTAGAATATGATGAGAAACCGTGAAAAAGTCAAAAAATGAGAAAAATACACTGTAGAAGCTGGAATATGGTGAGTAAACCCTGAAAAAGTCGAAAAATAAGAAAATCACACTTGTAGAACCTCCAATATGGTGAGAAACCCTGAAAAAAGTCAAAAAAATGAGAAAATCACACTGTAGGACCTGGAATATGTTGAGAAACCCTGAAAAAGTCTTAAAATGAGAAAATCACACTGTAGGACTTGGAATAAGATGAGAAATCCTAAAAAAGTCGAAAAAATGTGAAAAATACACTGAAGGAGTTGGAATATGTTGAGAAACCCTGAAAAAGTCTTAAAATGAGAAAATCACACTGTAGGACCTGGAATATGGTGAGAAACTCTGAAAAAGTCGAAAAAAGAGAAAATCACACTCTAGGACTTGGGAATATGATGAGAAACCCTGAAAAAGTCAAAAAATGAGAAAATCACACTGTAGTACCTGGAATATGGTGAGAAACACTAAAAAAGTATTAAAATGAGAAAATCACACAGTAGGACCTGGAATATGGTGAGAAAACTCTGAAAAAGTCGAAAACATGAGAAAATCACGCAGTAGTACCTGGAATATGGTGAGAACCTCTGAAAAAGTCGAAAAATGAGAAAATCACGCAGTAGTACCTGGAATATGGTGAGAAACACTGAAAAAGTCTTAAAATGAGAAAATCACACTGTAGGACCTGGAATATGGTGAGAAACTCTGAAAATGTCGAAAGGTAAGAAATTCACACTTGTAGGACCTGCAATATGGTGAGAAACCCTGAAAAAGTCAAAAAATGAGAAAATCACACTGTAGTACCTGGAATATGGTGAGAAACCCTGAAAAAGTCTAAAAATGAGAAAATCAAACAGTAAGACCTGGAATATGGTGAGAAACCCTGAAAGATCAAAAATAAGAAAATCAAACTTGTAGTACCTGCAATATGGTGAGAAACCCTGCAAAAGGCAAAAAATGAGAAAATCACAATATAGGACTTGGAATAAGATGAGAAACCGTGAAAAAGACAAAAAATAACAAAAACACACTGTTGGAGCTGGAATATGGTGAGAAACCCTAAAAAAGTCCAAAAATAAGAAATTCACACTTGTAGGACCTGCAATATGGTGAGAAACCCTGAAAAAGTCGAAAAATTGGAAAATCACACTGTAGGACTTGGAAGAAGATGAGACACCCTGAAAAACTCAAAAAATGAGAAAATTTCACTGTAGGACTTGGAATAAGATGAGAAACCCTGAAAAAGTTGAAAAATGAGAAAATCACAATGTAGAAGATGGAATATGGTGAGCAATCCTGAAAAAGTCAAAAAATGAGAAAATCACACTGTAGGACCTGGAATATGTTGAGAAACTCTGAAAAAGTCAAAAAAAGAGAAAATCACACTCTAGAACTTGGAATATGATGAGAAACCCTGAAAAAGTCAAAAAATGAGAAAATCACACTGTAGTACCTGGAATATGGTGAGAAACCCTGAAAAAGTCTAAAAATGAGAAAATCAAACAGTAGGACCTGGAATATGGTGAGAAACCCTGAAAGATAGAAAAATAAGAAAATCAAACTTGTAGTACCTGCAATATGGTGAGAAACCCTGCAAAAGGCAAAAAATGAGAAAATCACAATATAGGACTTGGAATAAGATGAGAAACCGTGAAAAAGACAAAAAATAACAAAAACACACTGTAGGAGCTGGAATATGGTGAGAAACCCTAAAAATGTCCAAAAATAAGAAATTCACACTTGTAGGACCTGCAATATGGTGAGAAACCCTGAAAAAGTCGAAAAATGAGAAAATCACACTGTAGGACTTGGAATAAGATGAGAAACCCTGAAAAAGTTGAAAAATGAGAAAATCACAATGTAGAAGATGGAATATGTTGAGCAAACCTGATAAAGTCTTAAAATGAGAAAATCACACTGTAAGACCTGGAATATGGTGAGAAACTGAAAATGTCGAAAAATAAGAAATTCACACTTGTAGGACCTGCAATATGGTGAGAAACCCTGAAAAAGTCAAAAAATGAGAAAATCACACTGTAGGACTTGGAATAAAATGAGAAACCGTGAAAAAGACAAAAAATGACAAAAGTACACGGTAGGAGATGGAATATGGAGAGAAACCGTTAAAAAGTAGAAAAATAAGATATACACACTTGTAGGACAGGCAATATGGTGAGAGACCCTGAAATAGTCTTAAAATGATAAAATCACACTGTAGTACCTGGAATATGGTGAGAAACCCTGAAAAAGTCCAAAAATAAGAAATTCACACGTGTAGGACCTGCAATATGGTGAGAAACCCTGAAAAAGTCGAAAAATGAGAAAATCACACTGTAGGACTTGGAATAAGATGAGACACCCTGAAAAAGTCAAAAAATGAGAAATTTTCACTGTAGGACTTGGAATAAGATGAGAAAACCTGAAAAAGTTGAAAAATGAGAAAAACACAATGTAGAAGATGGAATATGGTGAGCAATCCTGAAAAAATCAAAAAATGAGAAAATCACACTGTGGAACCTGGAATATGGTGAGAAACTCTGAAAAAGGCGAAAAATTGGAAAAATCAACTCTAGGACTTGGAATATGATGAGAAACCCTGAAAAAGTCAAAAATGAGAAAATCAGACTGTAGTAGCTGGAATATGGTGAGAAACATTGAAAAAGTCTCAAAATGAGAAAATCACACAGTTGGACCTGCAATATGGTGAGAAACACTGAAACAGTCGAAAAATAAGAAAATCAAACTTGTAGTACCTGCAATATGGTGAGAAACCCTGAAAAATTCCAAAAATGAGAAAATCACACTGTAGGATTTAGAATATGATGAGAAACCGTGAAAAAGTCAAAAAATGAGAAAAATACACTGTAGAAGCTGGAATATGGTGAGTAAACCCTGAAAAAGTCGAAAAATAAGAAAATCACACTTGTAGAACCTCCAATATGGTGAGAAACCCTGAAAAAGTCAAAAAATGAGAAAATCACACTGTAGGACCTGGAATATGTTGAGAAACCCTGAAAAAGTCTTAAAATGAGAAATCACACTGTCGGACTTGGAACAAGATGAGAAACCCTAAAAAAGTCGAAAAATGAGAAAAATACACTGAAGGAGTTGGAATATGGTGAGAAACTCTGAAAAAGTCGAAAAAAGAGAAAATCACACTCTAGGACTTGGAATATGATGAGAAACCCTGAAAAAGTCAAAAAATGAGAAAATCACACTGTAGTACCTGGAATATGTTGAGAAACCCTGAAAAAGTCTAAAAATGAGAAAATCACCCTCTAGGACTTGGAATATGGTGAGAAACCCTGAAAAAGTCAAAAAATGAGAAAAATCACACTGTAGTACATGGAATATGGTGAGAAACTCTGAAAAAGTCGCAAATTAGAAAATGACAGTGTAGGACCTGGAATATGTTGAGAAAACCTGAAATATTCAAAAAATGAGAAAATGACAATGTAGAACCTGGAATAAGGTAAGAAACCCCGAAAAATTTAAAAAAAGAGAAAATCACACTGTAGGACCTGGAATATGGTGAGAAACACTGAAAAAGTCAAAAAATGAGAATATCACACTCTAGGACTTGGAATATGGTGAGAAACCCTGAAAAAGTCAAAACATGAGAAATTCATACTGTAGGACCCAGAATATGGTTAGAAACCCTGAAAGAAGTCGGAAAATGAGAAAATCACGCAGTAAGACCTGGAAGCTAGTGAGAAACTCTGAAAAAGACGAAAAATGAGAATAACAAACTGTAGGACCTGGAATATGTTGAGAAACCCTGAAAAATTCGAAAAAAGCAAAAATCACACTCTAGGACTTGGAATGGGATGAGAAACCCTGAAAAAGTAAAAAAATGAGAAAATCACAAGGTAGTACCTGGAATATGGTGAGAAACACTAAAAAAATATTAAAATGAGAAAATCACACAGTAGGACCTGGAATATGGTGAGAAACTCTGAAAAAGTCGAAAACATGAGAAAATCACGCAGTAGTACCTGCAATATGGTGAGAAACACTGAAAAAGTCTTAAAATGAGAAAATCACACTGTAGGACCTGGAATATGGTGAGAAACTCTGAAAATGTCATAAAATAAGAAATTTACACTTGTAGGACCTGCAATATGGTGAGAAACCCTGAAAAAGTCAAAAAATGAGAAAATCACACTGTAGGACTTGGAATAAAATGAGAAACCATGAAAAAGACAAAAAATGACAAAAGTACACGGTAGGAGATGGAATATGGAGAGAAAACGTTAAAAAGTAGAAAAATAAGATATACACACTTTTAGGACATGCAATATGGTGAGAGACCCTGAAAAAGTCTTAAAATGAGAAAATCACACTGTAGTACCTGGAATATGGTGAGAAACCCTGAAAAAGTCCAAAAATAAGAAATTCACACGTGTAGGACCTGCAATATGGTGAGAAACCCTGAAAAAGTCGAAAAATGAGAAAATCACACTGTAGGACTTGGAATAAGATGAGACACCCTGAAAAAGTCAAAAAATGAGAAAATTTCACTGTAGGACTTGGAATAAGATGAGAAACCCTGAAAAAGTTGAAAAATGAGAAAATCACAATGTAGAAGATGGAATATGGTGAGCAATCCTGAAAAAGTCAAAAAATGAGAAAATCACACTGTGGAACCTGGAATATGGTGAGAAACTCTGAAAAAGGCGAAAAATTGGAAAAATCACACTCTAGGACTTGGAATATGATGAGAAACCCTGAAAAAGTCAAAAATGAGAAAATCAGACTGTAGTAGCTGGAATATGGTGAGAAACATTGAAAAAGTCTCAAAATGAGAAAATCACACAGTTGGACCTGCAATATGGTGAGAAACACTGAAACAGTCGAAAAATAAGAAAATGAAACTTGTAGTACCTGCAATATGGTGAGAAACCCTGAAAAATTCCAAAAATGAGAAAATCACACTGTAGGATTTAGAATATGATGAGAAACCGTGAAAAAGTCAAAAAATGAGAAAAATACACTGTAGAAGCTGGAATATGGTGAGTAAACCCTGAAAAAGTCGAAAAATAAGAAAATCACACTTGTAGAACCTCCAATATGGTGAGAAACCGTGAAAAAGTCAAAAAATGAGAAAATCACACTGTAGGAGCTGGAATATGGTGAGAAACCCTGAAAAGTCAAAAAAAGAGAAAAATCACACTGTAGGACCTGGAATATGGTGAGAAAACATGAAAAAGTCAAAAAAATTAGAAAATCACACTCTAGGACTTGGAATGGGATGAGAAAACCTGAAAAAGTCCAAAAATGAGAAAATCACACTGTAGGACTTGGAATATGGTGAGAAACTCTGAAAAAGTCAAAAAATGAGAAAATCACCCTGTAGGACTTGGAATATGTTGAGAAACCCTGAAAAAGTCAAAAAATGAGAAAAATCACACTGTAGTACATGGAATATAGTGAGAAACTCTGAAAAAGTCGCAAATTAGAAAATGACAGTGTAGGACCTGGAATATGTTGAGAAAACATGAAATATTCAAAAAATGAGAAAATGACAATGTAGAACCTGGAATAAGGTAAGAAACCCCGAAAAATTTAAAAAAAGAGAAAATCACACTGTAGGACCTGGAATATGGTGAGAAACACTGAAAAAGTCAAAAAATGAGAATATCACACTCTAGGACTTGGAATATGGTGAGAAACCCTGAAAAAGTCAAAACATGAGAAATTCATGCAGTAGGACCCAGAATATGGTGAGAAACCCTGAAAGAAGTCGGAAAATGAGAAAATCACGCAGTAGGACTTGGAAGCTAGTGAGAAACTCTGAAAAAGACGAAAAATGAGAATAACAAACTGTAGGACCTGGAATATGTTGAGAAACCCTGAAAAATTCGAAAAAAGCAAAAATCACACTCTAGGACTTGGAATGGGATGAGAAACCCTGAAAAAGTAAAAAAATGAGAAAATCACACTGTACTACCTGGAATATGGTGAGAAACACTAAAAAAATATTAAAATGAGAAAATCACACAGTAGGACCTGGAATATGGTGAGAAACTCTGAAAAAGTCGAAAACATTAGAATATCACGCAGTAGTACCTGGAATATGGTGAGAAACCCTGAAAAAGTCGAAAAATGAGAAAATCACGCAGTAGTACCTGGAATATGGTGAGAAACACTGAAAAAGTCTTAAAATGAAAAAATCACACTGTAGGACCTGGAATATGGTGAGAAACTCTGAAAATGTCATAAAATAAGAAATTTACACTTGTAGGACCTGCAATATGGTGAGAAACCCTGAAAAAGTCAAAAAATGAGAAAATCACACTGTAGGACTTGGAATAAAATGAGAAACCGTGAAAAAGACAAAAAATGACAAAAGTACACGGTAGGAGATGGAAAATGGAGAGAAAACGTTAAAAAGTAGAAAAATGAGATATACACACTTTTAGGACATGCAATATGGTGAGAGACACTGGAAAAGTCTTAAAATGAGAAAATCACACTGTAGTACCTGGAATATGGTGAGAAACCCTGAAAAAGTCCAAAAATAAGAAATTCACACGTGTAGGACCTGCAATATGGTGAGAAACCCTGAAAAAGTCGAAAAATGAGAAAAACACACTGTAGGACTTGGAATAAGATGAGACACCCTGAAAAAGTCAAAAAATGAGAAAATTTCACTGTAGGACTTGGAATAAGATGAGAAACCCTGAAAAAGTTGAAAAATGAAAAAATCACAATGTAGAAGATGGAATATGGTGAGCAATCCTGAAAAAGTCAAAAAATGAGAAAATCAGACTGTAGTAGCTGGAATATGGTGAGAAACATTGAAAAAGTCTCAAAATGAGAAAATCACACAGTTGGACCTGCAATATGGTGAGAAACACTGAAACAGTTGAAAAATAAGAAAATCAAACTTGTAGTACCTGCAATATGGTGAGAAACCCTGAAAAATTCCAAAAATGAGAAAATCACACTGTAGGATTTAGAATATGATGAGAAACCGTGAAAAAGTCAAAAAATGAGAAAATACACTGTAGAAGCTGGAATATGGTGAGTAAACCCTGAAAAAGTCGAAAAATAAGAAAATCACACTTGTAGAACCTCCAATATGGTGAGAAACCCTGAAAAAGTCAAAAAATGAGAAAATCACACTGTAGGACCTGGAATATGTTGAGAAACCCTGAAAAAGTCTTAAAATGAGAAAATCACACTGTAGGACTAGGAATAAGATGAGAAATCCTATATAAGTCGAAAAATGAGAAAAATACACTGAAGGAGTTGGAATATGTTGAGAAACCCTGAAAAAGTCTTAAAATGAAAAAATCACACTGTAGGACCTGGAATATGGTGAGAAACCCTGAAAAAGTCTCAAAATGAGAAAATCAAACAGTAAGACCTGGAATATGGGGAGAAACCCTGAAAGATCAAAAATAAGAAAATCAAACTTGTAGTACCTGCAATATGGTGAGAAACCCTGCAAAAGGTAAAAAATGAGAAAATCACAATATAGGACTTGGAATAAGATGAGAAACCGTGAAAAAGACAAAAAATAACAAAAACACACTGTAGGAGCTGGAATATGGTGAGAAACCCTAAAAAAGTCCAAAAATAAGAAATTCACACTTGTAGGACCTGCAATATGGTGAGAAACCCTGAAAAAGTCGAAAAATGGGAAAATCACACTGTAGGACTTGGAAGAAGATGAGACACCCTGAAAAACTCAAAAAATGAGAAAATTTCACTGTAGGACTTGGAATAAGATGAGAAACCCTGAAAAAGTAGAAAAATGAGAAAATCACAATGTAGAAGATGGAATATGGTGAGCAATCCTGAAAAAGTCAAAAAATGAGAAAATCACACTGTAGGACCTGGAAAATGGTGAGAAACTCTGAAAAAGTCGAAAAAAGAGAAAATCACACTCTAGAACTTGGAATAAGATGAGAAACCCTGAAAAAGTCAAAAAATGAGAAAATCACACTGTAGTACCTGGAATATGGTGAGAAACCCTGAAAAAGTCTAAAAATGAGAAAATCAAACAGTAGGACCTGGAATATGGTGAGAAACCCTGAAAGATAGAAAAATAAGAAAATCAAACTTGTAGTACCTGCAATATGGTGAGAAATCCTGCAAAAGGCAAAAAATGAGAAAATCACAATATAGGACTTGGAATAAGATGAGAAACCGTGAAAAAGACAAAAAATAACAAAAACACACTGTAGGAGCTGGAATATGGTGAGAAACCCTAAAAATGTCCAAAAATAAGAAATTCACACTTGTAGGACCTGCAATATGGTGAGAAACCCTGAAAAAGTCGAAAAATGAGAAAATCACACTGTAGGACTTGGAATAAGATGAGAAACCCTGAAAAAGTCAAAAAATGAGAAAATTTCACTGTAGGACTTGGAATACGATGAGAAAACCTGAAAAAGTTGAAAAATGAGAAAATCACAATGTAGAAGATGGAATATGGTCTCTGTCTCTCTCGGTCTCTCTCTCTCTGAATCTCTCTGTGTCTCTCTCTGTGTCTCTCTCTGTCTCTCTCTGAGTCTCTCTCTGTCTCTCTCTGTCTCTCTCTGTGTCTCTCTCTGTCTCTCTCTCTCTGTCTCTCTCTGTCTCTCTCTGTGTCTCTTTCTCTCTCTTTCTCTCTCTCTGTCTCTCTCTGTCTCTCTCTGTCTCTCTCTGTCTCTCTCTGTGTCTCTCTCTGTCTCTCTCTCTCTGTCTCTCTCTCTGTCTCTCTCTGTGTCTCTGTCTCTCTCTTTCTCTCTCTCTGTCTCTCTCTGTCTCTCACTCTGTCTCTCCCTGTCTCTCTCTGTTTCTCTGTCTCTCTATGTCTCTCTCTGTCTCTCTCTCTGTATCTCTCTGTCTAACTCTGTCTCTTTCTGTGTCTACCTGTGTCTCGCTCTCTATCTCTGTCTTTCTCTGTCTGTCTCTTTTTCTCTCTCTGTCTCTCTCTGTCACTCTCTCTGTCTCTCTCTCTGTCTCTCTCTGTCTCTCTCTCTGTCTCTCTCTCAGGTTCTCTCTTTGTCTCTCTGTGTCCCTCTCTGTCTCTCTCTGTTTCTATCTTTGTCTCTCTTTCTGTCGCTCTTTCTGTCTCACTCAGTCTATTTCACTCTGTCTCTGTCTCTCTCTGTCTCTCTCTCTGTCTCTCCTTCTGTCTCTCTCACTCTCTCAATGTCTCTCTGTCTCTCTCTATGTCTCTCTCTATCACTATCTCTGTCTCTCTCTGTCTCTCTCTGTGTCTCTCTCTGTCTCTCTCTGTGTCTCCTCTGTCTCTCTCTCTTTGAATCTCTCTGTGTCCCTTTCTGTCTCTCTCTCTGTAACTCTCTGTGTATCTCTCTGTCTCTGTGTCTCTCTCTGTCTCTCTGTCTCTATCTCTGTCTCTCTCTGTCTCTCTCTTTGTCTCTCCCTGTCTCTCTCTGTCTCTCTGTCTCTCTCGGTCTCTCTCTCTGTATCACTCTGTCTCTCTCTGTCTCTCTCTGTCTCTCTCTGTCTCTCCCTGTCTCTATAACTGTCTCTCTCTGTCTCTCTGTCTCTCTTTCTGTCTCTCTCACTCTCTCTATTTCTCTCTCTGTCTCTCTCTCTGTCTCTCTCTATCCCTATCTCTGTCTCTCTCTGACTCTCTTTCTGTCTCTCTCACTCTCTCTATTTCTCTCTCTGTCTCTCTCTCTGTCTCTCTCTATCCCTATCTCTGTCTCTCTCTGACTCTCTTTCTGTCTCTCTCACTCTCTCTGTCTCTCTCTTCCTCTCTCTGTGTCTCTCTGTGTCTCTCTCTGTCTTTCTATGTCTCTCTCTGTCTCTCTCTGTTGCTCTCTGTCTCTCTCTCTGTCTCTCTCTATCCCTATCTCTGTCTCTCTCTGTCTCTCTCTGTCTCTCTCTGTCTCTCTCTGTCTCTCTCTGTGTCTCTCTCTGTCTCTCTCTGTGTCTCACTCTCTGTCTCTCTCTGTGTCTCTGTCTCTCTCTTTCTCTCTCTCTGTCTCTCTCTGTCTCTCACTCTGTCTCTCCCTGTCTCTCTCTGTTTCTCTGTCTCTCTATGTCTCTCTCTATCACTCTCTCTGTCTCTCTCTCTGTCTCTCTCTGTCTCTCTCTCTGTCTCTCTCTCAGTTTCTCTCTTTCTCTCTCTGTGTCCCTGTCTGTCTCTCTCTGTTTCTATCTTTGTCTCTCTTTCTGTCGCTCTTTCTGTCTCACTCAGTCTATTTCACTCTGTCTCTGTCTCTGTCTCTGTCTGTCTCTCTCTCTGTCTCTCTTTCTGTCTCTCTCACTCTCTCTATGTCTCTCTGTCTCTCTCAATGTCTCTCTCTATCCCTATCTCTGTCTCTCTCTGTCTCTCTCTGTGTCTCTCTCTGTCTCTCTTTGTGTCTCTCTGTCTCTCTCTCTGAATCTCTCTGTGTCTCTTTCTGTCTCTCTCTCTGTACCTCTCTGTGTCTCTCACTGTGTCTCTCTCTGTCTATCTCTGTCTCTATCTCTGTCTCTCTCTTTGGCTCTCTCTGTCTCTCTCTGTCTCTCTGTCTCTCTCGGTCTCTCTCTCTGTCTCTCGCTGTCTCTCTCTGTCTCTCTCTGTCTCTCTCTGTCTCTCTCTGTGTCTCTATCTGTCTCTCTCTCTGTCTCTCTCTGTGTCTCACTATCTGTCTCTCTCTGTGTCTCTGTCTTTCTCTTTCTCTCTCTCTGTCCCTCTCAGTCTCTCTCTCTGTCTCTCTCTGTCTCTCTCTCTGTCTCTCACTTTCTCTCTCTGTCTCTCTGTCTCTCTATGTGTCTCTCTGTCTCTCTCTGTATCTCTCTGTCTAGCTCTTCTCTCTCTGTGTCTCCCTGTGTCTCGCTCTCTATCTCTGTTTCTCTCTGTCTCTCTCTTTTTCTCTCTCTGTCTCTCTCTGTCTCTCTCTGTCTCACTCTGTCTCTCTTTCTGTCTCTCTCTCTGTCTCTCTCTTTCCTCTCTGTGTCTCTCTCTGTCTCTCTCGGTTTCTATCTCTGTCTCTCTTTCTGTCTCACTCAGTCAATCTCACTCTGTCTCTGTCTCTCTCTGTCTCTCTCTCTGTCTCTCTCTCTTTCTGTCTCTCTCACTCTCTCTATGTCTCTCTCTGTGTCTCTCTCTGTCTCTATCTGTCTCTCTCTCTTTCTCTCTGTGTCTCTCTCTGTCTTTTTCTGTCTCTCTCTGTGTCTCCCTCGGTGTCTCTCTGTCTCTATCTCTGTCTCTCTCTCTCTGTCTCTCCCTGTCTCTCTCTGTCTCTCTGTCTCTCTCTGTCCCTCTCTGTCTCACTCTCTGTCTCACTCAGTCTATCTCACTCTGTCTCTCTCTGTCTCTCTCTCTGTCTCTTTTTCTGTCTCTCTCACTCTCTCTATTTCTCTCTCTGTCTCTCTATATGTCTCTCTCTATCTCTATCTCTGTCTCTCTCTGCCTATCTTTCTGTGTCTCTCACTCTCTCTCTATCTCTCTCTGTCTCTCTCTTTGTCTCTCTCTGTGTCTCTCTCTGTCTCTCTATCTCTCTCTGTCTCTTTCTATGTCTCTCTCTGTCTCTCTCTTTGTCTCTCTCTCTGTCTCTCTCTTCCTCTCTCTTTGTCTCTCTGTGTCTCTCTGTGTCTCTCTCTGTCTCTCTCTGTATCTATCTGTCTCTCTCTGTCTCTCTCTCTGTCTTTCTTTATCTATCTCTGCCTCTCTCTGTCTTTCTCTGTCACTCTTTTTCTCTTTCTGTCTCTCTCTGTCTCTCTCTGTGTCTCTCTCTGTCTCTCGATATCTCTCTCTGTCTCTTTCTCTGTCTCTCTCTGTCTCACTCTTTGTCTCTGTCTCTCTCTCTCTCTCTCTTCCTCTCTATGTGTCTCTCTGTGTCTCTCTGTGTCTCTCTCTGTCTCTTTCTGTCTCTCTCTGTCTCTTTCTCTGTCTCTCTCTGTTTCTCTCTTTGTCTCTCTCTCTCTCTGTCTCTGTGTCTCTCTCTGTCTCTCTCTTTGTCTCTTTTATGTCTCTCTCTGTCTCTCTCTCTATCCCTATCACTGTCTCTCTCTGTCTCTCTTTCTGTCTCTCTCACTCTCTCTCTATCTCTCTCTGTATCTCTCTCTGTCTCTCTCTGTCTCTTTCTCTGTCTCTCTCTGTCTTTCTCTGTATCTCTCTTTGTCTCTGTCTCTCTCTTTCTGTCTCTCTCTTCCTCTCTCTGTGTCTCTCTCTGTCTCTCTCTGTCTCTTTCTGTCTTCGCTGTCTCTCTCTCTGTCTCTGTTTTTCTCTTTTTCTCTCTCTGTCTCTCTCTGTCTCTCTCTGTGTCTCTCTCTGTCTCTCTATGTCTCTCTCTGTATGTCTCTCTCTATCTCTCTCTGTCGCTCTCTCTCTCTTTCTCTGTCTCTCTCTGTCTCTCTCTCTTTGTCTCTTTTCTGTCTCTCTCTGTCTCTCTCTCTGTCTTTCTCTGTATCTCTGAATCTTTCTCTGTCTCTCTCTGTATCTCACTGTGTCTCTCTCTGTCTCTCTCTGTCTCTCTATGTCTCTCACTGTATGTCTCTCTCCATCTCTCGCTGTCGCTCTCTCTCTTTTTCTGTCTCTCTCTGAGTCTCTCTCTCTTTGTCTCTTTTCTGTATCTCTCTGTCTCACTTCTGTCTCTCTTTGTCTCTCTGTCTCTCTCTCTGTCTCTCTCTGTGTCTTTCTTTACCTCTCTCTCTGTCTCTCTCTGTCTTTCTCTGTCACTCTCTGTCTCTCTCTCTGTCTCTCGCTGTCTCTCTTTGTCTCTCTCTGTATCTCTCTGTCTCTCTCTGTTTCTCTCTCTGTCTCTCTCTCTGTCTCTCTGTGTCTCTCTCTCTCTGTCTCTCTCTGTGTCTCTCTGTGTCTCTCTGTTTCTCCCTCTGTCTCTCTCTCTGTCTCTCTCTGTCTCTATCTCTGTCTCATCTGTCTCTCTCTGTCTCTCTCTGTCTTTCTCTGTCTCTCTTTGTCTCTCTCTCTTTCCATCTCTGTCTCTCTTTGTCTATCTCTGTATCTCTCTGTCTCTCTCTGTGTCTCTCTCTGTCTCTCTGTGTGTCTCATCTGTATCTCTCTCTGTCTCTCTGTCTCTCTCATTCTCTGTCATTCTGTCTCTGTCTCTCTCTGTCTCTCTCTATCTGTCTCTGTCTCTGTCTGTTTTTCTCTGTCTCTGTCTCTCTCTCTCTTTTGTCTCTTTTCTCTCTGTCTCTCTCTGTCTCTCTCTGCCTCTCTCTCTGTCTCTCTCCCTGTCTCTCTCTGTCTCTATCTCTTTGTCTCATTTCTGTCTCTGTCTGTCTCTCTATGTCTTTCTCTCTGTCTTTCTTTGTCTATCTCTATATTTCTATGTCTCTCTATGTCTCTCTCTCTGTATCTCTCTGTCTTTCTTTGTCTCTCTCTGTCTCTCTCTCTGTCTTTCTTTGTCTCTCTCTGTCTCTCTCTGTCTCTCTCTGTTGCTCTCTGTCTCTCTCTATGTCTCTCTCTATCCCTATCTCTGTCGCTCTCTGTCTCTCTCTGTCTCTCTCTGTCTCTCTCTGTGTCTCTCTCTGTCTCTCTCTCTCTGTCTCTCTCTGTGTCTCTCTCTCTGTCTCTCTCTGTGTCTCTGTCTCTCTCTTTCTCTCTCTCTGTCTCTCTCTGTCTCTCACTCTGTCTCTCCCTGTCTCTCTCTGTTTCTCTGTCTCTCTATGTCTCTCTCTGTCTCTCTCTCTGTATCTCTCTGTCTAGCTCTGTCTCTTTCTGTGTCTACCTGTGTCTCGCTCTCTATCTCTGTCTTTCTCTGTCTGTCTCTTTTTCTCTCTCTATCTCTCTCTGTCTCTCTCTGTCTCTCTCTCTGTCTCTCTCTGTCTCTCTCTCTGTCTCTCTCTCAGGTTCTCTCTTTGTCTCTCTGTGTCCCTCTCTGTCTCTCTCTGTTTCTATCTTTGTCTCTCTTTCTGTCGCTCTTTCTGTCTCACTCAGTCTATTTCACTCTGTCTCTGTCTCTCTCTGTCTCTCTCTCTGTCTCTCCTTCTGTCTCTCTCACTCTCTCTATGTCTCTCTGTCTGTCTCTATGTCTCTCTCTATCCCTATCTCTGTCTCTCTCTGTCTCTCTCTGTGTCTCCCTCTGTCTCTCTCTGTGTCTCTCTCTGTCTCTCTCTATCTGAATCTCTCTGTGTCTCTTTCTGTCTCTCTCTCTGTACCTCTCTGTGTCTCTCTCTGTCTCTCTCTGTGTCTCTCTCTGTCTCTCTCTGTCTCTATCTCTGTCTCTCTCTGTCTCTCTCTTTGTCTCTCCCTGTCTCTCTCTGTCTCTGTGTCTCTCTCGGTCCCTCTCTCTGTCTCTCTCTGTCTCTCTCTGTCTCTCTCTGTCTCTCTCTGTATCTTTATCTGTCTCTCTCTCTGTCTCTCTCTGTGTCTCACTCTCTGTCTCTCTCTTTGTCTCTGTCTTTCTCTTTCTATCTCTCTGTCCCTCTCAGTCTCTCTCTCTGTCTCTCTCTCTGTCTCTCCCTGTCTCTCTCTGTCTCTCTGTCTATCTATGTGTCTCTCTGTCTCTCTCTCTGTATCTCTCTGTCAAGCTCTTCTCTCTCTGTTTCTCCCTGTGTATCGATCTCTATCTCTGTCTCTCTCTGTCTCTCTCTTTTTCTCTCTCTGTCTCTCTCTGTCTCTCTCTGTCTCTCTCTGTCTCTCTTTCTGTCTCTCTCTCTGTCTCTCTCTTTCCTCTCTGTGTCTCTCTCTGTCTCTCTCGGTTTCTATCTCTGTCTCTCTTTCTGTCTCACTCAGTCAATCTCACTCTGTCTCTGTCTCTCTCTGTCTCTCTCTCTGTCTCTCTTTCTGTCTCTCTCACTCTCTCTATGTCTCTCTGTCTCTCTCAATGTCTCTCTCTATCCCTATCTCTGTCTCTCTCTGTCTCTCTCTGTGTCTCTCTCTGTCTCTCTTTGTGTCTCTCTGTCTCTCTCTCTGAATCTCTCTGTGTCTCTTTCTGTCTCTCTCTCTGTACCTCTCTGTGTCTCTCACTGTGTCTCTCTCTGTCTATCTCTGTCTCTATCTCTGTCTCTCTCTTTGTCTCTCTCTGTCTCTCTCTGTCTCTCTGTCTCTCTCGGTCTCTCTCTCTGTCTCTCGCTGTCTCTCTCTGTCTCTCTCTGTCTCTCTCTGTCTCTCTCTGTGTCTCTATCTGTCTCTCTCTCTGTCTCTCTCTGTGTCTCACTATCTGTCTCTCTCTGTGTCTCTGTCTTTCTCTTTCTCTCTCTCTGTCCCTCTCAGTCTCTCTCTCTGTCTCTCTCTGTCTCTCTCTCTGTCTCTCACTTTCTCTCTCTGTCTCTCTGTCTCTCTATGTGTCTCTCTGTCTCTCTCTCTGTATCTCTCTGTCTAGCTCTTCTCTCTCTGTGTCTCCCTGTGTCTCGCTCTCTATCTCTGTTTCTCTCTGTCTCTCTCTTTTTCTCTCTCTGTCTCTCTCTGTCTCTCTCTGTCTCTCTCTGTCTCTCTTTCTGTCTCTCTCTCTGTCTCTCTCTTTCCTCTCTGTGTCTCTCTCTGTCTCTCTCGGTTTCTATCTCTGTCTCTCTTTCTGTCTCACTCAGTCAATCTCACTCTGTCTCTGTCTCTCTCTGTCTCTCTCTCTGTCTCTCTCTCTTTCTGTCTCTCTCACTCTCTCTATGTCTCTCTCTGTGTCTCTCTCTGTCTCTATCTGTCTCTCTCTCTTTCTCTCTGTGTCTCTCTCTGTCTTTTTCTGTCTCTCTCTGTGTCTCCCTCGGTGTCTCTCTGTCTCTATCTCTGTCTCTCTCTCTCTGTCTCTCCCTGTCTCTCTCTGTCTCTCTGTCTCTCTCTGTCCCTCTCTGTCTCACTCTCTGTCTCACTCAGTCTATCTCACTCTGTCTCTCTCTGTCTCTCTCTCTGTCTCTTTTTCTGTCTCTCTCACTCTCTCTATTTCTCTCTCTGTCTCTCTATATGTCTCTCTCTATCTCTATCTCTGTCTCTCTCTGCCTCTCTTTCTGTGTCTCTCACTCTCTCTCTATCTCTCTCTGTCTCTCTCTTTGTCTCTCTCTGTGTCTCTCTCTGTCTCTCTATCTCTCTCTGTCTCTTTCTATGTCTCTCTCTGTCTCTCTCTTTGTCTCTCTCTCTGTCTCTCTCTTCCTCTCTCTTTGTCTCTCTGTGTCTCTCTGTGTCTCTCTCTGTCTCTCTCTGTATCTATCTGTCTCTCTCTGTCTCTCTCTCTGTCTTTCTTTATCTATCTCTGCCTCTCTCTGTCTTTCTCTGTCACTCTTTTTCTCTTTCTGTCTCTCTCTGTCTCTCTCTGTGTCTCTCTCTGTCTCTCGATATCTCTCTCTGTCTCTTTCTCTGTCTCTCTCTGTCTCACTCTTTGTCTCTGTCTCTCTCTCTCTCTCTTCCTCTCTCTGTGTCTCTCTGTGTCTCTCTGTGTCTCTCTCTGTCTCTTTCTGTCTCTCTCTGTCTCTTTCTCTGTCTCTCTCTGTTTCTCTCTTTGTCTCTCTCTCTCTCTGTCTCTGTGTCTCTCTCTGTCTCTCTCTTTGTCTCTTTTATGTCTCTCTCTGTCTCTCTCTCTATCCCTATCACTGTCTCTCTCTGTCTCTCTTTCTGTCTCTCTCACTCTCTCTCTATCTCTCTCTGTATCTCTCTCTGTCTCTCTCTGTCTCTTTCTCTGTCTCTCTCTGTCTTTCTCTGTATCTCTCTTTGTCTCTGTCTCTCTCTTTCTGTCTCTCTCTTCCTCTCTCTGTGTCTCTCTCTGTCTCTCTCTGTCTCTTTCTGTCTTCGCTGTCTCTCTCTCTGTCTCTGTTTTTCTCTTTTTCTCTCTCTGTCTCTCTCTGTCTCTCTCTGTGTCTCTCTCTGTCTCTCTATGTCTCTCTCTGTATGTCTCTCTCTATCTCTCTCTGTCGCTCTCTCTCTCTTTCTCTGTCTCTCTCTGTCTCTCTCTCTTTGTCTCTTTTCTGTCTCTCTCTGTCTCTCTCTCTGTCTTTCTCTGTATCTCTGAATCTTTCTCTGTCTCTCTCTGTATCTCACTGTGTCTCTCTCTGTCTCTCTCTGTCTCTCTATGTCTCTCACTGTATGTCTCTCTCCATCTCTCGCTGTCGCTCTCTCTCTTTTTCTGTCTCTCTCTGAGTCTCTCTCTCTTTGTCTCTTTTCTGTATCTCTCTGTCTCACTTCTGTCTCTCTTTGTCTCTCTGTCTCTCTCTCTGTCTCTCTCTGTGTCTTTCTTTACCTCTCTCTCTGTCTCTCTCTGTCTTTCTCTGTCACTCTCTGTCTCTCTCTCTGTCTCTCGCTGTCTCTCTTTGTCTCTCTCTGTATCTCTCTGTCTCTCTCTGTTTCTCTCTCTGTCTCTCTCTCTGTCTCTCTGTGTCTCTCTCTCTCTGTCTCTCTCTGTGTCTCTCTGTGTCTCTCTGTTTCTCCCTCTGTCTCTCTCTCTGTCTCTCTCTGTCTCTATCTCTGTCTCATCTGTCTCTCTCTGTCTCTCTCTGTCTTTCTCTGTCTCTCTTTGTCTCTCTCTCTTTCCATCTCTGTCTCTCTTTGTCTATCTCTGTATCTCTCTGTCTCTCTCTGTGTCTCTCTCTGTCTCTCTGTGTGTCTCATCTGTATCTCTCTCTGTCTCTCTGTCTCTCTCATTCTCTGTCATTCTGTCTCTGTCTCTCTCTGT
Source organism: Mus caroli (assembly GCF_978045245.1). Taxonomy (NCBI): domain Eukaryota; kingdom Metazoa; phylum Chordata; class Mammalia; order Rodentia; family Muridae; genus Mus; species Mus caroli. The sequence continues at coordinate 3,704,166 of NW_028227276.1, forward strand.
CTCTCTCTATCTGTCTCTGTCTCTGTCTGTTTTTCTCTGTCTCTGTCTCTCTCTCTCTTTTGTCTCTTTTCTCTCTGTCTCTCTCTGTCTCTCTCTGCCTCTCTCTCTGTCTCTCTCCCTGTCTCTCTCTGTCTCTATCTCTTTGTCTCATTTCTGTCTCTGTCTGTCTCTCTATGTCTTTCTCTCTGTCTTTCTTTGTCTATCTCTATATTTCTATGTCTCTCTATGTCTCTCTCTCTGTATCTCTCTGTCTTTCTTTGTCTCTCTCTGTCTCTCTCTCTGTCTTTCTTTGTCTCTCTCTGTCTCTCTCTGTCTCTCTCTGTTGCTCTCTGTCTCTCTCTATGTCTCTCTCTATCCCTATCTCTGTCGCTCTCTGTCTCTCTCTGTCTCTCTCTGTCTCTCTCTGTCTCTCTCTGTGTCTCTCTCTGTCTCTCTCTCTCTGTCTCTCTCTGTGTCTCTCTCTCTGTCTCTCTCTGTGTCTCTGTCTCTCTCTTTCTCTCTCTCTGTCTCTCTCTGTCTCTCACTCTGTCTCTCCCTGTCTCTCTCTGTTTCTCTGTCTCTCTATGTCTCTCTCTGTCTCTCTCTCTGTATCTCTCTGTCTAGCTCTGTCTCTTTCTGTGTCTACCTGTGTCTCGCTCTCTATCTCTGTCTTTCTCTGTCTGTCTCTTTTTCTCTCTCTATCTCTCTCTGTCTCTCTCTGTCTCTCTCTCTGTCTCTCTCTGTCTCTCTCTCTCTGTCTCTCTCTCAGGTTCTCTCTTTGTCTCTCTGTGTCCCTCTCTGTCTCTCTCTGTTTCTATCTTTGTCTCTCTTTCTGTCGCTCTTTCTGTCTCACTCAGTCTATTTCACTCTGTCTCTGTCTCTCTCTGTCTCTCTCTCTGTCTCTCCTTCTGTCTCTCTCACTCTCTCTATGTCTCTCTGTCTGTCTCTATGTCTCTCTCTATCCCTATCTCTGTCTCTCTCTGTCTCTCTCTGTGTCTCCCTCTGTCTCTCTCTGTGTCTCTCTGTCTCTCTCTATCTGAATCTCTCTGTGTCTCTTTCTGTCTCTCTCTCTGTACCTCTCTGTGTCTCTCTCTGTCTCTCTCTGTGTCTCTCTCTGTCTCTCTCTGTCTCTATCTCTGTCTCTCTCTGTCTCTCTCTTTGTCTCTCCCTGTCTCTCTCTGTCTCTGTGTCTCTCTCGGTCCCTCTCTCTGTCTCTCTCTGTCTCTCTCTGTCTCTCTCTGTCTCTCTCTGTATCTTTATCTGTCTCTCTCTCTGTCTCTCTCTGTGTCTCACTCTCTGTCTCTCTCTTTGTCTCTGTCTTTCTCTTTCTATCTCTCTGTCCCTCTCAGTCTCTCTCTCTGTCTCTCTCTCTGTCTCTCCCTGTCTCTCTCTGTCTCTCTGTCTATCTATGTGTCTCTCTGTCTCTCTCTCTGTATCTCTCTGTCAAGCTCTTCTCTCTCTGTTTCTCCCTGTGTATCGATCTCTATCTCTGTCTCTCTCTCTCTCTCTCTTTTTCTCTCTCTGTCTCTCTCTGTCTCTCTCTGTCTCTCTCTGTCTCTCTTTCTGTCTCTCTCTCTGTCTCTCTCTTTCCTCTCTGTGTCTCTCTCTGTCTCTCTCGGTTTCTATCTCTGTCTCTCTTTCTGTCTCACTCAGTCAATCTCACTCTGTCTCTGTCTCTCTCTGTCTCTCTCTCTGTCTCTCTCTCTTTCTGTCTCTCTCAATCTCTCTATGTCTCTCTCTGTGTCTCTCTCTGTCTCTATCTGTCTCTCTCTCTTTCTTTCTGTGTCTCTCTGTCTTTTTCTGTCTCTCTCTGTGTCTCCCTCTGTGTCTCTCTGTCTCTATCTCTGTCTCTCTCTCTGTCTCTCCCTGTCTCTCTCTGTCTCTCTGTCTCTCACTGTCCCTCTCTGTCTCTCTCTGTCTCACTCAGTCTATCTCACTCTGTCTCTCTCTGTCTCTCTCTCTGTCTCTTTTTCTGTCTCTATCACTCTCTCTATGTCTCTCTCTGTCTCTCTATATGTCTCTCTCTATCTCTATCTCTGTCTCTCTCTGTCTCTCTCTCTGTGTCTCTCACTCTCTCTCTATCTCTGTCTCTCTTTGTCTCTCTCTGTGTCTCTCTCTGTCTCTCTATCTCTCTCTCTGTCTCTTTTTCTGTCTCTCTCTGTCTCTCTCTTTGTCTCTCTCTCTGTCTCTCTCTTCCTCTCTCTTTGTCTCTCTGTGTCTCTCTGTGTCTCTCTGTGTCTCTCTGTGTCTCTCTCTGTCTATCTCTGTTTCTCTCTCTGTCTCTCTCTCTGTCTCTCCATGTGTCTCTCTGTCTCTCTATGTCTCTCTCTGTCTCTCTCTCTGTATCTCCCTGTCTAGCTCTGTCTCTCTCTGTGTCTCCCTGTGTCTCGCTCTCTATCTCTGTCTCTCAATGTCTCTCTCTTTTTCTCTCTCTGTCTCTCTCTGTCTCTCTCTGTTTCTCTCTGTCTCTCTTTCTCTCTCTCTCTCTCTCTTTCTCTCTCTGTGTCTCTATCTGTCTCTCTCTATCTCTATCTCTGACTCTGTTTCTGTCTCACTCAGTCTATCTCACTCTGTCTTTGTCTATCTCTGTCTCTCTCTCTGTCTCTCTCTCTGTCTCTCTCTGTCTCTCTCTCTATCTCTCCCTGTCTCTCTCTATCTCTCTGTCGCTTTATGTCTCTCTCTGTATCTCACTCTTTATCTCTCTGTCTAGCTCTGTCTCTCTCTGTGTCTCCCTGTGTCTCGCTCTCTATCTCTGTCTCTCTCTGTCTCTCTCTTTTTCTCTCTCTGTCTCTCTATCTGTCTCTCTCTGTCTCCCGCTGTCTCTCTCTCTGTCTTTCTCTTTCTCGCTCTGTGTCTCTATGTGTCTCTCTCTGTCTCTATCTCTGTCTCTCTTTCTGTCTCACTCAGTCTATCTCACTCTGTCTCTGTCTCTCTCTGTCTCTCTCTCTTTCTGTCTCTCTCACTCTCTCTATGTCTCTCTCTGTGTCTCTCTCTATCCCTATCTCTGTCTCTCTCTCTGTCTCTCTCTCTTTCTCTCTGTGTCTCTCTCTGTCTCTTTTTGTCTCTCTCTGTGTCTCCCTCTGTGTCTCTCTGTCTCTATCTCTGTCTCTCTCTGTCTCTCTCTCTGTCTCTCCCTGTCTCTCTCTGTCTCTCTGTCTCTCTCTGTCCCTCTCTGTCTCTTTATCTGTCTCACTCAGTCTATCTCACTCTGTCTCTGTCTCACTCTGTCTCTCTCACTCTGTCTCTCTTTCTGTCTCTTTCACTCTCTCTATTTCTCTCTCTGTCTCTCTATAGTCTCTCTCTATCTCTATCTCTGTTTCTATCTGTCTCTCTTTCTGTCTCTCCACTCTCTCTCTATCTCTCTCTGTCTCTCTCTCTGTCTCTCTCTGTGTCTTTCTTTACCTCTCTCTCTGTCTCTCTCTGTTTTTCTCTGTCACTCTCTGTCTCTCTCTCTGTCTCTCTCTGTCTCTCTTTGTCTCTCTCTGTATCTCTCTGTCTCTCTCTGTTTCTCTCTCTGTCTCTCTCTCTGACTCTCAGTGTCTCTCTCTCTCTGTCTCTCTCTGTGTCTCTCTGTGTCTCTCTCTGTCTCTCTGTCTCTCTCTGTTTCTCCCTCTCTCTCTCTCTCTGTCTCTCTCTGTCTCTATCTCTGTCTCAACTGTCTCTCTCTGTTTCTCTCTGTCTTTCTCTGTCTCTCTTTGTCTCTCTCTCTTTCTATCTCTGTCTCTCTTTGTCTCTCTCTGTATCTCTCTGTCTCTCTCTGTGTCTCTCTCTGTCTCTCTCTGTGTCTCTCTGTCTCTCTCTCTGTCTCTCTCTGTCTCTATGTCTGTCTCATCTGTATCTCTCTGTCTCTCTGTCTCTCTCATTCTCTGTCATTCTGTCTATGTCTCTCTCTCTGTCTCTCTATATCTGTCTCTGTCTCTGTCTGTCTCTGTCTGTCTCTCTCTCTTTTGTCTCTTTTCTCTCTGTCTCTCTCTGTCTCTCTCTGCCTCTCTCTGTGTCTCTCTCCCTGTCTCTCTCTGTCTCTATCTCTTTGTCTCTTTCTGTCTCTGTCTGTCTCTCTATGTCTTTCTCTCTGTCTTTCTTTGTCTCTCTCTGTATTTCTATGTCTCTCTATGTCTCTCTCTCTGTATCTCTCTGTCTCTCTTTGTCTCTCTCTGTCTCTCTTTCTGTCTTTCTTTGTCTCTCTCTGTATTTCTATGTCTCTCTCTATATATCTCTCTGTCTCTCTTTGTCTCTCTCTGTCTTTCTCTGTCTCTCTATGTCTCTCTCTGTCTCTCTCTGTTGCTCTCTGTCTCTCTCTATGTCTCTCTCTATCCCTATCTCTGTCTCTCTCTGTCTCTCTCTGTCTCTCTCTGTCTCTCTCTGTCTCTCTCTGTGTCTCTCTCTGTCTCTCTCTCTGTCTCTCTCTGTGTCTCTCTCTCTGTCTCTCTCTGTGTCTCTGTCTCTCTCTTTCTCTCTCTCTGTCTCTCTCTGTCTCTCACTCTGTCTCTCCCTGTCTCTCTCTGTTTCTCTGTCTCTCTATGTCTCTCTCTGTCTCTCTCTCTGTATCTCTCTGTCTAGCTCTGTTTCTCTCTGTGTCTCCCTGTGTCTCGCTCTCTATCTCTGTCTTTCTCTGTCTCTCTCTTTTTCTCTCTCTGTCTCTCTCTGTCTCTCTCTGTCACTCTCTCTGTCTCTCTCTCTGTCTCTCTCTCTGTCTCTCTCTCTGTCTCTCTCTCTGTCTCTCTCTTTCTCTCTCTGTGTCCCTCTCTGTTTCTCTCTGTCTCTATCTCTGTCTCTCTTTCTGTTGCTCTTTCTGTCTCACTCAGTCTATTTCACTCTATCTCTGTCTCTCTCTGTCTCTCTCTCTGTCTCTCTTTCTGTCTCTCTCACTCTCTCTATGTCTCTCTGTCTCTCTCTCTGTCTCTCTCTGTGTCTCACTCTCTGTCTCTCTCTGTGTCTCTGTCTTTCTCTTTCTCTCTCTCTGTCCCTCTCAGTCTCTCTCTCTGTCTCTCTCTGTCTCTCTCTCTGTCTCTCCCTGTCTCTCTCTGTCTCTCTGTCTCTCTATGTGTCTCTCTGTCTCTCTCTCTGTATCTCTCTGTCTAGCTCTTCTCTCTCTGTGTCTCCCTGTGTCTCGCTCTCTATCTCTGTCTCTCTGTCTCTCTCTTTTTCTCTCTCTGTCTCTCTCTGTCTCTCTCTGTCTCTCTTTCTGTCTCTCTCTCTGTCTCTCTCTTTCCTCTCTGTGTCTCTCTCTGTCTCTCTCGGTCTCTATCTCTGTCTCTCTTTCTGTCTCACTCAGTCAATCTCACTCTGTCTCTGTCTCTCTCTGTCTCTCTCTCTGTCTCTCTCTTTCTGTCTCTCTCACTCTCTCTATGTCTCTCTCTGTGTCTCTCTCTGTCTCTATTGTCTCGCTCTCTTTCTCTCTGTGTCTCTCTCTGTCTTTTTCTGTCTCTCTCTGTGTCTCCCTCTGTGTCTCTCTGTCTCTATCTCTGTCTCTCTCTCTGTCTCTCCCTGTCTCTCTCTGTCTCTCTGTCTCTCAATGTCCCTCTCTGTCTCTCTCTCTGTCTCTTTTTCTGTCTCTCTCACTCTCTCTATGTCTCTCTCTGTCTCTCTATATGTCTCTCTCTCTCTTTCTCTGTCTCTCTCTGTCTCTCTCTCTGTGTCTCTCACTCTCTCTCTATCTCTCTCTGTCTCTCTCTTTGTCTCTCTCTGTGTCTCTCTCTGTGTCTCTCTATCTCTCTCTCTGTCTCATTCTCTGTCTCTCTCTGTCTCTCTCTTTGTCTCTCTCTGTCTCTCTCTTCC
>NW_028227276.1:3714922-3779922 GCF_978045245.1 Mus caroli
TCTCTCTCTTTGTCTCTTTTCTGTCTCTCTCTGTCTCTCTCTCTGTCTTTCTCTGTATCTCTGAATCTTTCTCTGTCTCTCTCTGTATCTCACTGTGTCTCTCTCTGTCTCTCTCTGTCTCTGTCTGTGTCTCTCTTTGTCTCTCTATGTCTCTCACTGTATGTCTCTCGCCATCTCTCGCTGTCGTTCTCTCTCTTTATCTGTCTCTCTCTGTCTCTCTCTCTTTGTCTCTTTTCTGTCTCTCCCTGTCTCGCTTCTGTCTCTCTCTGTCTTTCTGTCTCTCTCTTTGTCTCTCTCTGTGTCTTTCTTTACCTCTCTCTCTGTCTCTCCCTGTCTTTCTCTGTCACTCTCTCTCTCTCTCTGTCTCTCTCTGTCTCTCTTTGTCTCTCTCTGTATCTCTCTGTCTCTCTCTGTTTCTCTCTCTGTCTCTCTCTCTGTCTCTCTGTGTCTCTCTCTCTCTGTCTCTCTCTGTTTCTCTCTGTGTCTCTCTCTGTCTCTCTGTCTCTCTCTGTTTCTCCCTATGTCTCTCTCTCTGTCTCTCTATGTCTCTATCTCTGTCTCATCTGTCTCTCTCTGTCTCTCTCTGTCTTTCTCTGTCTCTCTTTTTCTCTCTCTCTTTCTATCTCTGTCTCTCTTTGTCTCTCTCTGTATCTCTCTGTCTCTCTCTGTGTCTCTCTCTGTCTCTCTGTGTGTCTCTCTGTCTCTCTCTGTCTCTCTCTGTCTCTATGTCTGTCTCATCTGTATCTCTCTCTGTCTCTCTGTCTCTCTCATTCTCTGTCATTCTGTCTCTGTCTCTCTCTCTCTCTGTCTCTCTCTATCTGTTTCTGTCTCTGTCTGTCTTTCTCTGTCTCTCTCTGTCTTTCTCTCTTTTGTCTCTTTTCTCTCTGTCTCTCTCTGTCTCTCTCTGCCTCTCTCTGTGTCTGTCTCCCTGTCTCTCTCTTTCTCTATCTCTTTGTCTCTTTTCTGTCTCTGTCTGTCTCTCTATGTCTTTCTCTCTGTCTTTCTTTGTCTCTCTCTGTATTTCTATGTCTCTCTATGTCTCTCTCTCTGTATCTCTCTGTCTCTCTTTGTCTCTCTCTGTCTCTCTCTCTGTATTTCTTTGTCTCTCTCTGTATTTCTATGTCTCTCTATGTCTCTCTCTATATATCTCTGTGTCTCTCTTTGTCTCTCTCTGTCTCTCTCTGTCTCTCTATGTCTCTCTCTGTCTCTCTCTGTTGCTCTCTGTCTCTCTCTATGTCTCTCTCTATCCCTATCTCTGTCTCTCTCTGTCTCTCTCTGTCTCTCTCTGTCTCTCTCTGTGTCTCTCTCTGTGTCTCTCTCTGTGTCTCTGTCTCTCTCTTTCTCTCTCTCTGTCTCTCTCTGTCTCTCACTATGTCTCTCCCTGTCTCTCTCTGTTTCTCTGTCTCTCTATGTCTCTCTCTGTCTCTCTCTCTGTATCTCTCTGTCTAGCTCTGTCTCTTTCTGTGTCTACCTGTGTCTCGCTCTCTATCTCTGTCTTTCTATGTCTGTCTCTTTTTCGCTCTCTGTCTCTCTCTGTCTCTCTCTGTCACTCTCTCTGTCTCTCTCTCTGTCTCTCTCTGTCTCTCTCTCTGTCTCTCTCTCAGTTTCTCTCTTTCTCTCTCTGTGTCCCTGTCTGTCTCTCTCTGTTTCTATCTTTGTCTCTCTTTCTTTCGCTCTTTCTGTCTCACTCAATCTATTTCACTCTGTCTCTGTCTCTCTCTGTCTCTCTCTCTGTCTCTCTTTCTGTCTCTCTCTATGTCTCTCTCTATCCCTATCTCTGTCTCTCTCTGTCTCTCTCTGTGTCTCTCTCTGTCTCTCTCTGTGTCTCTCTCTGTCTCTCTCTCTCTGAATCTCTCTGTGTCTCTTTCTGTCTCTCTCTCTGTACCTCTCTGTGTCTCTCTCTGTCTCTCTCTGTGTCTCTCTCTGTCTCTCTCTGTCTCTATCTCTTTCTCTCTCTGTTTCTCTCTTTGTCTCTCACTGTCTCTCTCTGTCTCTGTGTCTCTCTCGGTCCCTCTCTCTGTCTCTCTCTGTCTCTCTCTGTTTCTCCCTATGTCTCTCTCTCTGTCTCTCTCTGTCTCTATCTCTGTCTCATCTGTCTCTCTCTGTCTCTCTCTGTCTTTCTCTGTCTCTCTTTTTCTCTCTCTCTTTCTATCTCTGTCTCTCTTTGTCTCTCTCTGTATCTCTCTGTCTCTCTCTGTGTCTCTCTCTGTCTCTCTGTGTGTCTCTCTGTCTCTCTCTCTGTCTCTCTCTGTCTCTATGTCTGTCTCATCTGTATCTCTCTCTGTCTCTCTGTCTCTCTCATTCTCTGTCATTCTGTCTCTGTCTCTCTCTCTCTGTCTCTCTCTATCTGTTTCTGTCTCTGTCTGTCTTTCTCTGTCTCTCTCTGTCTCTCTCTCTTTTGTCTCTTTTCTCTCTGTCTCTCTCTGTCTCTCTCTGCCTCTCTCTGTGTCTGTCTCCCTGTCTCTCTCTTTCTCTATCTCTTTGTCTCTTTTCTGTCTCTGTCTGTCTCTCTATGTCTTTCTCTCTGTCTTTCTTTGTCTCTCTCTGTATTTCTATGTCTCTCTATGTCTCTCTCTCTGTATCTCTCTGTCTCTCTTTGTCTCTCTCTGTCTCTCTCTCTGTCTTTCTTTGTCTCTCTCTGTATTTCTATGTATCTCTATATCTCTCTCTATATATCTCTCTGTCTCTCTTTGTCTCTCTCTGTCTCTCTCTGTCTCTCTATGTCTCTCTCTGTCTCTCTCTGTTGCTCTCTGTCTCTCTCTATGTCTCTCTCTATCCCTATCTCTGTCTCTCTCTGTCTCTCTCTGTCTCTCTCTGTCTCTCTCTGTGTCTCTCTCTGTGTCTCTCTCTGTGTCTCTGTCTCTCTCTTTCTCTCTCTCTGTCTCTCTCTGACTCTCACTCTGTCTCTCCCTGTCTCTCTCTGTTTCTCTGTCTCTCTATGTCTCTCTCTGTCTCTCTCTCTGTATCTCTCTGTCTAGCTCTGTCTCTTTCTGTGTCTACCTGTGTCTCGCTCTCTATCTCTGTCTTTCTCTGTCTGTCTCTTTTTCGCTCTCTGTCTCTCTCTGTCTCTCTCTGTCACTCTCTCTGTCTCTCTCTCTGTCTCTCTCTGTCTCTCTCTCTGTCTCTCTCTCAGTTTCTCTCTTTCTCTCTCTGTGTCCCTGTCTGTCTCTCTCTGTTTCTATCTTTGTCTCTCTTTCTGTCGCTCTTTCTGTCTCACTCAGTCTATTTCACTCTGTCTCTGTCTCTCTCTGTCTCTCTCTGTCTCTCTTTCTGTCTCTCTCACTTTCTCTATGTCTCTCTGTCTCTCTCTATGTCTCTCTCTATCCCTATCTCTGTCTCTCTCTGTCTCTCTCTGTGTCTCTCTCTGTCTCTCTCTGTGTCTCTCTCTGTCTCTCTCTCTCTGAATCTCTCTGTGTCTCTTTCTGTCTCTCTCTCTGTACCTCTCTGTGTCTCTCTCTGTCTCTCTCTGTGTCTCTCTCTGTCTCTCTCTGTCTCTATCTCTTTCTCTCTCTGTCTCTCTCTTTGTCTCTCACTGTCTCTCTCTGTCTCTGTGTCTCTCTCGGTCCCTCTCTCTGTCTCTCTCTGTCTATCTCTGTGTCTTTATCTGTCTCTCTCTCTGTCTCTCTCTGTGTCTCACTCTCTGTCTCTCTCTGTGTCTCTGTCTTTCTCTTTCTATCTCTCTGTCCCTCTCAGTCTCTCTCTCTGTCTCTCTCTCTGTCTCTCCCTGTCTCTCTCTGTCTCTCTGTCTCTCTATGTGTCTCTCTGTCTCTCTCTCTGTATCTCTCTGTCAAGCTCTTCTCTCTCTCTCTCTCTGTGTCTCTCTGTCTCTCTCTCTGTCTCTCTCTGTCTCTACCTCTGTCTCATCTGTATCTCTCTCTGTCTATCTGTCTCTCTCATTCTCTGTCATTCTGTCTCTGTCTCTCTCTCTGTCTCTCACTATCTGTCTCTGTCTCTGTCTGTCTTTCGCTGTCTCTCTGTCTCTCTCTCTCTCTTTGTCTCTATTCTCTCTGTCTCTCTCTGTCTCTCTCTGCCTCTCTCTGTGTCTCTCTCCCTGTCTCTCTCTGTCTTTATCTCTTTGTCTCTTTTCTGTCTCTGTCTGTCTCTCTCTGTCTTTCTCTCTGTCTTTCTTTGTCTCTCTCTGTATTTCTATGTCTCTCTATGTCTCTCTCTATGTATCTCTCTGTTTCTCTTTGTCTCTCTCTGTCTCTCTCTTTATCTCAATGTCTCTCTCTGTCTCTCTCTGTCGCTCTCTGTCTCTCTCTATGTCTCTCTCTATCCCTATCTCTGACTCTCTCTGTCTCTATCTGTCTCTCTCTGTCTCTCTTTGTGTCTCTCTCTGTCTCTCTCAGTTTCTCTGTCTCTCTATGTCTCTCTCTGTCTCTCTCTCTGTATCTCTCTGTCTAGCTCTGTCTCTCTCTGTGTCTCCCTGTGTCTCGCTCTATATCTCTGTCTTTCTCTGTCTCTCTCTTTTTCTCTCTCTGTCTCTCTCTGTCTCTCTGTCACTCTCTCTGTGTCTCTCTCTGTCTCTCTATCTGTCTCTCTCTCTGTCTCTCTCTTTCTCTCTCTGTGTCTCTCTCTGTCTCTTTCTGTCTCTATCTCTGTCTCTCTTTCGGTCTCACTCAGTCTATTTCACTCTGTATCTGTCTCTCTCTGTCTCACTCTCTGTCTCTCTTTCTGTCTCTCTCACTCTCTCTATGTCTCTCACTATCCCTATCTCTATGGCTATCTCTGTGTCTCTCTGTCTCTCTCTGTGTCTCTCTCTGTCTCTCTCTCTGTCTCTCTCAGTCTCTCTCTCTCTGAATCTCTCTGTGTCTCTCTCTGTGTCTCTCTCTGTCTCTCTCTGTGTCTCTCTCTGTCTCTCTCTGTCTCTCTTTGTGTCTCTCTCTGTCTCTCTGTCTCTATCTCTGTCTCTCTCTGTCTCTCTCTTTGTCTCTCCCTGTCTCTCTCTGTCTCTCTGTCTCTCTCGGTCTCTCTCTCTGTATCACTCTGTCTCTCTCTGTCTCTCTCTGTCTCTCTCTCTGTCTCTCCCTGTCTCTATAACTGTCTTTCTCTGTCTCTCTGTCTCTCTTTCTGTCTCTCTCACTCTCTCTATTTCTCTCTCTGTCTCTCTCTCTGTCTCTCTCTATCCCTATCTCTGTCTCTCTCTGACTCTCTTTCTGTCTCTCTCACTCTCTCTATTTCTCTCTCTGTCTCTCTCTCTCTGTCTCTCTCTATCCCTATCTCTGTCTCTCTCTGACTCTCTTTCTGTCTCTCTCACTCTCTATGTCTCTCTCTTCCTCTCTCTGTGTCTCTCTGTGTCTCTCTCTGTCTCTCTATGTCTCTCTCTGTCTCTCTCTGTTGCTCTCTGTCTCTCTCTATGTCTCTCTCTATCCCTATCTCTGTCTCTCTCTGTCTCTTTCTGTCTCTCTCTGTGTCTCTCTCTCTGTCTCTCTCTGTGTCTCACTCTCTGTCTCTCTCTGTGTCTCTGTCTCTCTCTTTCTCTCTCTCTGTCTCTCTCTGTCTCTCACTCTGTCTCTCCCTGTCTCTCTCTGTTTCTCTGTCTCTCTATGTCTCTCTCTGTCTCTCTCTCTGTATCTCTCTGTCTAGCTCTGTCTCTTTCTGTGTCTACCTGTATCTCGCTCTCTATCTCTGTCTTTCTCCTTCTGTCTCTTTTTCTCTCTCTGTCTCTCTCTGTCACTCTCTCTGTCTCTCTCTCTGTCTCTCTCTGTCTCTCTCTCTGTCTCTCTCTCAGTTTCTCTCTTTCTCTCTCTGTGTCCCTGTCTGTCTCTCTCTGTTTCTATCTTTGTCTCTCTTTCTGTCGCTCTTTCTGTCTCACTCAGTCTATTTCACTCTGTCTCTGTCTCTCTCTTTCTCTCTCTCTGTCTCTGTTTCTGTCTCTCTCACTCTCTCTATGTCTCTCTGTCTCTCTCAATGTCTCTCTCTATCCCTATCTCTGTCTCTCTCTGTCTCTCTGTGTGTCTCTCTGTGTCTCTCTCTGTGTCTCTCTCTGTCTCTCTCTCTCTGAATCTCTCTGTGTCTCTTTCTGTCTCTCTCTCTGTACCTCTCTGTGTCTCTCTGTGTCTCTCACTGTGTCTCTCTCTGTCTATCTCTGTCTCTATCTCTGTCTCTCTCTGTCTCTCTCTTTGTCTCTCTCTGTCTCTCTCTGTCTCTCTGTCTCTCTCGGTCTCTCTCTCTGTCTCTCGCTGTCTCTCTCTGTCTCTCTCTGTCTCTCTCTGTCTCTCTCTGTGTCTCTATCTGTCTCTCTGTCTCTCTCTGTGTCTCACTCTCTGTCTCTCTCTGTGTCTCTGTCTTTCTCTTTCTCTCTCTCTGTCCCTCTCAGTCTCTCTCTCTGTCTCTCTCTCTGTCTCTACCTGTCTCTCTCTGTCTCTCTGTCTCTCTATGTGTCTCTCTGTCTCTCTCTCTGTATCTCTCTGTCTAGCTCTTCTCTCTCTGTGTCTCCCTGTGTCTCGCTCTCTATCTCTGTTTCTCTCTTTCTCTCTCTTTTTCTCTCTCTGTCTCTCTCTGTCTCTCTCTGTCTCTCTCTGTCTCTCTTTCTGTCTCTCTCTCTGTCTCTCTCTTTCCTCTCTGTGTCTCTCTCTGTCTCTCTCGGTCTCTATCTCTTTCTCTCTTTCTGTCTCACTCAGTCAATCTCACTCTGTCTCTCTCTCTGTCTCTCTCTCTTTCTGTCTCTCTCACTCTCTCTATGTCTCTCTCTGTGTCTCTCTCTGTCTCTATCTGTCTCTCTCTTTCTCTCTGTGTCTCTCTCTGTCTTTTTCTGTCTTTCTCTTTGTCTCCCTCGGTGTCTCTCTGTCTCTATCTCTGTCTCTCTCTCTCTGTCTCTCCCTGTCTCTCTCTGTCTCTCTGTCTCTCTCTGTCCCTCTCTGTCTCTCTCTATGTCTCACTCAGTCTATCTCACTCTGTCTCTCTTTATCTCTCTCTCTGTCTGTTTTTCTGTCTCTCTCACTCTCTCTATTTCTCTCCCTGTCTCTCTATATGTCTCTCTCTATCTCTATCTCTGTCTCTCTCTGCCTCTCTTTCTGTGTCTCTAACTCTCTCTCTATCTCTCTCTGTCTCTCTCTTTCTCTCTCTCTGTCTCTCTATCTCTCTCTGTCTCTTTCTCTGTCTCTCTCTGTCTCTCTCTTTGTCTCTCTCTCTCTGTCTCTCTCTTCCTCTCTCTTTGTCTCTCTGTGTCTCTCTGTGTCTCTCTCTGTCTCTCTCTGTATCTATCTGTCTCTCTCTGTCTCTCTCTCTGTCTTTCTTTATCTATCTCTGCCTCTCTCTGTCTTTCTCTGTCACTCTTTTTCTCTTTCTGTCTCTCTCTGTCTCTCTCTGTGTCTCTCTATGTCTCTCGATATCTCTCTCTGTCTCTTTCTCTGTCTCTCTCTGTCTCACTCTTTGTCTCTGTCTCTCTCTCTCTCTTCCTTTCTCTGTGTCTCTCTGTGTCTCTCTGTGTCTCTCTCTGTCTCTTTCTGTCTCTCTCTGTCTCTCTCTCTGTCTCTCTCTGTTTCTCTCTTTGTCTCTCTCTCTCTCTGTCTCTCTCTGTGTCTCTCTCTGTCTCTCTCTTTGTCTCTTTTCTGTCTCTCTCTGTCTCTCTCTCTATCCCTATCACTGTCTCTCTCTGTCTCTCTTTCTGTCTCTCTCACTCTCTCTCTATCTCTCTCTGTATCTCTCTTTGTCTCTCTCTGTGTCTCTCTTTGTCTCTCTATATCTCTCTCTGTCTCTTTCTCTGTCTCTCTCTGTCTTTCTCTGTCTCTCCCTTTGTCTCTGTCTCTCTCTTTCTGTCTCTCTCTTCCTCTCTCTGTGTCTCTCTCTGTCTCTCTCTGTCTCTTTCTGTCTTCGCTGTCTCTCTCTCTGTCTCTGTTTTTCTCTTTTTCTCTCTCTGTCTCTTTCTGTCTCTCTCTGTGTCTCTCTCTGTCTCTCTATGTCTCTCTCTGTATGTCTCTCTCTATCTCTCTCTGTCGCTCTCTCTCTCTTTCTCTGTCTCTCTCTGTCTCTCTCTCTTTGTCTCTTTTCTGTCTCTCTCTGTCTCTCTCTCTGTCTTTCTCTGTATCTCTGAATCTTTCTCTGTCTCTCTCTGTATCTCACTGTGTCTCTCTCTGTCTCTCTCTGTCTCTCTATGTCTCTCACTGTATGTCTCTCTCCATCTCTCGCTGTCGCTCTCTCTCTTTCTCTGTCTCTCTCTGTCTCTCTCTCTTTGTCTCTTTTCTGTCTCTCTCTTTCTCACTTCTGTCTCTCTTTGTCTCTCTGTCTCTCTCTCGTTTTCTCTCTGTGTCTTTCTTTACCTCTCTCTCTGTCTCTCTCTGTCTTTCTCTGTCACTCTCTGTCTCTCTCTCTGTCTCTCGCTGTCTCTCTTTGTCTCTCTCTGTATCTCTCTGTCTCTCTCTGTTTCTCTCTCTGTCTCTCTCTCTGTCTCTCTGTGTCTCTCTCTCTGTCTCTCTCTGTGTATCTCTCTGTCTCTCTGTCTCTCTCTGTTTCTCCCTCTGTCTCTCTCTCTGTCTCTCTCTGTCTCTATCTCTGTCTCATCTGTCTCTCTCTGTCTCTCTCTGTCTTTCTCTGTCTCTCTTTGTCTCTCTCTCTTTCTATCTCTGTCTCTCTTTGTCTATCTCTGTATCTCTCTGTCTCTCTCTGTGTCTCTCTCTGTCTCTCTGTGTGTCTCATCTGTATCTCTCTCTGTCTCTCTGTCTTTCTCATTCTCTGTCATTCTGTCTCTGTCTCTCTCTGTCTCTCTCTATCTGTCTCTGTCTCTGTCTTTCTCTGTTTCTCTCTCTCTCTCTCTTTTGTCTCTTTTCTCTCTGTCTCTCTCTGTCTCTCGCTGCCTCTCTCTCTGTCTCTCTCCCTGTCTTTCTCTGTCTCTATCTCTTTGTCTCATTTCTGTCTCTGTCTGTCTCTCTATGTCTTTCTCTCTGTCTTTCTTTGTCTCTCTCTGTATTTCTATGTCTCTCTATGTCTCTCTCTCTGTATCTCTCAGTCTCTCTTTTTCTCTATCTGTCTCTCTCTCTGTCTTTCTTTGTCTCTCTCGGTCTCTCTCTGTCTCTCTATGTCTCTCTCTGTCTCTCTCTGTTGCTCTCTGTCTCTCTCTATGTCTCTCTCTATCCCTATCTCTGTCGCTCTCTGTCTCTCTCTGTCTCTCTCTGTCTCTCTCTGTCTCTCTCTGTCTCTCTGTGTCTCTCTCTGTCTCTCTCTCTCTGTCTCTCTCTGTGTCTCTCTCTCTGTCTCTCTCTGTGTCTCTGTCTCTCTCTTTCTCTCTCTCTGTCTCTCTCTGTCTCTCACTCTGTCTCTCCCTGTCTCTCTCTGTTTCTCTGTCTCTCTATGTCTCTCTCTGTCTCTCTCTCTGTATCTCTCTGTCTAGCTCTGTCTCTTTCTGTGTCTACCTGTGTCTCGCTCTCTATCTCTGTCTTTCTCTGTCTGTCTCTTTTTCTCTCTCTGTCTTTCTCTGTCTCTCTCTGTCACTCTCTCTGTCTCTCTCTCTGTCTCTCTCTGTCTCTCTCTCTGTCTCTCTCTCAGGTTCTCTCTTTCTCTCTCTGTGTCCCTCTCTGTCTCTCTCTGTTTCTATCTTTGTCTCTCTTTCTGTCGCTCTTTCTGTCTCACTCAGTCTATTTCACTCTGTCTCTGTCTCTCTCTGTCTCTCTCTCTGTCTCTCTTTCTGTCTCTCTCACTCTCTCTATGTCTCTCTGTCTCTCTCTATGTCTCTCTCTATCCCTATCTCTGTCTCTGTCTGTCTCTCTCTGTGTCTCTCTCTGTCTCTCTCTGTGTCTCTCTCTGTCTCTCTCTCTCTGAATCTCTCTGTGTCTCTTTCTGTCTCTCTCTCTGTACCTCTCTCTGTCTCTCTGTCTCTCTCTGCCTCTATCTCTGTCTCTCTCCCTGTCTCTCTCTGTCTCTATCTCTTTGTCTCATTTCTGTCTCTGTCTGTCTCTCTATGTCTTTCTCTCTGTCTTTCTTTGTCTCTCTCTGTATTTCTATGTCTCTCTATGTCTCTCTCTCTGTATCTCTCTGTCTCTCTCTGTCTCTCTCTGTCTCTCTATGTCTCTCTCTGTCTCTCTCTGTTGCTCTCTGTCTCTCTCTATGTCTCTCTCTATCCCTATCTCTGTCGATCTCTGTCTTTCTCTGTCTCTCTCGGTCTCTATCTCTGTCTCTCTTTCTGTCTCACTCAGTCAATCTCACTCTGTCTCTGTCTCTCTCTGTCTCTCTCTCTGTCTCTCTTTCTGTCTCTCTCACTCTCTCTATGTCTCTCTGTCTCTCTCTCTGTCTCTCCCTGTCTCTCTCTGTCTCTCTGTCTCTCTATGTGTCTCTCTGTCTCTCTCTCTGTATCTCTCTGTCAAGCTCTTCTCTCTCTGTTTCTCCCTGTGTCTCGCTCTCTATCTCTGTCTCTCTCTGTCTCTCTCTTTTTCTCTCTCTGTCTCTCTCTGTCTCTCTCTGTCTCTCTCTGTCTCTCTTTCTGTCACTCTCTCTGTCTCTCTCTTTCCTCTCTGTGTCTCTCTCTGTCTCTCTCGGTCTCTATCTCTGTCTCTCTTTCTGTCTCACTCAGTCATTCTCACTCTGTCTCTTTCTCTCTCTGTCTCTCTCTGTCTCTCTCTCTTTCTGTCTCTCTCACTCTCTCTATGTCTCTCTCTGTGTCTCTCTCTGTCTCTATCTGTCTCTCTCTCTTTCTTTCTGTGTCTCTCTCTGTCTTTTTCTGTCTCTCTCTGTGTCTCCCTCTGTGTCTCTCTGTCTCTATCTCTGTCTCTCTCTGTCTCTCCCTGTCTCTCTCTGTCTCTCTGTCTCTCACTGTCCCTCTCTGTCTCTCTCTGTCTCACTCAGTCTATCTCACTCTGTCTCTCTCTGTCTCTTTTTCTGTCTCTATCACTCTCTCTATGTCTCTCTCTGTCTCTCTATATGTCTCTCTCTATCTCTATCTCTGTCTCTCTCTGTCTCTCTCTCTGTGTCTCTCACTCTCTCTCTATCTCTCTCTGTCTCTCTTTGTCTCTCTCTGTGTCTCTCTCTGTCTCTCTCTCTGTCTCTTTTTCTGTCTCTCTCTGTCTCTCTCTTTGTCTCTCTCTCTGTCTCTCTCTTCCTCTCTCTTTGTCTCTCTGTGTCTCTCTGTGTCTCTCTGTGTCTCTCTCTGTCTCTCTCTGTCTATCTCTGTTTCTCTCTCTGTCTCTCTCTCTGTCTCTCCATGTGTCTCTCTGTCTCTCTGTCTCTCTATGTCTCTCTCTGTCTCTCTCTCTGTATCTCCCTGTCTAGCTCTGTCTCTCTCTGTGTCTCCCTGTGTCTCCCTGTGTCTCGCTCTCTATCTCTGTCTCTCAATCTCTCTCTCTTTTTCTCTCTCTGTCTCTCTCTGTCTCTCTCTGTTTCTCTCTCTCTCTTTCTCTCTCTATCTCTCTTTCTCTCTCTGTGTCTCTCTCTGTCTCTCTCTGTCTCTATCTCTGACTCTCTTTCTGTCTCACTCAGTCTATCTCACTCTGTCTTTGTCTATCTCTGTCTCTCTCTCTATCTCTCCCTGTCTCTCTCTATCTCTCTGTCGCTCTATGTCTCTCTCTGTATCTCTCTCTTTATCTCTCTGTCTAGCTCTGTCTCTCTCTGTGTATCCCTGTGTCTCGCTCTCTATCTCTGTCTCTCTCTGTCTCTCTCTTTTTCTCTCTCTGTCTATCTGTCTCTCTCTGTCTCCCGCTGTCTCTCTCTCTCTTTCTCTTTCTCTCTCTGTGTATCTATGTGTCTCTCTCTGTCTCAATCTCTGTCTCTCTTTCTGTCTCACTCAGTCTATCTCACTCTGTCTCTGTCTCTCTCTGTCTCTCTCTCTGTCTCTCTCTTTCTGTCTCTCTCACTCTCTCTATGTCTCTCTCTGTGTCTCTCTCTATCCCTATCTCTGTCTCTCTCTCTGTCTCTCTCTCTTTCTCTCTGTGTCTCTCTCTGTCTCTTTTTGTCTCTCCCTGTGTCTCACTCTGTGTCTCTCTGTCTCTATCTCTGTCTCTCTCTCTGTCTCTCCCTGTCTCTCTCTGTCTCTCTGTCTCTCTCTGTCCCTCGCTGTCTCTCTATCTGTCTCACTCAGTCTATCTCACTCTGTCTCTGTCTCACTCTGTCTCTCTCACTCTGTCTCTCTTTCTGTCTCTTTCACTCTCTCTATTTCTCTCTCTGTCTCTCTATATGTCTCTCTCTATCTCTATCTCTGTTTCTATCTGTCTCTCTTTCTGTCTCTCTCACTCTCTCTCTATCTCTCTCTGTCTCTCTCTCTGTCTCTCTCTGTGTCTTTCTTTACCTCTCTCTCTGTCTCTCTCTGTCTTTCTCTGTCACTCTCTGTCTCTCTCTCTGTCTTTCTCTGTCTCTCTTTGTCTCTCTCTGTATCTCTGTCTCTCTCTGTTTCTCCCTCTGTCTCTCTCTCTGTCTCTCTCTGTCTCTATCTCTGTCTCAACTGTCTCTCTCTGTTTCTCTCTGTCTTTCTCTGTCTCTCTTTGTCTCTCTCTCTTTCTATCTCTGTCTCTCTTTGTCTCTCTCTGTATCTCTCTGTCTCTCTCTGTGTCTCTCTCTGTCTCTCTCTGTCTCTCTCTCTGTCTCTCTCTGTCTCTATGTCTGTCTCATCTGTATCTCTCTCTGTCTCTCTGTCTCTCTCATTCTCTGTCATTCTGTCTATGTCTCTCTCTCTGTCTCTGTCTCTGTATGTCTCTCTCTGTCTCTCTCTCTTTTGTCTCTTTTCTCTCTGTCTCTCTCTGTCTCTCTCTGCCTCTCTCTGTGTCTCTCTCCCTGTCTCTCTCTGTCTCTATCTCTTTGTCTCTTTTCTGTCTCTGTCTGTCTCTCTATGTCTTTCTCTCTGTCTTTCTTTGTCTCTCTCTGTATTTCTATGTCTCTCTATGTCTCTCTCTCTGTATCTCTCTGTCTCTCTTTGTCTCTCTCTGTCTCTCTTTCTGTCTTTCTTTGTCTCTCTCTGTATTTCTATGTCTCTCTATGTCTCTCTCTATATATCTCTCTGTCTCTCTTTGTCTCTCTCTGTCTCTCTCTGTCTCTCTATGTCTCTCTCTGTCTCTCTCTGTTGCTCTCTGTCTCTCTCTATGTCTCTCTCTATCCCTATCTCTGTCTCTCTCTGTCTCTCTCTGTCTCTCTCTGTGTCTCTCTCTGTCTCTCTCTCTGTCTCTCTCTGTGTCTCTCTCTCTGTCTCTCTCTGTGTCTCTGTCTCTCTCTTTCTCTCTCTCTGTCTCTCTCTGTCTCTCACTCTGTCTCTCCCTGTCTCTCTCTGTTTCTCTGTCTCTATATGTCTCTCTCTGTCTCTCTCTCTTTCTGTCTCTCTCACTCTCTCTATGTCTCTCTCTGTGTCTCTCTCTATCCCTATCTCTGTCTCTCTCTCTGTCTCTCTCTCTTTCTCTCTGTGTCTCTCTCTGTCTCTTTTTGTCTCTCTCTGTGTCTCACTCTGTGTCTCTCTGTCTCTATCTCTGTCTCTCTCTGTCTCTCTCTCTGTCTCTCACTGTCTCTCTCTGTCTCTCTGTCTTTCTCTGTCCCTCTCTGTATCTCTATCTGTCTCACTCAGTCTATCTCACTCTGTCTCTGTCTCACTCTGTCTCTCTCACTCTGTCTCTCTTTCTGTCTCTTTCACTCTCTCTATTTCTCTCTCTGTCTCTCTATATGTCTCTCTCTATCTCTATCTCTGTTTCTATCTGTCTCTCTTTCTGTCTCTCTCACTCTCTCTCTATCTCTCTCTGTCTCTCTCTCTGTCTCTCTCTGTGTCTTTCTTTACCTCTCTCTCTGTCTCTCTCTGTCTTTCTCTGTCACTCTCTGTCTCTCTCTCTGTCTCTCTCTTTCTCTCTTTGTCTCTCTCTGTATCTCTGTCTCTCTC
The DNA here is from genome assembly GCF_978045245.1 of Mus caroli. Lineage (NCBI taxonomy): Eukaryota > Metazoa > Chordata > Mammalia > Rodentia > Muridae > Mus > Mus caroli. The sequence goes on from NW_028227276.1 coordinate 3,728,700, forward strand.
TGTTTCTCCCTCTGTCTCTCTCTCTGTCTCTCTCTGTCTCTATCTCTGTCTCAACTGTCTCTCTCTGTTTCTCTCTGTCTTTCTCTGTCTCTCTTTGTCTCTCTCTCTTTCTATCTCTGTCTCTCTTTGTCTCTCTCTGTATCTCTCTGTCTCTCTCTGTGTCTCTCTCTGTCTCTCTCTGTCTCTCTCTCTGTCTCTCTCTGTCTCTATGTCTGTCTCATCTGTATCTCTCTCTGTCTCTCTGTCTCTCTCATTCTCTGTCATTCTGTCTATGTCTCTCTCTCTGTCTCTCTCTATCTGTCTCTGTCTCTGTCTGTCTCTGTCTGTCTCTCTCTCTTTTGTCTCTTTTCTCTCTGTCTCTCTCTGTCTCTCTCTGCCTCTCTCTGTGTCTCTCTCCCTGTCTCTCTCTGTCTCTATCTCTTTGTCTCTTTTCTGTCTCTGTCTGTCTCTCTATGTCTTTCTCTCTGTCTTTCTTTGTCTCTCTCTGTATTTCTATGTCTCTCTATGTCTCTCTCTCTGTATATCTCTGTCTCTCTTTGTCTCTCTCTATCTCTCTTTCTGTCTTTCTTTGTCTCTCTCTGTATTTCTATGTCTCTCTATGTCTCTCTCTATATATCTCTCTGTCTCTCTTTGTCTCTCTCTGTCTCTCTCTGTCTCTCTATGTCTCTCTCTGTCTCTCTCTGTTGCTCTCTGTCTCTCTCTATGTCTCTCTCTGTGTCTCTCTGTGTCTCTCTTTGTGTCTCTCTCTCTGTCTCTCTCTCTGTCTCTCTCTGTGTCTCTCTCTCTGTCTCTCTCTGTGTCTCTGTCTCTCTCTTTCTCTCTCTCTGTCTCTCTCTGTCTCTCACTCTGTCTCTCTCTGTCTCTCTCTGTGTCTCTCTCTGTCTCTCTCTCTCTGTCTCTCTCTGTGTCTCTCTCTCTGTCTCTCTCTGTGTCTCTGTCTCTCTCTTTCTCTCTCTCTGTCTCTCTCTGTCTCTCACTCTGTCTCTCCCTGTCTCTCTCTGTTTCTCTGTCTCTATATGTCTCTCTCTGTCACTCTCTCTGTATCTCTCTGTCTAGCTCTGTCTCTTTCTGTGTCTACCTGTGTCTCGCTCTCTATCTCTGTCTTTCTCTGTCTGTCTCTTTTTCTCTCTCTGTCTCTCTCTGTCTCTCTCTGTCACTCTCTCTGTCTCTCTCTCTGTCTCTCTCTGTCTCTCTCTCTGTCTCTCTCTGTCTCTCTCTCTGTCTCTCTCTCTCGGGTTCTCTCTTTTTCTCTCTGTGTCCCTCTCTGTCTCTCTCTGTTTCTATCTTTGTCTCTCTTTCTGTCGCTCTTTCTGTCTCACTCAGTCTATTTCACTCTGTCTCTGTCTCTCTCTGTCTCTCTCTCTGTCTCTCTTTCTGTCTCTCTCACTCTCTCTATGTCTCTCTGTCTCTCTCTATGTCTCTCTCTATCCCTATCTCTGTCTCTGTCTGTCTCTCTCTGTGTCTCTCTCTGTCTCTCTCTGTGTCTCTCTCTGTCTCTCTCTCTCTGAATCTCTCTGTGTCTCTTTCAGTCTCTGTACCTCTCTGTGTCTCTCTCTCTTTCTCTCTCTGTGTTTCTCTCTGTCTCTCTCTGTCTCTATCTCTGTCTCTCTCTGTCTCTCTCTTTGTCTCTCCCAGTCTCTCTCTGTCTCTCTGTCTCTCTCGGTCCCTCTCTCTGTCTCTCTCTGTCTCTCTCTGTCTCTCTCTTTGTCTTTATCTGTCTCTCTCTCTGTCTCTCTCTGTGTCTCACTCTCTGTCTCTCTCTGTGTCTCTGTCTTTCTCTTTCTCTCTCTCTTTCCCTCTCAGTCTCTCTCTCTGTCTCTCTCTGTCTCTCTCTCTGTTTCTCCCTGTCTCTCTCTGTCTCTCTGTCTCTCTATGTGTCTCTCTGTCTCTCTCTCTGTATCTCTCTGTCTAGCTCTTCTCTCTCTGTGTCTCCCTGTGTCTCGCTCTCTATCTGTGTCTCTCTGTCTCTCTCTTTTTCTCTCTCTGTCTCTCTCTGTCTCTCTCTGTCTCTCTCTGTCTCTCTTTCTGTCTCTCTCTCTGTCTCTCTCTTTCCTCTCTGTGTCTCTCTCTGTCTCTCTCGGTCTCTATCTCTGTCTCTCTTTCTGTCTCACTCAGTCAATCTCACTCTGTCTCTGTCTCTCTCTGTCTCTCTCATTGTCTCTCTTTCTGTCTCTCTCACTCTCTCTATGTCTCTCTGTCTCTCTCTATGTCTATCTCTATCCCTATCTCTGTCTCTCTCTGTCTCTCTCTCTGTGTCTTCACTCTCTCTCTATCTCTCTCTGTCTCTCTTTGTCTCTCTCTGTCTCTCTATCTCTCTCTCTGTCTCGTTCTCTGTCTCTCTCTGTCTCTCTCTTTGTCTCTCTCTCTGTCTATCTCTTCCTCTCTCTTTGTCTCTCTGTGTCTCTCTGTGTCTCTCTCTGTCTCTCTCTGTCTCTCTCTCTGTCTCTCTCTCTGTCTCTCCCTGTGTCTCTCTGTCTCTCTGTCTCTCTATGTCTCTCTCTGTCTCTCTCTCTCTGTATCTCCCTGTCTAGCTCTGTCTCTCTGTGTGTCTCCCTGTGTCTCGCTCTCTATCTCTGTCTCTCAATGTCTCTCACTTTTTCTCTCTCTGTCTCTCTATCTGACTCTCTCTGTCTCCCGCTGTCTCTCTCTCTGTCTCTCTCTTTCTCTCTCTGTGTGTCTCTGTGTCTCTCTCTGTCTCTATCTCTGTCTCTCTTTCTGTCTCACTCAGTCTCGCTCTCTGTCTCTCTCTGTCTCTCTGTCTCTCTCTCTGTCTTTCTTTATCTCTCTCTGTCTCTCTCTGTCTTTCTCTGTCTCTCTCTGTCTCTATCTCTGTCTCTCTCTGTCTCTCTCTTTTTCTCTCCCTGTCTCTCTCTGTACCTCTCTGTCTCTTTTTCTGTCTCTCTCACTCTCTCTATGTCTCTCTCTGTCTCTCTATATGTCTCTCTCTATCTCTATCTCTGTCTCTCTCTGTCTTTCTCTGTGTCTCTCACTCTCTCTCTATCTCTCTCTGTCTCTCTCTTTGTCTCTCTCTGTGTCTCTCTCTGTCTCTCTCTGTCTCTATCTCTGTCTCGCTCTGTCTCTCTCTTTGTCTCTCCCTGTCTTTCTCTGTACCTCTCTGTTTCTCTCTCTTTCTCTCTCTGTGTCTCTCTCTGTCTCTCTCTGTCTCTATCTCTGTCTCTCTCTGTCTCTCTCTTTGTCTCTCCCAGTCTCTCTCTGTCTCTCTGTCTCTCTCTGTCCCTCTCTCTGTCTCTCTCTGTCTCTCTCTGTCTCTCTCTGTCTCTCTCTGTCTCTCTCTGTGTCTTTATCTGTCTCTCTCTCTGTCTCTCTCTGTGTCTCACACTCTGTCTCTCTCTGTGTCTCTGTCTTTCTCTTTCTCTCTCTCTGTCCCTCTCAGTCTCTCTCTCTGTCTCTCTCTGTCTCTTTCTCTGTCTCTCCCTGTCTCTCTCTGTCTCTCTGTCTCTCTATGTGTCTCTCTGTCTCTCTCTCTGTATCTCTCTGTTTAGCTCTTCTCTCTCTGTATCTCCCTGTGTCTCGCTCTCTATCTCTGTCTCTCTGTCTCTCTTTTTCTCTCTCTGTCTCTCTCTGTCTCTCTCTGTCTCTCTCTGTCTCTCTTTCTGTCTCTCTCTCTGTCTCTCTCTTTCCTCTCTGTGTCTCTCTCTGTCACTCTCGGTCTCTATCTCTGTCTCACTTTCTGTCTCCCTCAGTCAATCTCACTCTGTCTCTGTCTCTTTCTGTCTCTCTCTCTGTCTCTCTCTCTTTCTGTCTCTCTCACTCTCTCTATGTCTCTCTCTGTGTCTCTCTCTGTCTCTATCTGTCTCGCTCTCTTTCTCTCTTTGTCTCTCTCTGTCTTTTTCTGTCTCTCTCTGTGTCTCCCTCTGTGTCTCTCTGTCTCTATCTCTGTCTCTCTCTCTGTCTCTCCCTGTCTCTCTCTGTCTCTCTGTCTCTCACTGTCCCTCTCTGTCTCTCTCTCTGTCTCACTCAGTCTATCTCACTCTGTCTCTCCCTGTCTCTCTCTCTGTCTCTTTTTCTGTCTCTCTCACTCTCTCTATGTCTCTCTCTGTCTCTCTATATGTCTCTCTCTATCTCTATCTCTGTCTCTCTCTGTCTCTCTCTGTGTCTCTCACTCTCTCTCTATCTCTCTCTGTCTCTCTCTTTGTCTCTCTCTGTGTCTCTCTCTGTCTCTCTATCTCTATCTCTGTCTCGTTCTCTGTCTCTCTCTGTGTCTCCCTGTGTCTCGCTCTCTATCTCTGTCTCTCTCTGTCTCTCTCTTTTTCAATCTCTCTGTCTCTCTATCTGTCTATCTCTGTCTCCCGCTGTCTCTCTCTCTGTCTCTCTCTTTCTTTCTCTGTGTGTCTCTGTGTCTCTCTCTGTCTCTATCTCTGTCTCTCTTTCTGTCTCACTCATTCTATCTCACTCTGTCTCTGTCTCTCTCTGTCTCTCTCTCTGTCTCTCTCTCTTTCTGTCTCTCTCACTCTCTCTATGTCTCTCTCTGTGTCTCTCTCTATCCCTATCTCTGTCTATCTCTGTCTCTCTCTCTTTCTCTCTGTGTCTCTCTGTCTCTCTCTCTGTCTCTCTCTGTCTCTATCTCTGTCTCATCTGTCTCTCTCTGTCTCTCTGTCTCTCTCATTCTCTGTCATTCTGTCTCTGTCTCTCTCTCTCTGTATCTCTCTATCTGTCTCTGTCTCTCTCTGCCTCTCTCTGACTCTCTCTGCCTCTCTCTGTGTCTCTCTCCCTGTCTCTCTCTGTCTCTATCTCTTTGTCTCATTTCTGTCTCTGTCTGTCTCTCTATGTCTTTCTCTCTGTCTTTCTTTGTCTCTCTCTGTATTTCTATGTCTCTCTATGTCTCTCTCTCTGTATCTCTCTGTCTCTCTTTGTCTCTCTCTGTCTCTCTCTGTCTTACTTTGTCTCTCTCTGTATTTCTATGTCTCTCTATGTCTCTCTCTATATATCTCTCTGTCTCTCTTTGTCTCTCTCTGTCTCTCTCTGTCTCTCTATGTCTCTCTCTGTTGCTCTCTGTCTTTCTCTAGGTCTCTCTCTATCACTATCTCTGTCTCTCTCTGTCTCTGTCTGTGTCTCTCTCTGTCTCTCTATGTCTCTCACTGTATGTCTCTCTCCATCTCTCGCTGTCGCTCTCTTTCTCTGTCTCTCTCTGTCTCTCTCTCTATCTTTCTTTATCTCTCTCTGTCTCTCTCTGTCTTTCTCTGTCACTCTCTGTCTCTCTCTCTGTCTCTCTCTGTCTCTCTTTGTCTCTCTCTGTATCTCTCTGTCTCTCTCTGTTTCTCTCTGTCTCTCTCTCTGTCTCATCTGTCTCTCTCTCTGTCTCTCTCTGTCTCTCTGTGTCTCTGTCTCTCTGTCTCTCTCTGTGTCTCTCTGTCTCTCTCTGTTTCTCCCTCTTTCTCTATCTCTGTCTCTCTCTGTCTCTATCTCTGTCTCATCTGTCTCTCTCTGTCTCTCTCTGTCTTTCTCTGTCTCTCTTCGTCTCTCTCTCTTTCTATTTCTGTCTCTCTTTGTCTTTCTCTGTATCTCTCTGTCCCTCTCTGTGTCTCTCTCTGTCTCTCTCTGTGTCTCTCTGTCTCTCTCTGTCTCTATCTCTGTCTCATCTGTCTCTCTCTGTCTCTCTGTCTCTCTCATTCTCTGTCATTCTGTCTCTGTCTCTCTCTTTGTATCTCTCTATCTGTCTCTGTCTCTCTCTGTCTCTCTCTGCCTCTCTCTCTGTCTCTCTCTGCCTCTCTCTGTGTCTCTCTCCCTGTCTCTCTCTGTCTCTATCTCTTTGTCTCTTTTCTGTCTCTGTCTGTCTCTCTATGTCTTTCTCTCTGTCTTTCTTTGTCTCTCTCTGTATTTCTATGTCTCTCTATGTCTCTCTCTCTGTATCTCTCTGTCTCTCTTTGTCTCTCTCTGTCTCTCTCTGTCTTACTTTGTCTCTCTCTGTATTTCTATGTCTCTCTATGTCTCTCTATATATATCTCTCTGTCTCTCTTTGTCTCTCTCTGTCTCTCTCTGTCTCTCTATGTCTCTCTCTGTTGCTCTCTGTCTTTCTCTAGGTCTCTCTCTATCACTATCTCTGTCTCTCTCTGTCTCTCTCTGTCTCTCTCTGTGTCTCTCTCTGTCTCTCTCTGTCTGTCTCTCTCTATGTCTCTCTCTGTCTCTCTCTGTGTCTCTGTCTCTCTCTTTCTCTCTCTCTGTCTCTCTCTGTCTCTCACTCTGTCTCTCCCTGTCTCTCTCTGTTTCTCTGTCTCTCTATGTCTCTCTCTGTCTCTCTCTGTATCTCTCTGTCTAGCTCTGTCTCTTTCTGTGTCTACCTGTGTCTCGCTTTCTATCTCTGTCTTTCTCTGTCTCTCTCTTTTTCTCTCTCTGTCTCTCTCTGTCACTCTCTCTGTCTCTCTCTGTCTCTCTCTGTCTCTCTCTCTCTGTCTCTCTCTCTGTCTCTCTCTTTCTCTCTCTGTGTCCCTCTCTGTCTCTCTCTGTGTCTATCTTTGTCTCTCTTTCTGTCGCTCTTTCTGTCTCACTCAGTCTATTTCACTGTCTCTGTCTCTCTCTGTCTCTCTCTCTCTGTCTCTCTTTCTGTCTCTCTCACTCTCACTCTGTCTCTCTGTCTCTCTCTATGTCTCTCTCTATCCCTATCTCTGTCTCTCTCTGTCTCTCTCTGTGTCTCTCTCTGTCCCTCTCTGTGTCTCTCTCTGTCTCTCTCTCTCTGAATCTCTCTGTGTCTCTTTCTGTCTCTCTCTCTGTACCTCTCTGTGTCTCTCTCTGTCTCTCTCTGTGTCTCTCTGTGTCTCTCTCTGTCTCTATCTCTGTCTCTCTCTGTCTCTCTCTTTGTCTCTCCCTGTCTCTCTCTGTCTCTCTGTCTCTCTCGGTCTCTCTCTCTGTCTCTCTCTGTCTCTCTCTGTCTCTCTCTGTCTCTCTCTGTGTCTCTCTCTGTCTCTATCTCTGTCTCTCTCTGTCTTTCTCTTTCTCTCTCTCTGTCCCTCTCTGTCTCTCTCTGTCTCTCTCTGTCTCTCTGTCTCTCCCTGTCTCTCTCTGTCTCTCTGTCTCTCTCTGTCTCTCTCTCTGTATATCTCTGTCTAGCTCTTCTCTCTCTGTGTCTCCCTGTGTCTCGCTCTCTATCTCTGTCTCTCTCTGTCTCTCTCTTTTTCTCTCTCTGTCTCTCTCTGACTCTCTCTGTCTCTCTCTGTCTCTCTTTCTGTCTCTCTCTCTGTCTCTCTCTTTCTCTCTCTGTGTCTCTCTCTCTGTCTCTCTCGGTCTCTATCTCTGTCTCTCTTTCTGTCTCACTCAGTCAATCTCACTCTGTCTCTGTCTCTCTGTCTCTCTCTGTCTCTCTCTTTCTGTCTCTCTCACTCTCTCTATGTCTCTCTCTGTGTCTCTCTCTGTCTCTATCTGTCTCTCTCTCTTTCTCTCTGTGTCTCTCTCTGTCTTTTTCTGTCTCTCTCTTTGTCTCCCTCTGTGTCTCTCTGTCTAGCTCTTCTCTCTCTGTGTCTCCCTGTGTCTCGCTCTCTATCTCTGTCTCTCTCTGTCTCTCTCTTTTTCTCTCTCTGTCTCTCTCTTTTTCTCTCTCTGTCTCTCTCTCTGTCTCTCTCTGTCTCCCGCTGTCTCTCTCTCTGTCTCTCTCTTTCTCTCTCAGTGTCTCTCTCTGTCTCTCTCTGTCTCTATCTCTGTCTCTCTTTCTGTCTCACTCAGTCTATCTCACTCTGTCTCTGTCTCTCTCTCTGTCTCTCTCTCTTTCTGTCTCTCTCACTCTCTCTATGTCTCTCTCTGTGTCTCTCTCTATCCCTATCTCTGTCTCTCTCTGTCTCTCTCTCTGTCTCTCTCTGTCTCTCTCTCTTTCTCTCTGTGTCTCTCTCTGTCTCTTTTTGTCTCTCTCTGTGTCTCCCTCTGTGTCTCTCTGTCTCTATCTCTGTCTCTCTCTGTCTCTCTCTCTGTCTCTCCCTGTCTCTCTCTGTCTCTCTGTCTCTCTCTGTCCCTCTCTGTCTCTCTCTCTGTCTCACTCAGTCTATCTCATTCTGTCTCTCTCTGTCTCTCTCTGTCTCTTTTTCTGTCTCTCTCACTCTCTATGTCTCTCTCTGTCTCTCTATATGTCTCTCTCTATCTCTCTCTCTGTCTCTTTCTCTGTCTCTCTCTGTCTCTCTCTTTGTCTCTCTCTCTCTGTCTCTCTCTTCCTCTCTCTGTGTATCTCTGTGTCTCTCTGTATCTCTCTGTGTCTCTCTCTGTCTCTCTCTGTCTCTCTTTCTGTCTCTCTCTGTCTCTCCCTGTCTCTCTCTGTCTCTCTGTCTCTCTATGTCTCTCTCTGTCTCTCTCTCTGTATCTCCCTGTCTAGCTCTGTCTCTTTCTGTGTCTCCCTGTGTCTCGCTCTCTATCTCTGTCTCTCAATGTCTCTCTATTTTTCTATCTCTGTCTCTCTGTGTCTCTCTCTGTCTCTCTCTCTCTCTCTTTCTCTCTCTTTGTCTCTATCTGTCTCTCTCTGTCTCTAACTCTGACTCTCTTTCTGTCTCACTCAGTCTATCTCACTCTGTCTTTGTCTCTCTCTGTCTCACTGTCTGTCTCTCTCTATCTGTCTCTCTCTGTCTCTCTCTCTATCTCTCCCTGTCTCTCTCTATCTCTCTGTGGCTCTATGTCTCTCTCTGTCTCTCTCTCTGTATCTCTGTCTAGCTCTGTCTCTCTCTGTGTCTCCCTGTGTCTCGCTTTCTATCTCTGTCTCTCTCTTTTTCTCTCTCTGTCTCTCTATCTGTCTCTCTCTGTATCCCGCTGTCTCTCTCTCTGTCTCTCTCTTTCTCTCTCTGTGTCTCTCTCTGTCTCTCTCGGTCTCTATCTATGTCTCTCTTTCTGTCTCACTCAGTCAGTCTCACTCTGTCTCTTTCTCTCTCTGTCTCTCTCTCTGTCTCTCTCTCTTTCTGTCTCTCTCACTCTCTCTATGTCTCTCTCTGTGTCTCACTCTGTCTCTATCTGTCTCTCTCTCTTTCTCTCTGTGTCTCTCTCTGTCTTTTTCTGTCTCTCTCTGTGTTTCACTCAGTGTCTCACTGTCTCTATCTCTGTCTCTCTCTCTGTCTCTCCCTGCCTCTCTGTCTCTCTGTCTCTCTCTGTCCCTCTCTGTGTCTCTCTCTGTCTCACTCAGTCTATCTCACTCTGTCTCTCTCTGTCTCTCTCTGTCTCTTTTTCTGTCTCTCTCACTCTCTCTATGTCTCTCTCTGTCTCTCTATATGTCTCTCTCTATCTCTATCTCTGTCTCTCTCTGTCTCTCTTTCTGTCTCTCTCACTCTCTCTCTATCTCTCTCTGTCTCTCTCTTTGTCTCTCTCTGTGTCTCTCTCTGTCTCTCTATCTCTCTCTGTCTCTTTCTCTGTCTCTCTCTGTCTCTCTCTTTGTCTCTCTCTCTGTCTCTCTCTTCCTCTCTCTGTGTCTCTCTGTGTCTCTCTGTATCTCTCTGTGTCTCTCTCTGTCTCTCTCTGTCTCTCTTTCTGTCTCTCTCTCTGTTTCTCCCTGTCTCTCTCTGTCTCTCTGTCTCTCTATGTCTCTCTCTGTCTCTCTCTCTGTATCTCCCTGTCTAGCTCTGTCTTTCTCTGTGTCTCCCTGTGTCTCGCTCTCTATCTCTGTCTCTCAATGTCTCTCTCTTTTTCTCTCTCTGTCTCTCTCTGTCTCTCTCTGTCTCTCTCTCTTTCTCTCTCTCTTTCTCTCTCTGTGTCTCTCTCTGTCTCTCTCTGTCTCTATCTCTGACTCTCTTTCTGTCTCACTCAGTCTATCTCACTCTGTCTTTGTCTCTCTCTTTCTCACTCTCTGTCTCTCTCTCTCTGTCTCTCTCTATCTCTCCCTGTCTCTCTCTATCTCTCTGTCGCTCTATGTCTCTCTCTGTATCTCTCTCTGTATCTCTCTGTCTAGCTCTGTCTCTCTCTGTGTCTCCCTGTGTCTCGCTCTCTATCTCAGTCTCTCTCTGTCTCTCTCTTTTTCTCTCTCTGTCTCTCTCTCTGTCTCTCTCTGTCTCCCGCTGTCTCTCTCTCTGTCTCTCTCTTTCTCTCTCAGTGTCTCTCTCTGTCTCTCTCTGTCTCTATCTCTGTCTCTCTTTCTGTCTCACTCAGTCTATCTCACTCTGTCTCTGTCTCTCTCTGTCTCTCTCTCTTTCTGTCTCTCTCACTCTCTCTATGTCTCTCTCTGTGTCTCTCTCTATCCCTATCTCTGTCTCTCTCTGTCTCTCTCTCTGTCTCTCTCTGTCTCTCTCTCTTTCTCTCTGTGTCTCTCTCTGTCTCTTTTTGTCTCTCTCTGTGTCTCCCTCTGTGTCTCTCTGTCTCTATCTCTGTCTCTCTCTGTCTCTCTCTCTGTCTCTCCCTGTCTATCTCTGTCTCTCTGTCTCTCTCTGTCCCTCTCTGTCTCTCTATCTGTCTCACTCAGTCTATCTCACTCTGTCTCTGTCTCACTCTGTCTCTCTCTGTCTCTCTTTCTGTCTCTTTCACTCTCTCTATTTCTCTCTCTGTCTCTCTATATGTCTCTCTCTATCTCTATCTCTGTCTCTCTCTCTCTCTTTCTGTCTCTCTCACTCTCTCTCTATCTCTCTCTGTCTCTCTCTTTGTCTCTCTCTGTCTCTCTATATCTCTCTCTGTCTCTTTCTCTGTCTCTCTCTTTGTCTCTCTCTCTGTCTCTCTCTTCCTCTCTCGGTGTCTCTCTGTGTCTCTCTGTATCTCTCTGTTTCTCTCTCTGTCTCTCTCTGTCTCTCTTTCTGTCTCTCTCTCTGTTTCTCCCTGTCTCTCTCTGTCTCTCTTTCTCTCTATGTCTCTCTCTGTCTCTCTCTCTGTATCTCCCTGTCTAGCTCTGTCTTTCTCTGTGTCTCCCTGTGTCTCGCTCTCTATCTCTGTCTCTCAATGTCTCTCTCTTTTTCTCTCTCTGTCTCTCTCTGTCTCTCTCTGTCTCTCTCTCTTCTCTCTCTCTTTCTCTCTCTGTGTCTCTCTCAGTCTCTCTCTGTCTCTATCTATGACTCTCTTTCTGTCTCACTCATTCTATCTCACTCTGTCTTTGTCTCTCTCTGTCTCACTCTCTGTCTCTCTCTCTCTGTCTCTCTCTGTCTCTGTCTATCTCTCCCTGTCTCTCTCTATCTCTCTGTCGCTCTATGTCTCTCTCTGTCTCTCTCTCTGTATCTCTCTGTCTAGCTCTGTCTCTCTCTGTGTCTCCCTGTGTCTCGCTCTCTATCTCAGTCTCTCTCTGTCTCTCTCTTTTTCTCTCTCTGTCTCTCTCTCTCTGTCTCTCTCTGTCTCCCGCTGTCTCTCTCTCTATCTCTCTCTTTCTCTCTCAGTGTCTCTCTCTGTCTCTCTCTGTCTCTATCTCTGTCTCTCTTTCTGTCTCACTCAGTCTATCTCACTCTGTCTCTGTCTCTCTCTCTGTCTCTCTCTCTTTCTGTCTCTCTCACTCTCTCTATGTCTCTCTCTGTGTCTCTCTCTATCCCTATCTCTGTCTCTCTCTGTCTCTCTCTCTGTCTCTCTCTGTCTCTCTCTCTTTCTCTCTGTGTCTCTCTCTGTCTCTTTTTGTCTCTCTCTGTGTCTCCCTCTGTGTCTCTCTATCTCTATCTCTGTCTCTCTCTGTCTCTCTCTCTGTCTCTCCCTGTCTATCTCTGTCTCTCTGTCTCTCTCTGTCCCTCTCTGTCTCTCTATCTGTCTCACTCAGTCTATCTCACTCTGTCTCTGTCTCACTCTGTCTCTCTCTGTCTCTCTTTCTATCTCTTTCACTCTCTCTATTTCTCTCTCTGTCTCTCTATATGTCTCTCTCTATCTCTATCTCTGTCTCTCTCTCTCTCTTTCTGTCTCTCTCACTCTCTCTCTATCTCTCTCTGTCTCTCTCTTTGTCTCTCTCTGTCTCTCTATATCTCTCTCTGTCTCTTTCTCTGTCTCTCTCTTTGTCTCTCTCTCTGTCTCTCTCTTCCTCTCTCGGTGTCTCTCTCTGTCTTTCTCTGTCTCTTTCTGTCTCTCTCTGTCTCTTTCTGTCTCTCTCTGTCTCTCTCTCTGTCTCTCTCTGTTTCTCTCTTTGTCTCTCTCTGTTTCTCTCTGTCTCTCTCTGTGTCTCTCTCTGTCTCTCTATGTCTCTCTCTGTATGTCTCTCTCTATCTCTCTCTGTCGCTCTCTCTCTTTCTCTGTCTCTCTCTCTTTGTCTCTTTTCTGTCTCTCTCTGTCTCTCTGTCTGTCTCTCTCTGTATCTCTGACTTTTTCTCTGTCTCTCTGTATCTCACTGTGTCTCTATCTGTCTCTCTCTGTCTCTGTCTGTGTCTCTCTCTGTCTCTCTATGTCTCTCACTGTATGTCTCTCTCCATCTCACGCTGTCGCTCTCTCTTTCTCTGTCTCTCTCTGTCTCTCTCTCTGTCTTTATTTATCTCTCTCTGTCTCTCTCTGTCTCTCTCTGTCTTTCTCTGTCACTCTCTGTCTCTCTATCTGTCTCTCTCTGTTTCTCTTTTTCTCTCTCTGTAGCTCTCTGTCTCTCTCTGTTTCTCTCTCTGTCTCTCTCTCTGTCTCATCTGTCTCTCTCTGTCTCTCTCTCTGTCTCTCTGTGTCTCTCTCTCTGTCTCTCTCTGTGTCTCTGTCTCTCTCTGTTTCTCCCTCTGTCTCTCTCTCTGTCTCTCTCTGTCTCTATCTCTGTCTCATCTGTCTCTCTATGTCTTTCTCTGTCTCTCTTTGTCTCTCTCTCTTTCTATCTCTGTCTCTCTTTGTCTCTCTCTGTATCTCTCTGTCCCTCTCTGTGTCTCTCTCTGTCTCTCTCTGTGTCTATCTGTCTCTCTCTGTCTCTATCTCTGTCTCATCTGTCTCTCTCTCTGTCTCTCTGTCTCTCTCATTCTCTGTCATTCTGTCTCTGTCTCTCTCTCTGTATCTCTCTATCTGTCTCTGTCTCTCTTTGTCTCTCTCTCTCTTTGACTCTTTTCTCTCTGTCTCTCTCTGTCTCTCTCGGCCTCTCTCTGTGTCTCTCTCCCTGTCTCTCTCTGTCTCTATCTCTTTGTCTCTTTTCTGTCTCTGTCTGTCTCTCTATGTCTTTCTCTCTGTCTTTCTTTGTCTCTCTCTGTATTTCTATGTCTCTCTATGTCTCTCTCTCTGTATCTCTCTGTCTCTCTTTGTCTCTCTCTGTCTCTCTCTCTGTCTTACTTTGTCTCTCTCTGAATTTCTATGTCTCTCTATGTCTCCCTCTATATATCTCTCTGTCTCTCTTTGTCTCTCTCTGTCTCTCTCTGTCTCTCTATGTCTCTCTCTGTCTCTCTCTGTAGCTCTCTGTCTCTCTCTATGTCTCTCTCTATCCCTATCTCTGTCTCTCTCTGTCACTCTCTGTGTCTCTCTCTGTCTCTCTCTCTCTGTCTCTCTCTGTGTCTCTCTCTGTCTCTCTCTGTGTCTCTGTCTCTCTCTTTCTCTCTCTCTGTCTCTCTCTGTCTCTCACTCTGTCTCTCCCTGTCTCTCTCTGTTTCTCTGTCTCTCTATGTCTCTCTCTGTCTCTCTCTCTGTATCTCTCTGTCTAGCTCTGTCTCTTTCTGTGTCTACCTGTGTCTCGCTCTCTATCTCTGTCTTTCTCTGTCTCTATCTTTTTCTCTCTCTCTCTCTCTGTCTCTCTCTGTCTATCTCTCTGTCTCTCTCTCTGTCTCTCTCTTTCTCTCTCTTTGTCCCTCTCTGTCCCTCTCTGTTTCTATCTTTGTCTCTCTTTCTGTCGCTCTTTCTGTCTCACTCAGTCTATTTCACTCTGTCTCTGTCTCTCTCTGTCTCTCTCTCTCTGTCTCTCTTTCTGTCTCTCTCACTCTCTCTATGTCTCTCTGTCTCTCTCTATCCCTATCTCTGTCTCTCTCTCTCTGTGTCTCTCTCTGTCTCTCTCTGTGTCTCTCTCTCTCTGAATCTCTCTGTGTCTCTTTCTGTCTCTCTCTCTGTACGTCTCTGTGTCTCTCTCTCTGTCTCTTTCTGTGTCTCTCTCTGTCTCTCTCTGTCTCTATCACTGTCTCTCTCTGTCTCTCTCTTTGTCTCTCCCTGTCTCTCTCTGTCTCTCTGTCTCTCTCGGTCTCTCTCTCTCTGTCTCTCTCTGTCTCTCTCTGTCTCTCTCTGTGTCTCTATCTGTCTCTCTCTCTGTCTCTCTCTGTGTCTCAATCTCTGTCTCTCTCTGTGTCTCTGTCTTTCTCTTTCTCTCTCTCTGTCCCTCTCTGTCTCTCTCTCTGTCTCTCTCTGTCTCTCTTTCTGTCTCTCCCTGTCTCTCTCTGTCTCTCTGTCTCTCTATGACTCTCTCTGTCTCTCTCTCTGTATCTCTCTGTCTAGCTCTTCTCTCTCAGTGTCTCCCTGTGTCTCGCTCTCTATCTCTGTCTCTCTCTGTCTCTCTCTTTTTCTCTCTCTGTCTCTCTCTGTCTCTCTCGGTCTCTCTCTGTCTCTCTTTCTGTCTCTCTCTCTGTCTCTCTCTTTCTCTCTCTGTGTCTCTCTCTGTCTCTCTTGGTCTCTACCTCATCTCTCTTTCTGTCTCACTCAGTCAATCTCACTCTGTCTGTGTCTCTCTCTGTCTCTCTCTCTGTCTCTCTCTCTTTCTGTCTCTCTCACTCTCTCTATGTCTCTCTCTGTGTCTCTCTCTGTCTCTATCTGTCTCTCTCTTTCTCTCTGTGTCTCTCTCTGTCTTTTTCTGTCTCTCTCTGTGTCTCCCTCTGTGTCTCTCTGTCTCTATCTCTGTCTCTCTCTCTGTCTCTCCCTGTCTCTCTCTGTCTCTCTGTCTCTCTCTGTCCCTCTCTGTCTCTCTCTCTGTCTCACTCAGTCTATCTCACTCTGTCTCTCTCTGTCTCTCTCTGTCTCTTTTTCTGTCTCTCTCACTCTCTCTATGTCTCTCTCTGTCTCTCTATATCTCTCTCTCTATCTCTATCTCTGTCTCTCTCTGTCTCTCTTTCTGTCTCTCTCACTCTCTCTCTATCTCTCTCTGTCTCTCTCTTTGTCTCTCTCTGTGTCTCTCTCTGTCTCTCTATCTCTCTCTGTCTCTTTCTCTGTCTCTCTCTGTCTCTCTCTTTGTCTCTCTCTCTCTGTCTCTCCCTCTCTCTGTGTCTCTCTGTGTCTCTCTGTGTCTCTCTGTGTCTCTCTCTGTCTCTCTCTTTGTCTCTCTCTCTCTCCCTCTCTCTGTGTCTCTCTGTGTCTCTCTGTGTCTCTATATGTCTCTCTGTCTCTCTATGTCTCTCTCTGTCTCTCTCTCTGTATCTCCCTGTCTAGCTCTGTATCTCTCTGTGTCTCCCTGTGTCTCGCTCTCTATCTCTGTCTCTCATTGTCTCTCTCTTTTTCTCTCTCTTTCTCTCTCTGTCTCTCTCTCTTTCTCTCTCAGTGTCTCTCTCTGTCTCTCTCTGTCTCTATCTCTGACTCTCTTTCTGTCTCACTCAGTCTATCTCACTCTGTCTTTGTCTCTCTCTGTCTCTCTCTCTCTGTCTCTCTCTCTATCTCTCCCTGTTTCTCTCTATCTCTCTGTCGCTCTATGTCTCTCTCTGTCTCTCTCTCTGTATCTCTCTGTCTAGCTCTGTCTCTCTCTGTGTCTCCCTGTGTCTCGCTCTCTATCTCAGTCTCTCTCTGTCTCTCTCTTTTTCTCTCTCTGTCTCTCTCTCTGTCTCTCTCTGTCTCCCGCTGTCTCTCTCTCTGTCTCTCTCTTTCTCTCTCAGTGTCTCTCTCTGTCTCTCTCTGTCTCTATCTCTGTCTCTCTTTCTGTCTCACTCAGTCTATCTCACACTGTCTCTGTCTCTCTCTGTCTCTCTCTCTGTCTCTCTCTCTTTCTGTCTCTCTCACTCTCTCTATGTCTCTCTCTGTGTCTCTCTCTATCCCTATCTCTGTCTCTCTCTGTCTCTCTCTCTGTCTCTCTCTGTCTCTCTCTCTCTTTCTCTCTGTGCCTCTCTCTGTCTCTTTTTGTCTCTCTCTGTGTCTCCCTCTGTTTCTCTCTGTCTCTATCTCTGTCTCTCTCTGTCTCTCTCTCTGTCTCTCCCTGTCTATCTCTGTCTCTCTGTCTCTCTCTGTCCCTCTCTGTCTCTCTAACTGTCTCAATCAGTCTATCTCACTCTGTCTCTGTCTCACTCTGTCTCTCTCTCTCTCTTTCTGTCTCTCTCACTCTCTCTCTATCTCTCTCTGTCTCTCTCTTTGTCTCTCTCTGTCTCTCTATATCTCTCTCTGTCTCTTTCTCTGTCTCTCTCTTTGTCTCTCTCTCTGTCTCTCTCTTCCTCTCTCGGTGTCTCTCTCTGTCTCTCTCTGTCTCTTTCTGTCTCTCTCTGTCTCTTTCTGTCTCTCTCTGTCTCTCTCTCTGTCTCTCTCTGTTTCTCTCTTTGTCTCTCTCTGTTTCTCTCTGTCTCTCTCTGTGTCTCTCTCTGTCTCTCTATGTCTCTCTCTGTATGTCTCTCTCTATCTCTCTCTGTCGCTCTCTCTCTTTCTCTGTCTCTCTCTCTTTGTCTCTTTTCTGTCTCTCTCTGTCTCTCTGTCTGTCTCTCTCTGTATCTCTGACTTTTTCTCTGTCTCTCTGTATCTCACTGTGTCTCTATCTGTCTCTCTCTGTCTCTGTCTGTGTCTCTCTCTGTCTCTCACTGTATGTCTCTCTCCATTTCTCGCTGTCGCTCTCTCTCTTTCTCTGTCTCTCTCTGTCTCTCTCTCTGTCTTTCTTTATCTCTCTCTGTCTCTCTCTGTCTCTCTCTGTCTTTCTCTGTCACTCTCTGTCTCTCTCTCTGTCTCTCTCTGTCTCTCTTTTTCTCTCTCTGTATCTCTCTGTCTCTCTCTGTTTCTCTCTCTGTCTCTCTCTCTGTCTCATCTGTCTCTCTCTGTCTCTCTCTCTGTCTCTCTGTGTCTCTCTCTCTGTCTCTCTCTGTGTCTCTCTGTCTCTCTCTGTTTCTCCCTCTGTCTCTCTCTCTGTCTCTCTCTGTCTCTATCTCTGTCTCATCTGTCTCTCTCTGTCTTTCTCTGTCTCTTTTTGTCTCTCTCTCTTTCTATCTCTGTCTCTCTTTGTCTCTCTCTGTATCTCTCTGTCCCTCTCTGTGTCTCTCTCTGTCTCTCTCTGTGTCTATCTGTCTCTCTCTCTGTCTCTCTCTGTCTCTATCTTGTCTCATCTGTCTCTCTCTCTGTCTCTCTGTCTCTCTCATTCTCTGTCATTCTGTCTCTGTCTCTCTCTCTGTATCTCTCTATCTGTCTCTGTCTCTCTCTGTCTCTCTCTCTCTTTGACTCTTTTCTCTCTGTCTCTCTCTGTCTCTCTCGGCCTCTCTCTGTGTCTCTCTCCCTGTCTCTCTCTGTCTCTATCCCTTTGTCTCTTTTCTGTCTCTGTCTGTCTCTCTATGTCTTTCTCTCTGTCTTTCATTGTCTCTCTCTGTATTTCTATGTCTCTCTATGTCTCTCTCTCTGTATCTCTCTGTCTCTCTTTGTCTCTCTCTGTCTCTCTCTCTGTCTTTCTTTGTCTCTCTCTGAATTTCTATGTCTCTCTATGTCTCCCTTTATATATCTCTCTGTCTCTATTTGTCTCTCTCTGTCTCTCTCTGTCTCTCTATGTCTCTCTCTGTCTCTCTCTGTTGCTCTCTGTCTCTCTCTCTGTCTCTCTCTGTGTCTCTCTCTGTCTCTCTCTGTGTCTCTGTCTCTCTCTTTCTCTCTCTCTGTCTCTCTCTGTCTCTCACTCTGTCTCTCCCTGTCTCTCTCTGTTTCTCTGTCTCTCTATGTCTCTCTCTGTCTCTCTCTCTGTATCTCTCTGTCTAGCTCTGTCTCTTTCTGTGTCTACCTGTGTCTCGCTCTCTATCTCTGTCTTTCTCTGTCTCTATCTTTTTCTCTCTCTGTCTCTCTCTGTCTCTCTCTGTCTATCTCTCTGTCTCTCTCTCTGTCTCTCTCTTTCTCTCTCTTTGTCCCTCTCTGTCCCTCTCTGTTTCTATCTTTGTCTCTCTTTCTGTCGCTCTTTCTGTCTCACTCAGTCTATTTCACTCTGTCTCTGTCTCTCTCTGTCTCTCTCTCTGTCTCTCTTTCTGTCTCTCTCACTCTCTCTATGTCTCTCTGTCTCTCTCTATGTCTCTCTCTATCCCTATCTCTGTCTCTCTCTCTCTGTGTCTCTCTCTGTCTCTCTCTGTGTCTCTCTCTCTCTGAATCTCTCTGTGTCTCTTTCTGTCTCTCTCTCTGTACCTCTCTGTGTCTCTCTCTGTCTCTTTCTGTGTCTCTCTCTGTCTCTCTCTGTCTCTATCTCTGTCTCTCTCTGTCTCTCTCTTTGTCTCTCCCTGTCTCTCTCTGTCTCTCTGTCTCTCTCGGTCTGTCTCTCTCTGTCTCTCTCTGTCTCTCTCTGTCTCTCTCTGTCTCTCTCTGTATCTCTATCTGTCTCTCTCTCTGTCTCTCTCTGTGTCTCACTCTCTGTCTCTCTCTGTGTCTCTGTCTTTCTCTTTCTCTCTCTCTGTCCCTCTCTGTCTCTCTCTCTGTCTCTCTCTGTCTCTCTTTCTGTCTCTCCCTGTCTCTCTCTGTCTCTCTGTCTCTCTATGTCTCTCTCTATCTCTCTCTGTCTCTCTCTCTGTCTCTCTCTGTCTCTCTCTCTGTCTTTCTTTATCTCTCTCTGTCTCTCTCTGTCTCTCTCTGTCTTTCTCTGTCACTCTCTGTCTCTCTCTCTGTCTCTCTCTGTCTCTCTTTTTCTCTCTCTGTATCTCTCTGTCTCTCTCTGTTTCTCTCTCTGTCTCTCTCTCTGTCTCATCTGTCTCTCTCTGTCTCTCTCTCTGTCTCTCTGTGTCTCTCTCTCTCTGTCTCTCTCTGTGTCTCTCTGTCTCTCTCTGTTTCTCCCTCTGTCTCTCTCTCTGTCTCTCTCTGTCTCTATCTCTGTCTCATCTGTCTCTCTCTGTCTTTCTCTGTCTCTCTTTGTCTCTCTCTCTTTCTATCTCTGTCTCTCTTTGTCTCTCTCTGTATCTCTCTGTCCCTCTCTGTGTCTCTCTCTGTCTCTCTCTGTGTCTATCTGTCTCTCTCTCTGTCTCTCTCTGTCTCTATCTTGTCTCATCTGTCTCTCTCTCTGTCTCTCTGTCTCTCTCATTCTCTGTCATTCTGTCTCTGTCTCTCTCTCTGTATCTCTCTATCTGTCTCTGTCTCTCTCTGTCTCTCTCTCTCTTTGACTCTTTTCTCTCTGTCTCTCTCTGTCTCTCTCGGCCTCTCTCTGTGTCTCTCTCCCTGTCTCTCTCTGTCTCTATCCCTTTGTCTCTTTTCTGTCTCTGTCTGTCTCTCTATGTCTTTCTCTCTGTCTTTCATTGTCTCTCTCTGTATTTCTATGTCTCTCTATGTCTCTCTCTCTGTATCTCTCTGTCTCTCTTTGTCTCTCTCTGTCTCTCTCTCTGTCTTTCTTTGTCTCTCTCTGAATTTCTATGTCTCTTTATGTCTCCCTTTATATATCTCTCTGTCTCTATTTGTCTCTCTCTGTCTCTCTCTGTCTCTCTATGTCTCTCTCTGTCTCTCTCTGTTGCTCTCTGTCTCTCTCTATGTCTCTCTCTATCCCTATCTCTGTCTCTCTCTGTCTCTCTCTGTCTCTCTCTGTGTCTCTCTCTGTCTCTCTCTCTGTCTCTCTCTGTGTCTCTCTCTGTCTCTCTCTGTGTCTCTGTCTCTCTCTTTCTCTCTCTCTGTCTCTCTCTGTCTCTCACTCTGTCTCTCCCTGTCTCTCTCTGTTTCTCTGTCTCTCTATGTCTCTCTCTGTCTCTCTCTCTGTATCTCTCTGTCTAGCTCTGTCTCTTTCTGTGTCTACCTGTGTCTCGCTCTCTATCTCTGTCTTTCTCTGTCTCTATCTTTTTCTCTCTCTGTCTCTCTCTGTCTCTCTCTGTCTATCTCTCTTTCTCTCTCTCTGTCTCTCTCTTTCTCTCTCTTTGTCCCTCTCTGTCCCTCTCTGTTTCTATCTTTGTCTCTCTTTCTGTCGCTCTTTCTGTCTCACTCAGTCTATTTCACTCTGTCTCTGTCTCTCTCTGTCTCTCTCTCTGTCTCTCTTTCTGTCTCTCTCACTCTCTCTATGTCTCTCTGTCTCTCTCTATGTCTCTCTCTATCCCTATCTCTGTCTCTCTCTCTCTCTGTGTCTCTCTCTGTCTCTCTCTGTGTCTCTCTCTCTCTGAATCTCTCTGTGTCTCTTTCTGTCTCTCTCTCTGTACCTCTCTGTGTCTCTCTCTGTCTCTTTCTGTGTCTCTCTCTGTCTCTATCTGTCTCTATCTCTGTCTCTCTCTGTCTCTCTCTTTGTCTCTCCCTGTCTCTCTCTGTCTCTCTGTCTCTCTCGGTCTGTCTCTCTCTGTCTCTCTCTGTCTCTCTCTGTCTCTCTCTGTCTCTCTCTGTATCTCTATCTGTCTCTCTCTCTGTCTCTCTCTGTGTCTCACTCTCTGTCTCTCTCTGTGTCTCTGTCTTTCTCTTTCTCTCTCTCTGTCCCTCTCTGTCTCTCTCTCTGTCTCTCTCTGTCTCTCTTTCTGTCTCTCCCTGTCTCTCTCTGTCTCTCTGTCTCTCTATGTCTCTCTCTATCTCTCTCTCTGTATCTCTCTGTCTAGCTCTTCTCTCTCATTGTCTCCCTGTGTCTCGCTCTCTATCTCTGTCTCTCTCTGTATCTCTCTTTTTCTCTCTCTGTCTCTCTCTGTCTCTCTCGGTCTCTCTCTGTCTCTCTTTCTGTCTCTCTCTCTGTCTCTCTCTTTCTCTCTCTGTGTCTCTCTCTGTCTCTCTTGGTCTCTACCTCATCTCTCTTTCTGTCTCAGTCAATCTCACTCTGTCTGTGTCTCTCTCTGTCTCTCTCTCTGTCTCTCTCTCTTTCTGTCTCTCTCACTCTCTCTATGTCTCTCTCTGTGTCTCTCTCTGTCTCTATCTGTCTCTCTCTCTTTCTCTCTGTGTCTCTCTCTGTCTTTTTCTGTCTCTTTCTGTTTCTCCCTCTGTGTATCTCTGTCTCTATCTCTGTCTCCCTCTCTGTCTCTCCCTGTCTCTCTCTGTCTCTCTCTGTCCCTCTCTGTCTCTCTCTCTGTCTCACTCAGTCTATCTCACTCTGTCTCTCTCTGTCTCTCTCTCTGTCTCTTTTTCTGTCTCTCTCACTCTCTCTATGTCTCTCTCTGTCTCTCTATATCTCTCTCTATATCTCTATCTCTGTCTCTCTCTGTCTATCTTTCTGTCTCTCACTCTCTCTCTATCTCTCTCTGTCTCTCTCTTTGTCTCTCTCTGTGTCTCTCTCTGTCTCTCTATCTCTCTCTGTCTCTTTCTCTGTCTCTCTCTGTCTCTCTCTTTGTCTCTCTCTCTGTCTCTCCCTCTCTCTGTGTCTCTCTGTGTCTCTCTGTGTCTCTCTCTGTCTCTCTCTTTGTCTCTCTCTCTCTCTCCCTCTCTCTGTGTCTCTCTGTGTCTCTCTGTGTCTCTCTGTGTCTCTCTGTGTCTCTATATGTCTCTCTGTCTCTCTATGTCTCTCTCTGTCTCTCTCTCTGTATCTCCCTGTCTAGCTCTGTCTCTCTCTGTGTCTCCCTGTGTCTCGCTCTCTATCTCTGTCACTCAATGTCTCTCTCTTTTTCTCTCTCTGTCACTCTCTGTCTCTCTCTCTTTCTCTCTCAGTGTCTCTCTCTGTCTCTCTCTGTCTCTATCTCTGACTCTCTTTCTGTCTCACTCAGTCTATCTCACTCTGTCTTTGTCTCTCTCTGTCTCTCTCTCTGTCTCTCTCTCTATCTCTCCCTGTTTCTCTCTATCTCTCTGTCGCTCTATGTCTCTCTCTGTCTCTCTCTCTGTATCTCTCTGTCTAGCTCTGTCTCTCTCTGTGTCTCCCTGTGTCTCGCTCTCTATCTCTGTCTCTCTCTGTCTCTCTCTTTTTCTCTCTCTGTCTCTCTCTCTGTATCTCTCTGTCTCTCTTTGTCTCTCTCTGTCTCTCTCTCTGTCTTTCTTTGTCTCTCTCTGAATTTCTATGTCTCTCTATGTCTCCCTCTATATATCTCTCTGTCTCTCTTTGTCTCTCTCTGTCTCTCTCTGTCTCTCTATGTCTCTCTCTGTCTCTCTCTGTTGCTCTCTGTCTCTCTCTATGTCTCTCTCTATCCCTATCTCTGTCTCTCTCTGTCTCTCTCTGTCTCTCTCTGTGTCTCTCTCTGTCTCTCTCTCTGTCTCTCTCTGTGTCTCTCTCTGTCTCTCTCTGTGTCTCTGTCTCTCTCTTTCTCTCTCTCTGTCTCTCTCTGTCTCTCACTCTGTCTCTCCCTGTCTCTCTCTGTTTCTCTGTCTCTCTATGTCTCTCTCTGTCTCTCTCTCTGTATCTCTCTGTCTAGCTCTGTCTCTTTCTGTGTCTACCTGTGTCTCGCTCTCTATCTCTGTCTTTCTCTGTCTCTATCTTTTTCTCTCTCTGTCTCTCTCTGTCTCTCTCTGTCTATCTCTCTGTCTCTCTCTCTGTCTCTCTCTTTCTCTCTCTTTGTCCCTCTCTGTCCCTCTCTGTTTCTATCTTTTTCTCTCTTTCTGTCGCTCTTTCTGTCTCACTCAGTCTATTTCACTCTGTCTCTGTCTCTCTCTGTCTCTCTCTCTCTGTCTCTCTTTCTGTCTCTCTCACTCTCTCTATGTCTCTCTGTCTCTCTCTATGTCTCTCTCTATCCCTATCTCTGTCTCTTTCTCTCTCTGTGTCTCTCTGTCTCTCTCTGTGTCTCTCTCTCTCTGAATCTCTCTGTGTCTCGTTCTGTCTCTCTCTCTGTACCTCTCTGTGTCTCTCTCTCTGTCTCTTTCTGTGTCTCTCTCTGTCTCTCTCTGTCTCTATCTCTGTCTCTCTCTGTCTCTCTCTTTGTCTCTCCCTGTCTCTCTCTGTCTCTCTGTCTCTCTCGGTCTCTCTCTCTCTGTCTCTCTCTGTCTCTCTCTGTCTCTCTCTGCCTCTCTCTGTCTCTCTCTGTGTCTCTCTCTGTCTCTCTCTGTCTCTCTCTCTCTGTATCTCTCTGTCTCTCTCTGTCTCTCTCTGTGTCTTTCTTTGTCTCTGTCTCTCTGTGTCTCTCTCTGTCTCTCTCTGTGTCTCTCTCTGTCTCCCTCTGTCTCCATCACTGTCTCTCTCTGTCTCACTCTCTAACTTTCTGTCTCTCTCACTCTCTCTATGTATCTCTCTGTGTCTCTCTCTGTCTCTCTGTCTCTATCTCTGTCTCTTTCTGTCTCTCTCTCTGTCTCACTCAGTCTATCTCACTATGTCTTTGTCTCTCTCTGTCTCTCTCTATGTCTCTCTCTATCCCTATCTCTGTCTCTAATGTCTCACTCTCTCACTTTCTGTCTCTCTCACTCTATGTCTCTCTATATCTCTCTCTGTCTCTTTCTCTGAATCTCTCTGTCTCTCTCTGTCTCTCTCTTTGTCTCTGTCTCTCTCTCTCTGTCTCTCTCTTCCTCTCTCTGTGTCTCTCTGTGTTTCTCTGTGTCTCTCTCTCTCTGTCTCTCTCTCTGTCTCTCTCTTTGTCTTTCTCTTTCTCTCTCTGTGTCTCTCTCTGTCTCTCTTTATGTCTCTCTCACTCTCTCTATGTCTCTCTCTGTCTCTCTCTATATCTCTCTCTATCCCTATCTCTGTCTCTCTCTGTTTCTCTCTGTGTCTCTCTCTGTCTCTGTCTGTGTCTCTCTCTGTCTCTCTCTGTGTCTCTCTCTGTCTCTCTCTCTGTCTCTCTCTGTCTCTCTCTCTGTCTCTCTCTGTCTCTCTCTTTGTCTCTCTCTGTCTCTCTTTGTCTCTATCTCTGTCTCTCTCTGTCTCTCTCTTTGTCTCTCCCGGTCTCTCTCTGTCTCTCTCTGTCTCTCTCTGTCTCTCTCTGTGTATCTCTTTATCTCTCTCTGTCTCTCTCTGTGTCTTTCTTTGTCTCTGTCTCTCTCTGTTCTTCTCTCTGTCTCTCTCTGTCTCTCTCTATGTCTCTCTCTGTCTCTCTCTGTCTCCATCACTGTCTCTCTCTGTCTCACTCTCTCACTTTCTGTCTCTCTCCCTCTCTCTATGTCTCTCTCTGTCTCTCTCTCTGTCTCTCTATATCCCTATCTCAGTCTCTCTCTGTCTCTCTTTCTGACTCTCTCACTCTCTCTCTGTCTCTCTCTGTCTCTCTCTTTGTCTCTGTCTCTCTCTCTGTCTCTCTCTGTGTCTCTCTCTGTCTCTCTATATTTCTCTCTGTCTCTTTCTCTGTCTCTCTCTGTCTCTCTCTTTGTCTCTAACTCTCTCTCTGTCTCTCTCACTCTCTCTATGTCTCTCTCTGTCTCTCTCTGTCTCTCTATGTGTCTCTCTCTGTCTCTCTCTGTCCCTCTCTCTGTCTTTCATTGTCTCTCTCTTTATTTCAATGTCTCACTATGTCTCTCTCTCTGTCTCTCTTTGTCTCTCTCTCTCTGTCTCTCTCTGTCTCTCTCTGTCTCTCTCTGTCTCTCTCTGTGTCTCTCTCTGTCTCTCCCTGTCTCTCTCTGTCTCTTTGTCTCTCTATGTCTCTCTCTGTCTCTTTCTGTCTCTCTCTGTCTCAATCTCTGTCTCTCTCTGTTTCTCTATTTGTCTCAATCTGTTTCTCTCTGTCTCTCTCTATATCTCTCTCTGTCTCTCTTTGTTTCTCTCTGTAGGTCTCTTTCTGTCTCTCTCTGTCGCTCTCTGTCTTTCTCTGTCTCGATCTGTCTCTCTCTCTTTGTCTCTTTTCTGTCTCTGTCTGTCTCTCTCTCTGTCTCTCTCTGTCTCTCTCTGTCTTTCTTTGTTTCTCTCTGTATTTCTATGTCTCTCTCTCTGTCTCTCTCTATGTCTCTCTCAATCCCTATCTCTGTCTCTCTCGGTCTCTCTGTCTCTCTCTGTCTCTCTCTGTGTGTCTCTCTGTCTCTCTGTCTCTCTATGTATCTCTCTGTCTCTCTCTCTGTATCTCTCTGTGTAGCTCTGTCTCTCTCTGTGTCTCCCTCTCTATCTCTGTCTCTTTCTCTCTCTCTCTCTTTCTCTCTCTGTCTCTCTCTGTCTCTCTCTTTCTCTCTCTCTGTCTCTCTCTCTCTGTCTCTCTCTCTGTCCCTCTCTGTGTCTCTCTCTGTCTCTCTCTGTCTCTATCTCTGTCTCTCTTTCTGTCTCTCTCACTCTATCTATGTTTCTCTCTGTCTCTCTATATCCCTTTCTCTGTCTCTCTCTGTATTTCTCTCTCTTTCTCTCTATCTCTCTCTGTGTCTCTCTATGGCTCTCTCTCTAGGTCTCTCTCTGTGTCTCTCTGTGTCTCTCTCTCTTTCTTTCTGTGTCTCTCTCTGTCTCTTTCTGTCTCTCTCTGTGTCTCTCTCTGTGTCTCTCTGTCTCTATCTCTGTCTCTCTGTCTCTCTCTCTGTCTCTCTCTGTCTCTCTCTGTCTCTCTTTCTCTCTCTGTCCCTCTCTGTCTCTCTCTCTGTCTCTCTCTGTCTCTATCTCTGTCTCTCTGTCTCTCTCTCTGTCTCTCTCTGTGTCTCTCTGTCTCTCTCTATGTCTCTGTCTATCCCTATCTCTGTCTCTCTCTGTCTCTCTTTCTGTCTCTCTCACTCTCTGTCTCTCTCTGTCTCTCTATATCTCTCTCTGTCTCTTTCTCTGAATCTCTCTCTCTCTGTCTCTCTCTTCCTCTCTCTGTGTCTCTCAGTGTTTCTCTGTGTCTCTCTCTCTGTCTCTCTCTGTCTCTCTCTCTGTCTCTCTCTTTGTCTTTCTCTTTCTCTCTCTGTGTCTCTCTCTGTCTCTCTTTATGTCTCTCTCACTCTCTCTATGTCTCTCTCTGTCTCTCTCTATATCTCTCTCTATCCCTATCTCTGTCTCTCTCTGTCTCTCTCTGTGTATCTCTTTGTCTCTCTCTGTCTCTCTCTGTCTATCTCTGTCTCTCTCTGTCTCTCTCTGTCTTTCTTTGTTTCTCTCTGTTTTTCTATGTCTCTCTATTTCTCTCTATCTTTCTGTCTCTCTTTGTCTCTCTTTGTCTCTCTCTGTCTCTCTCTGTCTCTCTCTGTCTCTCTCTGTCGCTCTCTCTGTCGCTCTCTGTCTCTATCTATGTCTCTCTCTATCCCTATCTCTGTCTCTCTCGGTTTCACTTTGTCTTTCTCTGTCTCTCTCTGTCTCTCTCTCTTTGTCTCTTTTCTGTCTCTGTCTGTTTCTCTCTGTCTCTCTCTGTCTTTCTTTGTTTCTCTCTGTATTTCTATGTCTCTCTATTTCTCTCTCTCTATCTTTCTGTCTCTCTGTCTCTCTCTGTGTCTATCTCTGTCTCTCTCTGTCTCTCTCTCTGTCTCTCTCTCTGTCGCTCTATGTCTCTCTCTATGTCTCTCTCTATCCCTATCTCTGTCTCTCTCAGTTTCACTCTGTCTCTTTCTGTCTCTCTCTGTGTCTCTCTCTGTCTTTCTCTCTGTCTCTCTCTCTGTGTCTCTCTCTGTCTCTGTCTCTGTCTGTCTCTTTGTCTCTGTCTCTCTCTTTCTCTCTCTCTGTCTCTCTCTGTCTCTATCTATGTCTCTCTCTGTCTCTCTCTGTCTCTCCCTGTCTCTCTCTGTCTCTCTGTCTCTCAATGACTCTCTCTGTCTCTCTCTCTGTATCTCTCTGTCTAGCTCTGTCTCTCTCTCTGTCTCCCTGTGTCTCCCTATTTATCTCTGTCTCTCTCGGTTTCTCTCTCTGTCTCTCTCTGTCTCTCTCTGTCTCTCTCTGTCTCTCTCTCTTTCGCTCTCTGTCTCTCTCTCTGTCTCTCTCTATCCCTATCTCTGTCTCTCTCGGTCTCACTCTGTCTCTCTCTGTCTCTCTCTGTGTCTCTCTCTGTCTCTCTCTCTGTGTCTCTCTCTCTGTGTCTCTCTCTGTTTCTCTCTGTCTGTCTCTTTGTCTCTGTCTCTCTCTTTCTCTCTCTCTGTCTCTCTCTGTCTCTCTCTCTGTCTCTCTCTGTCTCTCTCTCTGTCTCTCCCTGTCTCTCTCTGTCTCTCTTTCTCTCTATGTCTCTCTCTGTCTCTCTCTCTGTATCTTTCTGTCTAGCTCTTTCTCAATCTGTGTCTCCCTGTGTCTCGCTCTTTATCTCTGTCTCCCTCTGTCTCTCTCTGTCTGTCTCTCTGTCTCTCTCTGTCTCTCTCTCTCTGTCTCTCTCTCTGTCTCTCTCTTTCTCTCTCTGTGTCTCTCTCTGTCTCATTCTGTCTCTATCTCTGTCTCTATTTCTGTCTCACTCAGTCTATTTCACTCTCTCTCTGTGTCTCTCTGTCTCTCGGTCTCTCTTTCTGTCTCTCTCACTCTCTCTATGTCTCTCTCTGTCTCTCATTATGTCTCTCTCTATCCCTATCTCTGTCTCTCTCTTCCTCTCTCTGTGTCTCTCTCTGTCTCTCTCTATGTCTCTCTTTCTCTTTCTGTCTCTCTCTGTCTCTTTCTGTCTCTCTCTGTCTCTCTCTGTTTCTCTCTTTTTCTCTCTCTGTCTCTCTCTGTCTCTCTCTCTTTCTCTCTATATCTCTCTCTGTATGTCTCTCTCTGTCTCTCTTTGTCTCTCTCTGTCTCTCTCTCTGTCTCTCTCTATGTCTCTCTGTCTCTTTCTCTGTCTCTCTCTGTGTCTCTCTCTGTCTCTCTCTGTCTCTCTCTGTCTCTTTCTCTCTCCCTCTGTCTCTGTCTCTCTCTGTCTTTCTCTCTGTCTCTCTCTGTTACTATTTTTGTCTCTCTCTGTCTCTCTCTGTCTCTCTCTGTGTCTCTCTCTGTCTCTCTACATCTCTCTCTGTATTTCTCTCTCTGTCTCTCTCTGTCTCTTTCTGTGTCTCTCTCTGTCTCTCTCTGTCTCTCTCTGTCTCTCTCTGTCTCTTTCTCTCTCCCTCTGTCTCTGTCTCTCTCTGTCTCTCTCTCTGTTACTATTTTTGTCTCTCTCTGTCTCTCTTTGTCTCTCTCTGTGTCTCTCTCTGACTCTCTACATCTCTCTCTGTATTTCTCTCTCTGTCTCTCTCTGTCTCTTTCTGTGTCTCTCTCTGTCTCTCTCTATCTCTATCTCTGTCTCTCTCTGTATCTCTCTCTGTCTCACTCAGTCTATCTCACTCTGTCTCTGTCTCTCTCTGTCTCTCTCTTTGCCTCTGTCTCTCTCTGTGTATCTCTCTGTGTCTCTCTCTGTCTCTCTATATCTCTCTCTGTCTCTTTCTCTGTCTCTCTCTGTCTCTCTGTCTCTCTCTCTGTCTCTCTCTTTATCTCTGTCTCTCTGTCTCTCTGTCTCTCTCTTCCTCTCTCTGTGTCTCTCTGTGTCTCTCTCTGTCTATTTCTGTCTTTCTCTGTCTCTCTCTGTCTCTTTCTGTCTCTGTCTCTCTCTCTGTCTCTCTCTGTTTCTCTCTCTGTTCTCTCTCTGTATCTCTCTGCCTCTCTCTGTATCTCTCTCTCTGTCTCTCTCTGTCGCTCTCTGTCTTTCTCTGTCTCTCTCAGTCTCTCTCTCTTTGTCTCTTTTCTGTCTCTGTCTGTATCTGTCTGTCTCTCTCTGTCTCTCTCTCTGTCTTTCTTTGTCCCTCTCTATTTCTATGTCTCTCTACGTCTCTCTCTCTGTCTCTGTCTGCTCTCTTTGTCTCTCTCTGTCTCTCTCTGTCTGTCTCTCTCCATCGCTCTCTGTCTCTCTCTATGTCTCTTTATATCCCTATCTCTGTCTCTCTCTGTCTCTCTCTGTGTCTCTCTTTCTCTCTCTCTCTGTTTCTCTCTCTGTGTCTCTCTCTGTCTCTCTCTCTGTCTCTCTCTGTCTCTCCCTGTATAATTCTGTCTCTCAGTCTCTATGTCTCTCTCTGTCTATCTCTCTGTATCTCTCTGTCTAGCTCTGTCTCTCTCTGTGTCTCCCTTTGTCTCGCTCTCTATCTCTGTCTCTCTCTGTCTCTCTCTGTCTCTCTATTTGTCTTTCTCTTTCTCTGTGTCTCTCTCTGTCTCTCTTTATGTCTCTCTCACTCTCTCTCTGTCTCTCTCTGTCTCTCTCTATGTCTCTCTCTATCCCTATCTCTGTCTCTCTCTGTGTCTCTCTCTGTGTCTCTCTCTGTCTCTCTCTGTGTCTCTCTCTGTCTCTCTCTGTCTGTCTCTCTCCGTCGCTCTCAGTCTCTCGCTATGTCTCTCTCTATCCCTATCTCTGTCTTTCTCTGTCTCTCTCTGTCTCTCTCTGTCTCTCTCTGTGTCTCTCTCTGTCTCTCTCTCTCTGTCTCTCTCTGTGTCTCTCTCTCTGTCAATCTCTGTGTCTCTGTCTCTCTCTTTCTCTCTCTCTGTCTCTCTCTCTGTCTCTCTCTCTGTATCTCTCTGTCTAGTTCTGTCTCTCGCTGTGTCTCCCTTTGTCTCGCTCTCTATCTCTGTCTTTCTCTGTTTCTCTCTGTCTCTCTGTCTCTCTCTGTCTCTCTCTCTGTATCTCTCTGTCTAGCTCTGTCTCTCTCTGTGTCTCCCTTTGTCTCGCTCTCTATCTCTGTCTTTCTCTGTCTCTCTCTGTCACTCTCTCTGTCTCTCTCTGTCTCTCTCTGTCTCTCTCTCTGTCTCTCTCTTTGTCTCTCTCTTTGTCTCTCTGTGTCTCTCTCTGTCTCTCTTTATGTCTCTCTCACACTCTCTATGTCACTCTCTGTCTCTCTCTGTGTCTCTCTCTGTCTCTCTCTGTGTCTCTCTCTTTCTCTCTCTGTGTCTCTCTCTGTCTCTCTCTCTGTCTCTCTCTGTCTCTCTCTCTGTCTCTCTCTGTCTCTTTCTGTCTCTCTCTCTGTATCTCTTTATCTCTCTCTCTCTCTGTGTCTTTCTTTGTCTCTGTCTCTCTCTGTCTATCTTTCTATCTATCTCTGTCTCTCTCTATGTCTCTCTCTGTCACTCTCTGTCTCTTTCTGTCTCTCTCTCTCTCTCTGTATCTCTTTATCTCTCTCTGTCTCTCTCTGTGTCTTTCTTTGTCTCTGTCTCTCTCTGTCTATCTTTCTGTCTCTCTCTGTCTCTCTCTATGTCTCTCTCTGTCTCTCACTGTCTCCATCACTGTCTCTCTCTGTCTCACTCTCTCACTTTCTGTCTCTCTCACTCTCTCTATTTCTCTCTCTGTCTGTCTCTCTGTCTCTCTATATCCCTATCTCAGTCTCTCTCTGTCTCTCTTTCTGACTCTCTCACTCTCTCTCTGTCTCTCTCTTTGTCTCTGTCCCTCTCTCTGTCTCTCTCTGTGTCTCTCTCTGTCTCTCTATATCTCTCTCTGTCTCTTTCTCTGTCTCTCTCTGTCTCTCTCTTTGTCTCTGACTCTCTCTCTGTCTCTCTCACTCTCTCTATGTCTCTCTATGTCTCTTTCTGTCTCTCTCTGTGTCTCTCTCTGTCTCTCTCTGTCCCTCTCTCTGTCTTTCATTGTCTCTCTTTATTTCAATGTCTCACTATGTCTCTCTCTCTGTCTCTCTTTGTCTCTGTCTCTCTCTGTCTCTCTCTGTCTCTCTCTGTCTCTCTCTGTCTCTCTCTGTGTCTCTCTCTGTCTCTCTCTGTCCCTCTCTCTGTCTTTCATTGTCTCTCTTTATTTCAATGTCTCACTATGTCTCTCTCTCTGTCTCTCTTTGTCTCTGTCTCTCTCTGTCTCTCTCTGTCTCTCTCTGTCGCTCTCTGTCTTTCTCTGTCTCGATCTGTCTCTCTCTCTTTGTCTCTTTTCTGTCTCTGTCTGTCTCTCTCTCTGTCACTCTCTGTCTCTCTCTGTCTTTCTTTGTTTCTCTCTGTATTTCTATGTCTCTCTCTCTGTCTCTCTCTGTCTCTCTCTCTGTCACTCTCTGTCTCTCTCTATGTCTCTCTCTATCCCTATCTCTGTCTCTCTCGGTCTCTCTGTCTCTCTCTGTCTCTCTCTGTGTGTCTCTCTGTCTCTCTCTTTGTCTCTCTCTTTGTCTCTCTGTGTCTCTCTCTGTCTCTCTCAAGGTCTCTCTCACTCTCTCTATGTCTCTCTCTGTCTCTCTCTGTGTCTCTCCCTGTCTATCTCTGTGTCTCTCTCTGTCTCTCTCTCCGTCTCTCTCTCTGTATCTCTCTGTGTAGCTCTGTCTCTCTCTGTGTCTCACTGTGTCTCCCTCTCTATCTCTGTCTCTTTCTCTCTCTCTCTCTTTCTCTCTCTGTCTCTCTCTGTCTCTCTCTTTCTCTCTCTCTGTCTCTCTCTCTCTCTGTCTCTCTCTCTGTCCCTCTCTGTGTCTCTCTCTGTCTCTCTCTGTCTCTATCTCTGTCTCTCTTTCTGTCTCTCTCACTCTCTCTATGTTTCTCTCTATGTCTCTCTATATCCCTTTCTCTGTCTCTCTCTGTATTTCTCTCTCTTTCTCTCTGTCTCTCTCTGTGTCTCTCTATGGCTCTCTCTCTAGGTCTCTCTCTGTGTCTCTCTGTGTCTCTCTCTCTTTCTCTCTGTGTCTCTCTCTGTCTCTTTCTGTCTCTCTCTGTGTCTCTCTCTGTGTCTCTCTGTCTCTATCTCTGTCTCTCTGTCTCTCTCTCTGTCTCTCCCTGTCTCTCTCTGTCTCTCTTTCTCTCTCTGTCCCTCTCTGTCTCTCTCTCTGTCTCTCTCTGTCTCTCTCTGTGTCTCTCTCTCTGTCTCACTCAGTCTATCTCACTCTGTCTCTGTCTCTCTCTGTCTCTCTCTGTCTCTCTTTCTGTCTGTCTCACTCTCTCTATGTCTTTCTCTGTCTCTCTCTATGTCTCTCTCTATACCTATCACTGTCTCTCTCTGTCTCTCTTTCTGTCTCTCTCACTGTCTCTTTCTGTCTCTCTATATCTCTCTGTCTCTTTCTTTGTCTCTCTCTTTGTCTCTGTCTCTCTCTCTGTCTCTCTCTTCCTCTCTCTGTGTCTCTCTCTGTCTCTCTCTGTGTCTCTCTCTCTGTCAATCTCTTTGTCTCTATCTCTCTCTTTCTCTCTCTCTCGCTCTGTTTCTCTCTCTGTCGTTCTCTGTCTCTCTCTCTGTCTCTACCTGTATCATTCTGTCTCTCAGTCTCTCTATGTCTCTCTCTGTATCTCTCTCTGTATCTCTCTGTCTAGCTCTGTCTCTCTCTCTGTCTCCCTTTGTCTCGCTCTCTATCTCTGTCTTTCTCTGTCTCTCTCTGTCACTCTCTCTGTCTCTCTCTGTTTCTCTCTGTATCTCTCTCTGTCTCTCTCTTTGTCTCTCTCTTTGTCTCTCTGTGTCTCTCTCTGTCTCTCTCAAGGTCTCTCTCACTCTCTCTATGTCTCTCTCTGTCTCTCTCTGTGTCTCTCCCTGTCTCTCTCTGTGTCTCTCTCTGTCTCTCTCTCTGTCTCTCTCTGTGTCTCTCTCTGTCTCTCTCGGTCTCTCTCTCTGTATCTCTCTGTCTCTCTCTGTCTCTCTCTGTGTCTTTCTTTGTCTCTGTCTCTCTCTGTCTCTCTCTGTCTCTCTCTGTGTCTCTCTATGTCTCCCTCTGTCTCCATCACTGTCTCTCTCTGTCTCACTCTCTCACTTACTGTCTCTCTCAATCTCTCTATATATCTCTCTGTGTCTCTCTCTGTCTCTCTGTCTCTATCTCTGTCTCTTTCTGTCTCTCTCTCTGTCTCACTCAGTCTATCTCACTATGTCTCTGTCTCTCTCTGTCTCTCTCTATGTTTCACTCTATCCCTATCTCTGTCTCTCTCTGTCTCACTCTCTCACTTTCTGTCTCTCTCACTCTCTGTCTCTCTCTGTCTCTTTATATCTCTCTCTGTCTCTTTCTCTGAATCTCTCTGTCTCTCTCTTTGTCTCTGTCTCTCTCTCTCTGTCTCTCTCTTCC
Source organism: Mus caroli (assembly GCF_978045245.1). Taxonomy (NCBI): domain Eukaryota; kingdom Metazoa; phylum Chordata; class Mammalia; order Rodentia; family Muridae; genus Mus; species Mus caroli. The sequence goes on from NW_028227276.1 coordinate 3,761,169, forward strand.
TCTCTCTGTGTCTCTCTGTGTTTCTCTGTGTCTCTCTCTCTCTCTGTCTCTCTCTGTCTCTCTCTTTGTCTTTCTCTTTCTCTCTCTGTGTCTCTCTCTGTCTCTCTTTATGTCTCTCTCACTCTCTCTATGTCTCTCTCTGTCTCTCTCTATATCTCTCTCTATCCCTATCTCTGTCTCTCTCTGTCTCTCTCTGTGTCTCTCTCTGTCTCTCTCTGTGTCTCTCTCTGTCTCTCTATGTGTCTCTCTCTGTCTCTCTCTCTGTCTCTCTCTGTCTCTCTCTCTGTCTCTCTCTGTCTCTCTCTTTGTCTCTCTCTGTCTCTCTTTGTCTCTATCTCTGTCTCTCTCTGTCTCTCTCTTTGTCTCTCCCTGTCTCTCTCTGTCTCTCTCTGTCTCTCTCTGTCTCTCTCTCTGTATCTCTTTATCTCTCTCTGTCTCTCTCTGTGTCTTTCTTTGTCTCTGTCTCTCTCTGTCTATCTCTTTGTCTCTCTCTGTCTCTCTATTTGTCTCTCTCTGTCTCTCTCTGTCTCTTCACTGTCTCTCTCTGTCTCACTCTCTCACTTTCTGTCTCTCTCACTCTCTCTATGTCTCTCTCTGTCTCTCTCTCTGTCTCTCTATATCCCTATCTCTGTCTCTCTCTGTCTCTCTTTCTGACTATCTCACTCTCTCTCTGTCTCTCTCTGTCTCTCTCTTTGTCTCTGTCACTCTCTCTGTCTCTCTCTGTGTATCTCTCTGTCTATCTATATCTCTCTCTGTCTCTTTTTCTGTCTCTCTCTGTCTCACTCTGTCTCTCTCTTTTTCTCTGACTCTCTCTCTGTCTCTCTCTTCCTCTCTCTGTGTCTCTCTCTCTTTGTCTCTTTTCTGTCTCTGTCTGTCTCTCTCTCTCTGTCTCTCTCTGTCCTCTCTCTGTCTTTCATTGTCTCTCTCTTTATTTCAATGTCTCACTATGTCTCTCTCTGTCTCTCTTTGTCTCTCTCTCTCTGTCTCTCTCTGTCTCTCTGTGTGTCTCTCTCTGTCTCTCCCTGTCTCTGTCTGTCTCTTTGTCTCTTTATGTCTCTCTCTGTCTCTTTCTGTCTTTCTCTGTCTCAATCTCTGTCTCTCTCTGTTTCTCTATTTGTCTCAATCTGTTTCTCTCTGTCTCTCTCTATATCTCTCTCTGTCTCTCTTTGTTTCTCTCTGTAAGTCTCTTTCTGTCTCTCTCTGTCGCTCTCTGTCTTTCTCTGTCTCGATCTGTCTCTCTCTCTTTGTCTATTTTCTGTCTCTCTCTCTGTCTCTCTCTGTCTCTCTCTGTCTTTCTTTGTTTCTCTCTGTATTTCTATGTCTCTCTCTCTGTCTCTCTCTGTCTTTCTTTGTTTCTCTCTGTATTTCTATATCTCTCTCTCTGTCTCTCTCTGTCTCTCTCTCTGTCTCTCTCTGTCTCTCTCTGAGTGTCTCTCTGTCTCTCTATGTATCTCTCTGTCTCTCTCTCTGTATCTCTCTGTGTAGCTCTGTCTCTCTCTGTGTCTCACTGTGTCTCCCTCTCTATCTCTGTCTCTTTCTCTCTCTCTCTTTCTCTCTCTGTCTCTCTCTGTCTCTCTCTTTCTCTCTCTCTGTCTCTCTCTCTGTCTCTCTCTCTGTCTCTCTCTGTGTCTCTCTCTGTGTCTCTCTGTCTCTATCTCTGTCTCTCTTTCTGTCTCTCTCACTCTCTCTATGTTTCTCTCTATGTCTCTCTATATCACTTTCTCTGTCTCTGTATTTCTCTCTCTTTCTCTCTGTCTCTCTCTGTGTCTCTCTATGGCTCTCTCTGTGTATCTCTCTCTGTGTCTCTCTGTCTCTATCTCTGTCTCTCTGTCTCTCTCTCTCTGTCTCTCCCTGTCTCTCTCTGTCTTTCTTTCTCTCTCTGTCCCTCTCTGTCTCTCTCTCTGTCCCTCTCTGTCTCTCTCTGTGTCTTTCTCTGTCTCTGTCTCTATCTCTGTCTCTCTCTGTCTCTCTCTCTGTCTCTCCCTGTATAATTCTGTCTCTCAGTCTCTATGTCTCTCTCTGTCTCTCTCTCTGTATCTCTCTGTCTAGCTCTGTCTCTCTCTGTGTCTCCCTTTGTCTCGCTCTCTATCTCTGTCTCTCTCTGTCACTCTCTCTCTCTCTGTCTCTCTCTGTCTCTCTCTCTGTCTCTCTTTTTGTCTTTCTCTTTCTCTGTGTCTCTCTCTGTCTCTCTTTATGTCTCTCTCACTCTCTCTCTGTCTCTCTCTGTCTCTCTCTATGTCTCTCTCTATCCCTATCTCTGTCTCTCTCTGTGTCTCTCTCTGTCTCTCTCTGTGTCTCTCTCTGTCTCTCTCTGTGTCTCTCTCTGTCTCTCTCTGTCTGTCTCTCTCCGTCGCTCTCAGTCTCTCGCTATGTCTCTCTCTATCCCTATCTCTGTCTTTCTCTGTCTCTCTCTGTCTCTCTCTGTCTCTCTCTGTGTCACTCTCTGTCTAGCTCTGTCTCTCGCTGTGTCTCCCTTTGTCTCGCTCTCTATCTCTGTCTTTCTCTGTCTCTCTCTGTCTCTCTCTGTCTCTCTCTCTGTATCTCTCTGTCTAGCTCTGTCTCTCGCTGTGTCTCCCTTTGTCTCGCTCTCTATCTCTGTCTTTCTCTGTCTCTCTCTGTCTCTCTCTGTCTCTCTCTCTCTCTCTCTCTGTCTCTCTCTCTGTATCTCTCTGTCTAGCTCTGTCTCTCTCTGTGTCTCCCTTTGTCTCGCTCTCTATCTCTGTCTTTCTCTGTCTCTCTCTGTCACTCTCTCTGTCTCTCTCTGTCTCTCTCTGTCTCTCTCTGTCTCTCTCTCTGTCTCTCTCTTTGTCTTTCTCTTTCTCTCTCTGTGTCTCTCTCTGTCTCTCTCTATGTCTCTCTCTGTCTCTCACTCTGTCTCTCCCTGTCTCTCTCTGTTTCTCTGTCTCTCTATGTCTCTCTCTGTCTCTCTCTCTGTATCTCTCTGTCTATCTCTTCCTTTCTCTGTGTCTCTCTGTGTCTCTCTCTCTTTGTCTCTTTTCTGTCTCTGTCTGTCTCTCTCTCTGTCTCTCTCTGTCCCTCTCTCTGTCTTTCATTGTCTCTCTCTTTATTTCAATGTCTCACTTTGTCTCTCTCTCTGTCTCTCTTTGTCTCTCTCTCTCTCTGTCTCTCTCTGTCTCTCTCTGTCACTCCCTCTGTCTCTCTCTGTCTCTTTCTGTCTCTCTCTCTGTATCTCTTTATCTCTCTCTGTCTCTCTCTGTGTCTTTCTTTGTCTCTGTCTCTCTCTGTCTATCTCTATGTCTCTCTCTGTCTCTCTCTATGTCTCTCTCTGTCTCTCTCTGTCTCCATCACTGTCTCTCTCTGTCTCACTCTCTCACTTTCTGTCTCTCTCACTCACTCTATGTCTCTCTCTGTCTCTCTCTCTGTCTCTCTATATCCCTATCTCAGTCTCTCTCTGTCTCTCTTTCTGACTCTCTCATTCTCTCTCTGTCTCTCTCTGTCTCTCTCTTTGTCTCTGTCTCTCTCTCTGTCTCTCTCTGTGTCTCTCTCTGTCTCTCTATATCTCTCTCTGTCTCTTTCTCTGTCTCTCTCTGTCTCTCTCTTTGTCTCTGACTCTCTCTCTGTCTCTCTCACTCTCTCTATGTCTCTCTCTGTCTCTCTCTGTCTCTCTCTGTGTCTTTCTCTGTCTCTCTCTGTCCCTCTCTCTGTCTTTCATTGTCACTCTCTTTATTTCAATGTCTCACTATGTCTCTCTCTCTGTCTCTCTTTGTCTCTCTCTCTCTCTGTCTCTCTCTGTCTCTCTCTGTCTCTCTCTGTCTCTCTCTGTGTCTCTCTCTGTCTCTCCCTGTCTCTCTCTGTCTCTTTGTCTCTGTATGTCTCTCTCTGTCTCTTTCTGTCTCTCTCTGTCTCAATCTCTGTCTCTCTCTGTTTGTCTATTTGTCTCAATCTGTTTCTCTCTGTCTCTCTCTATATCTCTCTCTGTCTCTCTTTGTTTCTCTCTGTAGGTCTCTTTCTGTCTCTCTCTGTCGCTCTCTGTCTTTCTCTGCCTCGATCTGTCTCTCTCTCTTTGTCTCTTTTCTGTCTCTGTCTGTCTCTCTCTGTCTCTCTCTGTCTCTCTCTGTCTTTCTTTGTTTCTCTCTGTATTTCTATGTCTCTCTCTGTCTCTCTCTCTGTCACTCTCTGTCTCTCTCTATGTCTCTCTCTATCCCTATCTCTGTCTCTCTCGGTCTCTCAGTCTCTCTCTGTCTCTCTCTGTGTGTCTCTCTGTCTCTCTATGTATCTCTCTGTCTCTCTCTCTGTATCTCTCTGTGTAGCTCTGTCTCTCTCTGTGTCTCACTGTGTCTCCCTCTCTATCTCTGTCTCTTTCTCTCTCTCTCTTTCTCTCTCTGTCTCTCTCTGTCTCTCTCTTTCTCTCCCTCTGTCTCTGTCTCTCTCTCTGTCTCTCTCTCTGTCCCTCTCTGTGGCTCTCTCTCTCTCTGTCTCTATCTCTGTCTCTCTTTCTGTCTCTCTCACTCTCTCTATGTTTCTCTCTATGTCTCTCTATATCCCTTTCTCTGTCTCTCTCTGTATTTCTCTCTCTTTCTCTCTGTCTCTCTCTGTGTCTCTCTATGGCTCTCTCTCTAGGTCTCTGTCTGTGTCTCTCTGTGTCTCTCTCTCTTTCTTTTGTGTCTCTCTCTGTCTCTTTCTGTCTCTCTCTGTGTCTCTCTCTGTGTCTCTCTGTCTCTATCTCTGTCTCTCTGTCTCTCTCTCTGTTGCTCCCTGTCTCTCTCTGTCTCTCTTTCTCTCTCTGTCCCTCTCTGTCTCTCTCTGTGTCTCTCTCTGTCTCTCTCTGTGTCTCTCTCTGTCTCTGTCTCTATCTCTGTCTCTCTCTGTCTCTCTCTCTGTCTCTCCCTGTATAATTCTGTCTCTCAGTCTCTATGTCTCTCTCTGTCTCTCTCTCTGTATCTCTCTGTCTAGCTCTGTCTCTCTCTGTGTCTCCCTTTGTCTCGCTCTCTATCTCTGTCTCTCTCTGTCACTCTCTCTCTCTCTGTCTCTCTCTGTCTCTCTCTCTGTCTCTCTTTTTGTCTTTCTCTTTCTCTGTGTCTCTCTCTGTCTCTCTTTATGTCTCTCTCACTCTCTCTCTGTCTCTCTCTGTCTCTCTCTATGTCTCTCTCTATCCCTATCTCTGTCTCTCTCTGTGTCTCTCTCTGTCTCTCTCTGTGTCTCTCTCTGTCTCTCTCTGTGTCTCTCTCTGTCTCTCTCTGTCTGTCTCTCTCCGTCGCTCTCAGTCTCTCGCTATGTCTCTCTCTATCCCTATCTCTGTCTTTCTCTGTCTCTCTCTGTCTCTCTCTGTCTCTCTCTGTGTCACTCTCTGTCTAGCTCTGTCTCTCGCTGTGTCTCCCTTTGTCTCGCTCTCTATCTCTGTCTTTCTCTGTCTCTCTCTGTCTCTCTCTGTCTCTCTCTCTGTATCTCTCTGTCTAGCTCTGTCTCTCGCTGTGTCTCCCTTTGTCTCGCTCTCTATCTCTGTCTTTCTCTGTCTCTCTCTGTCTCTCTCTGTCTCTCTCTCTCTCTCTCTCTGTCTCTCTCTCTGTATCTCTCTGTCTAGCTCTGTCTCTCTCTGTGTCTCCCTTTGTCTCGCTCTCTATCTCTGTCTTTCTCTGTCTCTCTCTGTCACTCTCTCTGTCTCTCTCTGTCTCTCTCTGTCTCTCTCTGTCTCTCTCTCTGTCTCTCTCTTTGTCTTTCTCTTTCTCTCTCTGTGTCTCTCTCTGTCTCTCTCTATGTCTCTCTCTGTCTCTCACTCTGTCTCTCCCTGTCTCTCTCTGTTTCTCTGTCTCTCTATGTCTCTCTCTGTCTCTCTCTCTGTATCTCTCTGTCTATCTCTTCCTTTCTCTGTGTCTCTCTGTGTCTCTCTCTCTTTGTCTCTTTTCTGTCTCTGTCTGTCTCTCTCTCTGTCTCTCTCTGTCCCTCTCTCTGTCTTTCATTGTCTCTCTCTTTATTTCAATGTCTCACTTTGTCTCTCTCTCTGTCTCTCTTTGTCTCTCTCTCTCTCTGTCTCTCTCTGTCTCTCTCTGTCACTCCCTCTGTCTCTCTCTGTCTCTTTCTGTCTCTCTCTCTGTATCTCTTTATCTCTCTCTGTCTCTCTCTGTGTCTTTCTTTGTCTCTGTCTCTCTCTGTCTATCTCTATGTCTCTCTCTGTCTCTCTCTATGTCTCTCTCTGTCTCTCTCTGTCTCCATCACTGTCTCTCTCTGTCTCACTCTCTCACTTTCTGTCTCTCTCACTCACTCTATGTCTCTCTCTGTCTCTCTCTCTGTCTCTCTATATCCCTATCTCAGTCTCTCTCTGTCTCTCTTTCTGACTCTCTCATTCTCTCTCTGTCTCTCTCTGTCTCTCTCTTTGTCTCTGTCTCTCTCTCTGTCTCTCTCTGTGTCTCTCTCTGTCTCTCTATATCTCTCTCTGTCTCTTTCTCTGTCTCTCTCTGTCTCTCTCTTTGTCTCTGACTCTCTCTCTGTCTCTCTCACTCTCTCTATGTCTCTCTCTGTCTCTCTCTGTCTCTCTCTGTGTCTTTCTCTGTCTCTCTCTGTCCCTCTCTCTGTCTTTCATTGTCACTCTCTTTATTTCAATGTCTCACTATGTCTCTCTCTCTGTCTCTCTTTGTCTCTCTCTCTCTCTGTCTCTCTCTGTCTCTCTCTGTCTCTCTCTGTCTCTCTCTGTGTCTCTCTCTGTCTCTCCCTGTCTCTCTCTGTCTCTTTGTCTCTGTATGTCTCTCTCTGTCTCTTTCTGTCTCTCTCTGTCTCAATCTCTGTCTCTCTCTGTTTGTCTATTTGTCTCAATCTGTTTCTCTCTGTCTCTCTCTATATCTCTCTCTGTCTCTCTTTGTTTCTCTCTGTAGGTCTCTTTCTGTCTCTCTCTGTCGCTCTCTGTCTTTCTCTGCCTCGATCTGTCTCTCTCTCTTTGTCTCTTTTCTGTCTCTGTCTGTCTCTCTCTGTCTCTCTCTGTCTCTCTCTGTCTTTCTTTGTTTCTCTCTGTATTTCTATGTCTCTCTCTGTCTCTCTCTCTGTCACTCTCTGTCTCTCTCTATGTCTCTCTCTATCCCTATCTCTGTCTCTCTCGGTCTCTCAGTCTCTCTCTGTCTCTCTCTGTGTGTCTCTCTGTCTCTCTATGTATCTCTCTGTCTCTCTCTCTGTATCTCTCTGTGTAGCTCTGTCTCTCTCTGTGTCTCACTGTGTCTCCCTCTCTATCTCTGTCTCTTTCTCTCTCTCTCTTTCTCTCTCTGTCTCTCTCTGTCTCTCTCTTTCTCTCCCTCTGTCTCTGTCTCTCTCTCTGTCTCTCTCTCTGTCCCTCTCTGTGGCTCTCTCTCTCTCTGTCTCTATCTCTGTCTCTCTTTCTGTCTCTCTCACTCTCTCTATGTTTCTCTCTATGTCTCTCTATATCCCTTTCTCTGTCTCTCTCTGTATTTCTCTCTCTTTCTCTCTGTCTCTCTCTGTGTCTCTCTATGGCTCTCTCTCTAGGTCTCTGTCTGTGTCTCTCTGTGTCTCTCTCTCTTTCTTTTGTGTCTCTCTCTGTCTCTTTCTGTCTCTCTCTGTGTCTCTCTCTGTGTCTCTCTGTCTCTATCTCTGTCTCTCTGTCTCTCTCTCTGTTGCTCCCTGTCTCTCTCTGTCTCTCTTTCTCTCTCTGTCCCTCTCTGTCTCTCTCTGTGTCTCTCTCTGTCTCTCTCTGTGTCTCTCTCTGTCTCTGTCTCTATCTCTGTCTCTCGCTGTCTCTCTCTCTGTCTCACTCAGTCTATCTCACTCTGTCTCTGTCTCTCTCTGTCTCTCTCTCTGTCTCTCTTTCTGTCTGTCTCACTGTCTTTTCTGTCTCTCTCTATTTCTCTGTCTCTTTCTTTGTCTCTCTCTTTGTCTCTGTCTCTCTCTCTCTGTCTCTCTCTTCTTCTCTCTGTCTCTCTCTCTGTCTCTCTCTCTGTCTCTCTCTGTCAATCTCTGTGTCTCTGTCTCTCTCTTTCTCTCTCTCTGTCTTTCTCTTTCTCTCTCTCTGTCTCTACCTGTCTCATTCTGTCTCTCAGTCTCTCTATGTCTCTCTTTGTATCTCTCTTTGTATCTCTCTGTCTAGCTCTGTCTCTCTCTGTGTCTCCCTTTGTCTCGCTCTTTATCTCTGTCTTTCTCTATCTCTCTCAGTCACTCTCTCTGTCTCTCTCTGTTTCTCTCTGTATCTCTCTCTGTCTCTCTCTGTGTCTCTCTCTGTCTCTCTCTCTGTCTCTCTCTGTGTCTCTCTCTGTCTCTCTCTGTCTCTCTCTGTCTCTCTCTCTGTATCTCTCTGTCTCTCTCTGTCTCTCTCTGTGTCTTTCTTTGTCTCTGTCTCTCTCTGTCTCTCTCTCTGTCTCTCTCTGTCTCTCTCTGTGTCTCTCTCTGTCTCCCTCTGTCTCCATCACTGTCTCTCTCTGTCTCACTCTCTCACTTTCTGTCTCTCTCACTCTTTCTATGTATCTCTCTGTGTCTCTCTCTGTCTCTCTGTCTCTATCTCTGTCTCTTTCTGTCTCTCTCTCTGTCTCACTCAGTCTATCTCACTATGTCTCTGTCTCTCTCTATGTCTCTCTCTATCCCTATCTCTGTCTCTCTCTGTCTCTCTTTCTGTCTCTCTCACTCTCTGTCTCTCTCTGTCTCTCTATATCTCTCTCTGTCTCTTTCTCTGAATCTCTCTGTCTCTCTCTTTGTCTCTGTCTCTCTCTCTGTCTCTCTCTTCCTCTCTCTGTGTCTCTCTGTGTTTCTCTGTGTCTCCCTCTCTGTCTCTCTCTGCCTCTCTCTCTGTCTCTCTCTTTGTCTTTCTCTTTCTCTCTCTGTGTCTCTCTCTGTCTCTCTTTTTGTCTCTCTCACTCTCTCTATGTCTTTCTCTGTCTCTCTCTATATCTCTCTCTATCCCTATCTCTGTCTCTCTCTGTCTCTCTCTGTGTCTCTCTCTGTCTCTCTCTGTGTCTCTCTCTGTCTCTCTCTGTGTCTCTGTCTGTCTCTCTCTCTGTCTCTCTCTGTCTCTCTCTCTGTCTCTCTCTGTCTCTCTCTTTGTCTCTCTTTGTCTCTCTTTGTCTCTATCTCTGTCTCTCTCTGTCTCTCTCTTTGTCTCTCCCTGTCTCTCTCTATCTCTCTCTGTCTCTCTCTGTCTCTCTGTCTGTATCTCTTTATCTCTCTCTGTCTCTCTCTGTGTCTTTCTTTGTCTCTGTCTCTCTCTGTCTATCTCTCTGTCTCTCTCTATGTCTCTCTCTGTCTCTCTCTGTCTCCATTACTGTCTCTCTCTGTCTCACTCTCTCACTTTCTTTCTCTCTCACTCTCTCTATGTCTCTCTCTGTCTCTCTCTCTGTCTCTCTATATCCCTATCTCAGTCTCTCTCTGTCTCTCTTTCTGACTATCTCACTCTCTCTCTGTCTCTCTCTGTCTCTCTCTTTGTCTCTGTCCTCTCTGTCTCTCTCTGTGTCTCTCTCTGTCTCTCTATATCTCTCTCTGTCTCTTTTTCTGTCTCTCTCGGTCTCTCTCTGTCTCTCTCTTTGTCTCTGACTCTCTGTCTCTCTCTTCCTCTCTCTGTGTCTCTCTCTGTCTCTCTATCTTTGTCTCTTTTCTGTCTTTGTCTCTCTCTCTCTGTCTCTCTCTGTCCTCTCTCTGTCTTTCATTGTCTCTCTCTTTATTTCAATGTCTCACTATGTCTCACTCTCTGACTCTCATTGTCTCTCTCTCTCTGTCTCTCTCTGTCTCTCCCTGTCTCTGTCTGTCTCTTTGTCTCTCTATGTCTCTCTCTGTCTCTTTCTATCTTTCTCTGTCTCAATCTCTGTCTCTCTCTGTTTCTCTATTTGTCTCAATCTGTTTCTCTATGTCTCTTTCTATATCTCTCTCTGTCTCTCTTTGATTCTCTCTGTAAGTCTCTTTCTGTCTCTCTCTGTCGCTCTCTGTCTTTCTCTGTCTCGATCTGTCTCTCTCTCTTTGTCTATTTCTGTCTCTCTCTCTGTATCTCTCTGTCTCTCTCTGTCTTTCTTTGTTTCTCTCTGTATTTCTATGTCTCTCTCTCTGTCTCTCTCTGTCTCTCTCTCTGTCACTCTCTGTCTTTCTCTATGTCTCTCTCTATCCCTATCTCTGTCTCTCTCGGTCTCTCTGTCTCTCTCTGTCTCTCTCTGTGTGTCTCTCTGTCTCTCTGTCTCTCTATGTCTCTCTGTGTGTCTCTCTCTGTATCTCTCTGTGTAGCTCTGTCTCTCTCTGTGTCTCACTGTGTCTCCCTCTCTATATCTGTCTCTTTCTGTCTCTCTCTGTTTCTCTCTCTGTCTCTCTCTGTCTCTCTCTCTCTTTCTCTCTGTCTCTCTCTCTCTGTCTCTCTCTTTGTCTCTCTCTGTCTCTCTTTGTCTCTATCTCTGTCTCTCTCTGTCTCTCTCTTTGTCTCTCCCTGTCTCTCTCTGTCTCTCTCTGTCTCTCTCTCTGTATCTCTTTATCTCTCTCTGTCTCTCTCTGTGTCTCTCTGTGTCTCTCTCTCTTTCTCTCTGTGTCTCTCTCTGTCTCTTTCTGTCTCTCTCTGTGTCTCTCTCTGTGTCTCTCTGTCTCTATCTCTGTCTCTCTGTCTCTCTTTCTGTCTCTCCCTGTCTCTCCCTGTCTCTCTTTCTCTCTCTGTCCCTCTCTGTCTCTCTCTCTGTCTCTCTCTGTCTCTCTCTGTGTCTCTCTCTGTCTCTGTCTCTATCTCTGTCTCTCTCTGTCTCTATCTCTCTGTCTCTCTTTCTGTCTCTCTCACTCTCTATCTCTCTCTGTCTCTCTCTTTGTCTCACTCTGTGTCTCTTTCTGTCTCTCTATATCTCTCTGTCTCTTTCTTTGTCTCTCTCTTTGTCTCTGTCTCTCTCTCTCTGTCCCTCTCTTCCTCTCTCTGTGTCTATCTCTGTCTCTCTCTGTCTCTCTCTCTGTCTCTCTCTGTCTCTCTCTCTGTCAATCTCTGTGTCTCTGTCACTCTCTTTCTCTCTCTCTCTCTGTCTCTCTCTCTGTCTTTCTCTGTCTCTCTCTCTGTCTCTCCCTGTCTCATTCTGTCTCTCAGTCTCTCTATGTCTCTCTCTGTATCTCTCTCTGTATCTCTCTGTCTTGCTCTGTCTCTCTCTGTGTCTCCCTTTGTCTCGCTCTCTATCTCTGTCTTTCTCTGTCTCTCTCTGTCACTCTCTCTGTCTCTCTCTGTCTCTCTCTGTCTCTCTCTCTGTCTCTCTCTTTCTCTCTCTGTGTCTCTCTCTGTCTCTCTTTATGTCTCTCTCACTCTCTCTCTGTCTCTCTCTGTGTCTCTCTCTGTCTCTCTCTGTCTCTCTATGTCTCTCTCTGTCTCTCTCTCTGTATCTCTCTGTCTCTCTCTGTGTCTTTCTTTGTCTCTGTCTCTCTCTGTCTCTCTCTCTGTCTCTCTCTGTCTCTCTCTGTGTCTCTCTCTGTCTCCCTCTGTCTCCATCACTGTCTCTCTCTGTCTCACTCTCTCACTTTCTGTATCTCTCACTCTTTTTATGTATCTCTCTGTGTCTCTCTCTGTCTCTCTGTCTCTATCTCTGTCTCTTTCTGTCTCTCTCTCTGTCTCACTCAGTCTATCTCACTATGTCTCTGTCTCTCTCTGTCTCTCTGTATGTCTCTCTCTATCCCTATCTCTGTCTCTCTCTGTCTCTCTTTCTGTCTCTCTCACTCTCTGTCTCTCTCTGTCTCTCTATATCTCTCTCTGTCTCTTTCTCTGAATCTCTCTGTCTCTCTCTGTCTCTCTCTTTGTCTCTGTCTCTCTCTCTCTCTGTCTCTCTCTTCCTCTCTCTGTGTCTCTCTGTGTTTCTCTGTGTCTCTCTCTCTGTCTCTCTCTGTCTCTCTCTCTGTCTCTCTTTGTCTTTCTCTTTCTCTCTCTGTGTCTCTCTCTGTCTCTATTTATGTCTCTCTCACTCTCTCTATGTCTCTCTCTGTCTCTCTCTATATCTCTCTCTATCCCTATCTCTGTCTCTCTCTGTCTCTCTCTGTGTCTCTCTGTATCTCTCTGTGTCTCTCTCTGTCTCTCTCTCTGTCTCTCTCTGTCTCTCTCTTTGTCTCTCTCTGTCTCTCTTTGTCTCTATCTCTGTCTCTCTCTGTCTCTCTCTTTGTCTCTCCCTGTCTCTCTCTCTCTCTCTCTCTGTCTCTCTCTCTGTATCTCTTTATCTCTCTCTGTCTCTCTCTGTGTCTTTCTTTGTCTCTGTCTCTCTCTGTCTCTCTCTGTCTCTCTCTGTCTCTCTCTATGTCTCTCTCTGTCTCTCTCTGTCTCCATCACTGTCTCTCTCTGTCTCACTCTCTCACTTTCTTTCTCTCTCACTCTCTCTATGTCTCTCTCTGTTCCTCTCTCTGTCTCTCTATATCCCTATCTCAGTCTCTCTCTATCTCTCTTTCTGACTAACTCACTCTCTCTCTGTCTCTCTCTGTCTCTCTCTTTGTCTCTGTCTCTCTCTTTGTCTCTCTCTGTGTCTCTCTCTGTCTCTCTATATCTCTCTCTGTCTCTTTTTCTGTCTCTCTCTGTCTCTCTCTGTCTCTCTCTTTGTCTCTGACTCTCTGTCTCTCTCTTCCTCTCTCTGTGTCTCTCTCTGTCTCTCTATCTTTGTCTCTTTTCTGTCTCTGTCTGTCTCTCTCTCTGTATCTCTCTGTCCTCTCTCTGTCTTTCATTGTCTCTCTCTTTATTTCAATGTCTCACTATGTCTCTCTCTCTGTCTCTCTTTGTCTCTCTCTCTGTCTCTCTCTGTCTCTCTCTGTGTCTCTCTCTGTCTCTCCCTGTCTCTGTCTGTCTCTTTGTCTCTCTATGTCTCTCTCTGTCTCTTTCTGTCTTTCTCTGTCTCAATCTCTGTCTCTCTCTATTTCTCTATTTGTCTCAATCTGTTTCTCTCTGTCTCTTTCTATATCTCTTTCTGTCTCTCTTTGTTTCTCTCTGTAAGTCTCTTTCTGTCTCTCTCTGTCGCTCTCTGTCTTTCTCTGTCTCGATCTGTTTCTCTCTCTTTGTCTCTTTTCTGTCTCTCTCTCTGTATCTCTCTGTCTCTCTCTGTCTTTCTTTGTTTCTCTCTGTATTTCTATGTCTCTCTCTCTGTCTCTCTCTCTGTCACTCTCTGTCTCTCTCTATGTCTCTCTCTATCCCTATCTCTGTCTCTCTCGGTCTCTCTGTCTCTCTCTGTCTCTCTCTGTGTGTCTCTCTGTCTCTCTGTCTCTCTATGTCTCTCTCTGTGTCTCTCTCTGTATCTCTCTGTGTAGCTCTGTCTCTCTCTGTGTCTCACTGTGTCTCCCTCTCTATCTCTGTCTCTTTCTGTCTCTCTCTGTTTCTCTCTCTGTCTCTCTCTCTCTCTCTTTCTCTCTCTCTGTCTGTCTCTCTCTCTGTCCCTCTGTGTCTCTCTCTGTCTCTCTCTGTCTCTATCTCTGTCTCTCTTTCTGTCTCACTCAGTCTATCTCACTCTGTCTCTGTCTCTCTCTTTGTATCTCTTTCTGTCTCTCTCACTCTCTCTATGTCTCTCTCTATGTCTCTCTATATCCCTATCTCTGTCTCTCTCTGTATTTCTTTCTGTTTCTCTCTGTCTGTCTCTGGGTCTCTCTATGGCTCTCTCTCTAGGTCTCTCTCTGTGTCTCTCTGTGTCTCTCTCTCTTTCTCTCTGTGTCTCTCTCTGTCTCTTTCTGTCTCTCTCTGTGTCTCTCTCTGTGTCTCTCTGTCTCTATCTCTGTCTCTCTGTCTCTCTTTCTGTCTCCCCCTGTCTCTCTCTGTCTCTCTTTCTCTCTCTGTCCCTCTCTGTCTCTCTCTCTGTCTCTCCCTGTCTCTTTCTGTGTCTCTCTCTGTCTCTGTCTCTATCTCTGTCTCTCTCTGTCTCTCTCTCTGTCTTTCTTTCTGTCTCTCTCACTCTCTATCTCTCTCTGTCTCTCTCTTTGTCTCACTCTGTGTCTCTTTCTGTCTCTCTATATCTCTCTGTCTCTTTCTTTGTCTCTCTCTTTGTCTCTGTCTCTATCTCTGTTCCTCTCTTCCTCTCTCTGTGTCTATCTCTGTCTCTCTCTTTCTCTCTCTCTCTCTCTCTCTGTCTCTCTCTCTGTCTTTCTCTGTCTCTCTCTCTGTCTCTCCCTGTCTCATTCTGTCTCTCAGTCTCTCTATGTCTCTCTCTGTATCTCTCTCTGTATCTCTCTGTCTAGCTCTGTCTCTCTCTGTGTCTCCCTTTGTCTCGCTCTCTATCTCTGTCTTTCTCTGTCTCTCTCTGTCACTCTCTCTGTCTCTCTCTGTCTCTCTCTGTCTCTCTCTCTGTCTCTCTCTTTGTCTCTCTCTTTCTCTCTCTGTGTCTCTCTCTTTCTTTCTCTCTGTCTCTCTCTGTGTCTCTCTCTGTCTCTCTCTGTCTCTCTCTTTGTCTCTCTCTGTCTCTCTGTCTCTCTCTGTCTCTATTTCTGTCTCTCTCTTTGTCTCTCTCTGTCTCTCTGTCTCTCTCTGTCTCTATTTCTGTCTCTCTCTTTGTCTCTCCCTGTCTCTCTCTGTCTTTCTCTGTCTCTCTCAGTCTTTCTCTCTCTTTTTCTCTTTTCTGTCTCTGTCTGGCACTCTCTGTCCCTCTCTGTCTCTCTCTCTGTCTTTCTTTGTCCCTCTGTATTTCTATGTCTCTCTATGTCTCTCTATGTCTCTCTCTCTCTGTCTCTGTCTGTCTCTCTTTGTCTCTCTCTGTCTCTCTCTGTCTCTCTCTCTCCGTCGCTGTCTGTCTCTCTCTATGTCTCTCTCTATCCCTATCTCTGTCTCTCTCTGTCTCTCTCTGTGTCTCTCTTTGTCTCTCTCTCTGTCTCTCTCTGTGTCTCTCTCTCTGTCAATCTCTGTGTCTCTGTCTCTCTGTTTCTCTCTCTGTGTCTCTCTCTGTGTCTCTCTCTGTCTCTCTCTGTCTCTCTCTGTCTCTCTCTCTGTCTCTCCCTGTCTCATTCTGTCTCTCTGTCTCTCTATGTCTCTCTCTGTCTCTCTCGGTATCTCTCTGTCTAGCTGTGTCTCTCTCTGTGTCTCCCTTTTTCTCGCTCTCTATCTCTGTCTTTCTCTGTCTCTCTCTGTCACTCTCTCTGTCTCTCTCTGTCTCTCTCTGTCTCTCTCTCTGTCTCTCTCTTTGTCTTTCTCTTTCTCTCTCTGTGTCTCTCTCTGTCTCTCTTTATGTCTCTCTCACTCTTCTCTGTCTCTCTCTGTCTCTCTCTATGTCTCTTTCTATCCCTATCTCTGTCTCTCTCTGTGTCTCTCTCTGTCTCTCTCTGTCTGTCTCTGTCTCTCTCTGTCTCTCTCTCTGTCTCTCTCTTTGTCTTTCTCTTTCTCTCTCTGTCTGTCTCTCTCCATCGCTCTCTCTATATATATGTCTCTCTCTATCCCTATCTCTGTCTTTCTCTGTCTCTCTCTGTCTCTCTCTGTGTCTCTCTCTGTCTCTCTCTCTGTGTCTCTCTCTGTGTCTCTCTCTCTGTCAATCTCTGTGTCTCTGTCTCTCTGTTTCTCTCTCTCTGTCTCTCTCTGTCTCTCTCTGTCTCTCTCTGTCTCTCTCTCTGTCTCTCCCTGTCTCATTCTGTCTCTCAGTCTCTCTATGTCTCTCTCTGTCTCTCTCTCTGTATCTCTCTGTCTAGCTCTGTCTCTCTCTGTGTCTCCCTTTGTCTAGCTCTCTATCTCTGTCTTTCTCTGTCTCTCTCTGTCACGGTCTCTGTCTCTCTCTGTCTCTCTCTCTGTCTCTCTCTTTGTCTTTCTCTTTCTCTCTCTGTGTCTCTCTCTGTCTCTCTTTCCGTCTCTCTCACTCTCTCTATGTCTCTATTTCTCTCTATATCCCTAAATGTCTCTCTCTGTCTTTCTCTCTGTTTCTCTCTAGGTCTCTCTCTGTGTCTCTCTTTGTCTCTCTGTCTTTCTCTCTGTGTCTCTCTCTGTCTCTTTCTGTCTCTCTCTGTGTCTCTCTCTGTGTCTCTCTGTATCTATCTCTGTCTCTCTCTGTCTCTCTCTCTGTCTATCCCTGTCTCTCTCTGTCTCTCTCTGTCTCTATCTCTGTCTCTCTTTTTGTCTCACGCAGTCTATTTAACTCTCTCTGTGTGTCTCTCTGTCTCTCTCTCTGTCTCTCTTTCTGTCTCTCACTCTCTCTATGTCTCTCCCTGTCTCTCATTATGTCTCTCTCTATCCCTATCTTTGTCTCTCTCTTCCTCTCTCTGTGTCTCTCTCTGTCTTTCTCTATGTCTCTCTTTCTTTTTCTGTCTGTCTCTGTCTCTCTCTGTCTCTTTCTGTCTCTCTCTCTGTTTCTCTCTGTTTCTCTCTTTGTCTCTCTCTGTCTCTCTCTGTGTCTCTCTCTTTCTCTCTATGTCTCTCTCTGTATGTCTCTCACTGTCTCTCTCTGTCTCTCTCTATCTCTCTCTCTGTCTCTCTCTATGTCTCTCTATCACTTTCTTTGTCTCTCTCTGTGTCTCTCTGTGTCTCTCTTTGTCTCCCTCTGTCTCTTTCTCTCTCCAGCTGTCTCTGTCTCTCTCTGTCTCTCTCTCTGTCTCTCTCTGTTTCTCTTTTTGTCTCTCTTTGTCTCTCTCTATCTCTCTCTGTGTCTCTCTCTGTCTTCTCTCTGTCTCTCTCTGTCTCTCTCTATGTCTCTCTCTGTCTCTCTCTTTCTGTCTCTGTCTCTCTCTGTCTGTCTCTGTCTCTCTCTTTGTCTTTCTCTTTCTCTCTCTGTCTGTCTCTCTCCATCCCTCTCTCTATATATATATGTCTCTCTCTATCCCTATCTCTGTCTTTCTATGTCTCTCTCTGTCTCTCTCTGTGTCTCTCTCTGTCTCTCTCTCTCTGTCTCTCTCTGTGTCTCTCTCTCTGTCAATCTCTGTGTCTCTGTCTCTCTGTTTCTCTTTCTCTGTCTCTCTCTGTATCTCTCTCCGTCTCTCTCTGTCTCATTCTGTCTCTCAGTCTCTCTATGTCTCTCTCTGTCTCTCTCTCTGTATCTCTCTGTCTAGCTCTGTCTCTCTCTGTGTCTCCCTTTGTCTCGCTCTCTATCTCTGTCTTTCTCTGTCTCTCTCTGTCACTCTCTCTGTCTCTCTCTGTCTCTCTCTCTGTCTCTCTCTTTGTCTTTCTCTTTCTCTCTGTGTGTCTCTCTCTGTCTCTCTTTCCGTCTCTCTCACTCTCTCTATGTCTCTCTCTATTTCTCTCTATATCCCTAACTGTCTCTCTCTGTCTTTCTCTCTGTTTCTCTCTAGGTTTCTCTCTGTGTCTCTCTTTCTCTCTCTGTCTTTCTCTCTGTTTCTCTCTCTGTCTCTTTCTGTCTCTCTCTGTGTCTCTCTCTGTGTCTCTCTGTATCTATCTCTGTCTCTCTCTCTGTCTCTCCCTGTCTCTCTCTGTCTCTCTCTCTCTCTCTCTGTCCCTCTCTGTCTCTCTCTCTGTCTCTCTCGGTCTTTCTCTGTGTCTCTCCCTGTCTCTCTCTGTCTCTATCTCTGTCTCTCTCTGTCTCTCTATCTGTCTCACTCAGTCTATCTCACTCTGTCTCTGTCTCTCTCTGTCTCTCTCTCTATCTCTCTTTCTGTCTCTCTCACTCTCTCTATGTCTCTCTCTGTCTCTCTCTATGTCTCTCTCTATCCCTATCACTGTCTCTCTCTTTTTCTCTTTCTGTCTTTCTCACTCTCTCTCTATCTCTCTCTGTCTCTCTCTTTGTCTCTCTCTGTGTCTCATTCTGTCTCTCTATCTCTTTCTCTGTCTCTCTCTTTGTCTCTGTCTCTCTCTGTCTCTCTCTTCCTCTCTCTGTGTCTCTCTCTGTCTTCTCTCACTGGCTCTATCTCTGTCTCTCTCAGTCAATCTCTGTGTCTCTGTCTCTCTCTTTCTCTCTCTCTGTCTTTCTCTGTTTCTCTCTGTGTCTCTCTCTCTCTGTCAATCTCTGTGTCTCTGTCTCTCTCTTTCTCTCTCTCTGTCTCTCTCTCTTTCTATATGTATCTCTGTGTGTCTCTCTCTGTCTCTATCTCTGTCTCTTTCTGTCTCTCTCTCTCTGTCTCACTCAGTCTATCTCACTCTGTCTCTGTCTCTCTCTGTCTCTCTCTATGTCTCTCTCTATCCCTATCTCTGTCTTCCTCTGTCTCTCTTTCTGTCTCTCTCACTCTCACTCTGTCTCTCTCTGTCTCTCTATATCTCTCTCTGTCTCTTTCTCTGAGTCTCTCTGTCTCTCTCTGTCTCACTCTTTGTCTCTGTCTCTCACTCTGTCTCTCTCTTCCTCTATCTGTGTCTCTCTGTGTCTCTCTGTGTCTCTCTCTGTCTCTTTATGTCTCTCTCTGTCTCTCTCTGTCTCTTTCTGTTTCTCTCTGTCTCTCTCTCTGTCTCTATCTGTTTCTCTCTCTTTGTCTCTCTCTGTCTCTCTATGTCTCTCTCTGTGTCTCTCTCTGTCTCTATCTGTGTCTCACTCTCTGTCTCTCTCTTTGTCTCTGTCTTTCTCTTTCTCTCTGTCTCTCTCTCTGTCTCTCTCTGTCTCTCTCTCTGTCTCTCCCTGTCTCTCTCTGTCTCTCTGTCTCTCTATGTCTCTCTCTGTCTCTCTCTCTCTGTATCTCTCTGTCTAGCTCTTTCTCTCTCTGTGTCTCCCTGTGTCTCGCTCTTTATCTCTGTCTCCCTCTGTCTCTCTCTGTCTGTCTCTCTGTGTGTCTCTCTGTCTCTCTCTGTCTCTCTCTCTGTCTTTCTATCTGTCTCTCTCTTTCTCTCTCTGTGTCTCTCTCTGTCTCTCTCTGTCTCTATCTCTGTCTCTCTTTCTGTCTCACGCAGTCTATTTCACTCTCTTTTTGTGTCTCTCTGTCTCTCTGTCTCTCTTTCTGTCTCTCTCACTCTCTCTATGTCTCTCTCTGTCTCTCATTATGTCTCTCTCTATCCCTATCT
>NW_028227276.1:3784922-3792422 GCF_978045245.1 Mus caroli
CTCTCTGTATTTCTATGTAACTCTATGTCTCTCCCTATATATCTCTCTGTCTCTCTTTGTCTCTCTCTGTCTCTCTCTGTCTCTCTATGTCTCTCTCTGTCTCTCTCTGTTGCTCTCTGTCTCTCTCTATATCTCTCTATATCCCTATCTCTGTCTCTCTCTGTCTCTCTGTCTCTCTCTGTGTCTCTCTCTCTGTCTCTCTCTCTGTGTCTCTGTCTCTCTCTTTCTCTCTCTGTCTCTCTATGTCTCTCACTCTGTCTCTCCCTGTCTCTCTCTGTTTCTCTGTCTCTCTATGTCTCTCTCTGTCTCTCTCTCTGTATCTCTCTGTCTAGCTCTGTCTCTTTCTGTGTCTACCTGTGTCTCGCTCTCTATCTCTGTCTTTCTCTGTCTGTCTCTTTTTCTCTCTCTGTCTCTCTCTGTCTCTCTCTGTCACTCTCTGTCTCTCTCTGTCTCTCTCTGTCTCTCTCTGTCTCTCTCTCTGTCTCTCTCTCAGTTTCTCTCTTTCTCTCTCTGTGTCCCTCTCTGTCTCTCTCTGTTTCTATCTTTGTCTCTCTTTCTGTCGCTCTTTCTGTCTCACTCAGTCTATTTCACTCTGTCTCTGTCTCTCTCTGTCTCTCTCTCTGTCTCTCTTTTTGTCTCTCTCACTCTCTCTATGTCTCTCTGTCTCTCTCTATGTCTCTCTCTATCCCTATCTCTGTCTCTCTCTGTCTCTCTCTGTGTCTCTCTCTGTCTCTCTCTCTCTGAATCTCTCTGTGTCTCTTTCTGTCTCTCTCTCTGTACCTCTCTGTGTCTCTCTCTGTCTCTCTCTGTCTCTCTCTGTCTCTATCTCTGTCTCTCTCTCTCTCTCTTTGTCTCTCCCTGTCTCTCTGTCTCTCTCGGTCTCTCTCTCTGTCTCTCTCTGTCTCTCTCTCTGTCTCTCTCTGTCTCACACTCTGTCTCTCTCTGTGTCTCTGTCTTTCTCTTTCTCTCTGTCCCTCTCTGTCTCTCTCTGTCTCTCTCTGTCTCTCTCTCTGTCTCTCCCTGTATCTCTCTGTCTCTCTGTCTCTCTATGTGTCTCTCTGTCTCTCTCGATATATCTCTCTGTCTAGCTCTTCTCTCTCTGTGTCTCTCTCTGTCTCTCTCGGTCTCTATCTCTGTCTCTCTTTCTGTCTCACTCAGTCAATCTCACTCTGTCTCTTTTTCTCTCTGTCTCTCTCTCTGTCTCTCTCTCTGTCTCTCTCACTATCTCTATGACTCTCTCTGTGTCTCTCTCTGTCTCTATCTGTCTCTCTCTCTTTCTCTCTGTGTCTCTCTCTGTCTTTTTCTGTCTCTCTCTGTGTCTCCCTCTGTGTCTCTCTGTCTCTATCTCTGTCTCTCTCTCTCTGTCTCTCCCTGTCTCTCTCTGTCTCTCTGTCTCTCTCTGTCCCTTTCTGTCTCTCTCTGTCTCACTCAGTCTATCTCACTCTGTCTCTCTCTGTCTCTCTCTCTGTCTCTTTTTCTGTCTCTCTCACTCTCTCTATGTCTCTCTCTATCTCTCTATATGTCTCCCTCTATCTCTATCTCTGTCTCTTCTGTCTTTCTTTCTGTGTCTCTCACTCTCTCTCTCTCTCTCTGTCTCTCTCTTTGTCTCTCTCTGTGTCTCTCTCTGTTTCTCTATCTCTCTCTCTGTCTCTTTCTCTGTCTCTCTCTGTCTCTCTCTTTGTCTCTCTCTCTGTCTCTCTCTTCCTCTCTCTGTGTCTCTCTGTGTCTTTCTGTGTCTCTCTCTGTCTCTCTTTCTGTCTCTCTCTTTGTCTCTCTCTCTGTCTCTCTCTTTCTCTCTCTGTGTCTCTCTCTGTCTCTCTCTGTCTCTATCTCTGTCTCTCTTTCTGTCTCACTCAGTCTATCTCACTCTGTCTCTGTCTCTCTCTGTCTCTCTCTCTGTCTCTCTCTCTTTCTGTCTCTCTCACTCTCTCTATGTCTCTCTCTGTGTCTCTCTCTGTCTCTATCTGTCTCTCTCTCTTTCTCTCTGTGTCTCTCTCTGTCTTTTTGTGTCTCTTTCTGTGTCTCCCTCTGTGTCTCTATGTCTCTATCTCTGTCTCTCTCTCTGTCTCTCCCTGTCTCTCTCTGTCTCTCTGTCTCTCACTGTCTCTCTTTGTCTCTCTCTCTGTCTCACTCAGTCTATCTCATTCTGTCTCTCTCGGTCTCTCTCTGTCTCTCTCTGTCTCTCTATGTCTCTCTCTGTATGTCTCTCTCTATCTCTCTCTGTCGCTCTCTCTCTTTCTCTGTCTCTCTCTCTTTGTCTCTTTCTCTGTCTCTCTCTGTCTATCTCTGTGTCTCTCTCTGTGTCTCTCTGTATCTATCTGTCTCTCTCTCTGTCTCTCTCTCTGTCTTTCTTTATCTATCTCTGCCTCTCTCTGCCTTTCTCTGTCACTCTTTTTCTCTATCTGTCTCTCTCTGTCTCTCACTGTGTCTCTCTCTGTCTCTCTATATCTCTCTCTGTCTCTTTCTCTGTCTCTCTCTCTGTCTCTCTCTGTCTCACTCTTTGTCTCTGTCTCTCTCTCTTCCTCTCTCTGTGTCTCTCTGTGTCTCTCTGTGTCTCTCTCTGTCTCTTTCTGTCTCTCTCTGTCTCTCTCTGTTTCTCTCTTTGTCTCTCTCTCTCTGTCTCTCTCTCTTTGTCTCTTTTCTGTCTCTCTCTGTCTCTCTCTCTATCCCTATCACTGTCTTTCTCTGTCTCTCTTTCTGTCTCTCTCACTCTCTCTCTCACTCTCTCTGTATCTCTCTTTGTCTCTCTCTGTGTCTCTCTCTGTCTCTCTATATCTCTCTCTGTCTCTTTCTCTGTCTCACTCTGTCTCTCTCTGTTTCTCTCTTTGTCTCTCTCTCTCTGTCTCTCTCTCTCTGTCTCTTTTCTGTCTCTCTCTGTCTCTCTCTCTATCCCTATCACTGTCTTTCTCTGTCTCTCTTTCTGTCTCTCTCTGTCTCTCTCTTTCTCTTTCTGTCTCTCTCTGTCTCTCTCTGTATCTTTCTGACTTCGCTGTCTCTCTCTCTGTCTCTCTCTGTTTTTCTCTTTTTCTCTCTCTGTCTCTTTCTGTCTCTCTCTGTGTCTCTCTCTGTCTTTCTATGTCTCTCTCTGTATGTCTCTCTCGATCTCTCTCTGTCGCTCTCTCTCTCTTTCTCTGTCTCTCTCTGTCTCTCTCTCTTTGTCTCTTTTCTGTCTCTCTCTGTCTCTCTCTCTGTCTTTCTCTGTATCTCTGAATCTTTCTCTGTCTCTCTCTGTATCTCACTGTGTCTCTCTCTGTCTCTCTCTGTCTCTGTCTGTGTCTCTCTCTGTCTCTCTATGTCTCTCACTGTATGTCTCTCTCCATCTCTCGCTGTCGCTAACTCTCTTTCTCTGTCTCTCTCTGTCTCTCTCTTTTTCTCTCTCTGTCTCTCTCTCTGTCTCTCTCTGTCTCTCTCTCTGTCTCTCTCTGTCTCCCGCTGTCTCTCTCTCTGTCTCTCTCTTTCTCTATCTGTGTCTCTCTCTGTCTCTCTCTGTCTCTCTCTCTGTCTCTCTCTCTTTCTGTCTCTCTCACTCTCTCTATGTCTCTCTCTGTGTCTCTCTCTATCCCTATCTCTGTCTCTCTCTGTCTCTCTCTCTGTCTCTCTCTGTCTCTCTCTCTTTCTCTCTGTGTCTCTCTCTGTCTCTTTTTGTCTCTCTCTGTGTCTCCCTCTGTGTCTCTCTGTCTCTATCTCTGTCTCTCTCTGTCTCTCTCTCTGTCTCTCCCTGTCTATCTCTGTCTCTCTGTCTCTCTCTGTCCCTCTCTGTCTCTCTATCTGTGTCACTCAGTCTATCTCTCTCTGTCTCTGTCTCACTCTGTCTCTCTCTCTGTCTCTCTTTCTGTCTCTTTCACTCTCTCTATTTCTCTCTCTGTCTCTCTATATGTCTCTCTCTATCTCTATCTCTGTCTCTCTCTGTCTCTCTTTCTGTCTCTCTCACTCTCTCTCTATCTCTCTCTGTCTCTCTGTCTCTCTCTGTCTCTCTATATCTCTCTCTGTCTCTTTCTCTGTCTCTCTCTTTGTCTCTCTCTCTCTGTCTCTCTCTTCCTCTCTCTGTGTCTCTCTCTGTCTCTCTCTGTCTCTTTCTGTCTCTCTATGTCTCTTTCTGTCTCTCTCTGTCTCTATATCTCTTTCTCTGTCTCTCTCTGTTTCTCTCTTTGTCTCTCTCTGTCTCTCTCTGTCTCTCTCTGTGTCTCTCTCTGTCTCTCTATGTCTCTCTCTGTATGTCTCTCTCTATCTCTCTCTGTCGCTCTCTCTCTTTCTCTGTCTCTCTCTCTTTGTCTCTTTTCGGTCTCTCTCTGTCTCTCTGTCTGTCTCTCTCTGTATCTCTGACTCTTTCTCTGTCTCTCTCTGTATCTCACTGTGTCTCTCTCTGTCTCTCTCTGTCTCTGTCTGTGTCTCTCTCTGTCTCTCTATGTCTCTCACTGTATGTCTCTCTCCATCTCTCTCTGTCGCTCTCTCTCTTTCTCTGTCTCTCTCTATCTCTCTCTCTTTGTCTCTTTTCTGTCTCTCTGTCTCGCTCTCTGTCTCTCTCTGTCTCTCTGTCTCTCTCTCTGTCTCTCTCTCTGTCTTTCTTTATCTCTCTCTGTCTCTCTCTGTCTTTCTCTGTCACTCTCTGTATCTCTCTGTCCCTCTTTGTCTCTCTCTGTATCTCTCTGTCTCTCTCTGCTTCTCTCTCTGTCTCTCTGTCTCATCTGTCTCTCCCTGTCTCTCTCTCTGTCTCTCTGTGTCTCTCTGTGTCTCTCTGTGTCTCTCTCTCTGTCTCTCTCTGTGTCTCACTGTGTCTCTCTCTGTCTCTCTGTCTCTCTCTGTTTCTCCCTCTGTCTCTCTCTCTGTCTCTGTCTGTCTCTATCTCTGTCTCATCTGTCTCTCTCTGTCTCTCTCTGTCTTTCTCTGTCTCTCTTTGTCTCTCTCTCTGTCTATCTCTGTCTCTCTTTGTCTCTCTCTCTATCTCTCTGTCTCTCTCTTTGACTCTCTCTGTCTCTCTCTGTGTCTCTTTGTCTCTCTCTCTGTCTCTCTCTGTCTCTATCTCTGTCTCATCTGTCTCTCTCTCTGTCTCTCTGTCTCTCTCATTCTCTCTCATTCTGATTCTGTCTCTCTCTCTGTCTCTCACTATCTGTCTCTGTCTCTGTCTGTCTCTCTCTGTCTCTCTCTCTCTTTGTCTCTTTTCTCTCTGTCTCTCTCTGTCTCTCTCTGCCTCTCTCTGTGTCTCTCTCCCTGTCTCTCTCTGTCTTTATCTCTTCGTCTCTTTTCTGTCTCTATCTGTCTCTCTCTGTCTTTCTCTCTGTCTTTCTTTGTCTCTCTCTGTATTTCTATGTCTCTCTCTGTATCTCTCTGTTTCTCTTTGTCTCTCTCTGTCTCTCTCACTGTCTTTCTTTGTCTCTATCTGTAATTCTATGTCTCTCTATGTCTCTCTATATATATCTCTCTGTCTCTCTCTGTCTCTCTCTGTCTCTCTCTGCCTCTAAATGTCTCTCTCTGTCTCTCTCTGTCGCTCTCTGTCTCTCTCTGTTGCTCTCTGTCTCTCTCTCTCTGTCTCTCTCTGTGTGTCTCTCTCTGTCTCTGTGTCTCTGTCTCTCTCTTTCTCTCTCTCTGTTTCTCTTTCTGTATCTCTCTGTCTCTCACTCTGTCTCTCCCTGTCTCTCTCTGTTTCTCTGTCTCTCTATGTCTCTCTCTGTCTCTCTCTCTGTATCTCTCTGTCTAGCTCTGTCTCTCTCTGTGTCTCCCTGTGTCTCACTCTATATCTCTGTCTTTCTCAGTCTCTCTCTTTTTCTCTCTCTGTCTCTCTCTGTCTCTCTGTCACTCTCTCTGTCTCTCTCTCTGTCTCTCTCTGTCTCTCTCTCTGTCTCTCTCTCTGTCTCTCTCTGTCTCTCTCTTTCTCTCACTGTGTCTCTCTCTGTCTCTCTCTGTCTCTATCTCTGTCTCACTCAGTCGATTTCACTCTGTCTCTGTCTCTACCTGTCTCACTCTCTGTCTCTCTTTCTGTCTCTCTCACTCTCTCTATGTCTCTCTCTGTCTCTCTCTATCCCTATCTCTATCCATATCTCTGTGTCTCTCTGTCTCTCTCTGTGTCTCTCTCTGTCTCTCTGTGTCTCTCGGTCTCTCTCTCTCTCTGAATCTCTCTGTGTCTCTCTCTGTGTCTCTCTGTGTCTCTCTCTGTGTCTCTCTCTGTCTCTCTTTGTGTCTCTCTCTGTCTCTTTGTCTCTATCTCTGTCTCTCTCTGTCTCTCTCTTTGTTTCTTCCTGTCTCTCTCTGTCTCTCTGTCTCTCTCGGACTCTCTCTCTGTATCACTCTGTCTCTCTCTGTCTCTCTCGCTGTCTGTCTCTGTCTCTATAACTGTCTCTCTCTGTCTCTCTGTCTCTTTCTGTCTCTCTCACTCTCTCTATTTCTCTCTGTCTCTCTCTCTCTGTCTCTCTCTATCCCTATCTATGTCTCTCTCTGTCTCTCTTTCTGTCTCTCTATATGTCTCTCTGTCTCTTTCTCTATCTCTCTCTGTCTCTCTCTGTCTCTCTCTTTGTCTCTGATTCTCTCTCTCTTTCTCTCTCTTCCTCTCTCTGTGTCTCTCTCTGTCTCTCTCTGTCTCTCTCTTTTTCTCTTTTCTGTCTCTGTCAGTCTCTCTCTCTGTCTCTCTCTGTCTCTCTCTTTCTCTCTCTCTGTCTTTCTTTGTCTCTTTCTGTATTTCAATGTCTCACTATGTCTCTCTCTTTCTCTCTCTGTCTCTCTTTGTCTCTCTCTGCCTCTCTATGTCTCTCTCTGTCTCTCTCTGTCTCTCTCTGTGTCTCTCTCTGTCTCTCTCTCTGTCTCACTCTCTGTCTCTCTCTGTGTCTCTGTCTTTCTTTTTCTCTCTCTCTGTCACTCTCTGTCTCTCTCTCTCTGTCTCTCTCAGTCTCTCTCTCTGTCTCTCCCTGTCTCTCTCTGTCTCTCTGTCTCTCTATGTCTCTCTATGTCTCTCTCTCTGTATCTCTCTGTCTAGCTCTTCTCTCACTGTGTCTCCCTGTGTCTGACTCTCTATCTCTGTCTCTCTCTGTCTCTCTCTTTTTCTCTCTCTGTCTCTCTCTTTCTCTCTCTGTCTCTCTTTCTGTCTCTCTCTCTGTCTCTCTCTTTCCTCTCTGTGTCTCTCTCTGTCTCTCTCGGTCTCTATCTCTTTCTCTCTTTCTGTCTCACTCAGTCAATCTCACTCTGTTTCTGTCTCTCTCTGTCTCTCTCTCTGTCTCTCTCTCTTTCTGTCTCTCTCACTCTCTCTATGTCTCTCTCTATGTCTCTCTCTGTCTCTCTATATGTCTCTCTCTATCTCTATCTCTGTCTATCTCTGTCTCTCTTTCTGTCTCTCTCACTCTCTCTCTATCTCTCTCTGTCTCTCTCTTTGTCTCTATCTGTGTCTCTCTCTGTCTCTCTATCTCTCTCTCTGTCTCTTTCTCTTTCTCTCTCTTTGTCTCTCTCTCTGTCTCTCTCTTCCTCTCTCTGTGTCTCTCTGTGTCTCTCTGTGTCTCTCTGTGTCTCTCTCTGTCT
>NW_028227276.1:3797422-3834922 GCF_978045245.1 Mus caroli
CTCTCTGTGTCTTTCTTTGTCTCACTCTGTCTCTATCTGTCTCTTTCTTTCTCTCTCTGTGTCTCTCTCTCTCTGTCTCTCTCTGTTTCTCTCTGTCTCTCTCTGACTCTCTCTACTCTCTTTGTCTCTCTCTTTATGTCTCTGTCATCTCTGTGTCTCTCTCTCTGTCTCTCTCTGTCTCTCTGTCTCTCTGTGTTTCTCTCTGTGTCTTTCTCTGTCTCTCTCTGTCCATATATCTGTCTCTCTCTGTGTCTCTCTCTGTCTCTCTACATCTCTCTCTGTCTCTCTCTGTCTTTCTCTGTCTCTCTTTGTCTCTTTCTCTATGTCTCTTTTCTGTATCTATGTCTCTCTCTCTGTCTATCTCTGTCTCTCTCTGACTATCTCTGTCTCTCTCTGTCTCTCTCTCGGTCTCTCTCTGTCTCTCTCTCTCTGTCTCTCTCTGTCTCTCTCTCTTGTATCTCTCTCTCTGTCTCTCTCTGTGTCTCTCTCTGTCTCTCTCTGTGTCTCTCTCTGTCTCTTTCTGTCTCTCTCTCTGTCTCTCTCCGTCTATCTCTGTTTCTTTCTTTGTCGCTCTCTGTCTCTCTCTCTGTCTCTCTCTTTCTTTCTCTGTCTCTCTCTGTCTCTCTCATCTCTCTTTGTCTCACTATCTGTCTCTCTCTGTCTCTCTCTGTCTCTCTCTGTCTCTCTCTGTCTCTTTTCTGTCTCTCTCTGTCTCTCTCTCTGTCTCTCTCTTTCTCTTTCTCTGTCTCTCCCTCTGTCTATCTCTGTGTCCCTCACTGTATCTCTCTCTGTCTCTGTCTGTCTCTGTCTCTCTCTCTGTGTCTCTCTCTGTATTTCTCAGTCATTCTCTTTGTCTCTGTCTCTCTCTCTGTCTCTCTCTATCTCTATTTCTGCCTCTCTCTGTCTCTCTCTCTGTCTCTCTCTGTTTCTCCCAGTGTCTCTCCCCGTCTCTCTCTGTCTCTATCTCTATCTCTCTGAGTCTCTCTCTGTCTCTCTCTCTGTCTCTCTCTGTCTCTATCTCTGTCTCTCTCTGTGTGTTTCTCTCTGTCTCTGTCTGTCTCTCTCTGTCTCTCTCAGTGTCTCTCTCTGTGTCTGTCTCTGTCTCTCTTTGTGTCTCTCTCTGTCTCTCACTGTCTCTCTCTGTCTGTCTCTGTCTCTCTCTGTGTCTCTCTGTGTCTCTCCATGTCTCTCTCTGTGTCTCTCTCTGTCTCTCTCTGTGTCTCTATGTGTCTCTCTCTATCTCTGTCTCTCTCTGTGTCTCTCTCTGTCTCTCTCTGTTTCTCTCTCTGTCTCTCTCTGTCTCTGTCTCTGTCTCTCTCTCTCTGTCTCTCTCTTTGTCTCTCTGTCTCTCTCTGTCTTTCTCTGTCTCTCTCCGTTTGTCTCTTTTCTGTCTCTCTCTGTCTCTCTTTGTCTCTCTCAGTATCTCTCTGTCTCTCTCAGTCTCTCTCACGCTGTCTCGGTCTCTCTCTCTCTCTGTGTCTGTCTCCTTTTCTTTCTCTCAATCTGTCCTTCTCTGTCTTTCTCTGTCTCACTCTTTCTTTCTCTGTCTCTCTTTGTGTCTCTCTCTGTCTCACTCTCTCTGTCTCTCTCTGTTTCTCTGTGTCTCTCTCTGTCTCTCTTCTCTCTTTGTCTCTCTTTATCTCTATGCTCTCTTTGTGTAACTCTCTGTCTCTCTCTTTTGCTCTCTGTGTCTCACTCTGTCTCTCTCTGTCTCTCTCTGTCTCTCTTGTCTCTCTCTGTCTCTCTCTCTGTCTCTCTCTGTGTCTCTGTGTTTCTCTCTCTGTCTCTCTCTCTGTCTCATTTCTGTCTCTCTCTGTCTCTCTCTTTCTCTTTCTCTGTCTCTCCCTCTGTCTCTTTCTGTGTCTCTCTCTGTATCTCTCTCTCTGTCTCTGTCTGTCTCTCTCTCTGTCTCTCTCTGTCTCTCTCTGTCTGTCTCTGTCTCTATCTGTCTCTCTCTGTGTCTCTCTCTGTGTCTCTCTCTGTCTCTCTCTGTCTCTCTCTGTATCTCTCTCTCTATCTTTGTCTATATCTGTCTCTCTTTGTCTCTCTGTCTCTCTCTGTCTCTCTCTGTCTCTCTCTGTCTCTCTCTGTCTCTCTCCGTCTATCTCTGTTTCTTTCTTTGTTGCTCTCTGTCTCTCTCTCTGTCTCTCTCTGTCTCTCTCTGTCTCTCTCTGTGTCTCTCATCTCTCTTTGTCTCACTATCTGTCTCTCTCTGTCTCTTTCTGTCTGTCTCTGTCTCTCTCTCTGTCTCTTTTCTGTCTCTCTCTGTCTCTCTCTCTGTCTCTCTCTTTCTCTTACTCTGTCTCTTCCTCTGTCTATCTCTGTGTCTCTCTCTGTATCTCTCTCTGTCTCTCTCTGTCTCTGTCTTTCTCTCTGTTTCTCTCTTTGTCTCTCTCTCTGTGTCTCTCTCTGTATTTCTCAGTCATTCTCTTTGTCTCTGTCTCTCTCTCTGTCTCTCTCTGTTTCTCCCAGTGTCTCTCCCCGTGTCTCTCTGTCT
Source organism: Mus caroli (assembly GCF_978045245.1). Lineage (NCBI taxonomy): Eukaryota > Metazoa > Chordata > Mammalia > Rodentia > Muridae > Mus > Mus caroli. The sequence goes on from NW_028227276.1 coordinate 3,799,920, forward strand.
CTATCTCTATCTCTCTGAGTCTCTCTCTGTCTCTCTCTCTGTCTCTCTCTGTCTCTATCTCTGTCTCTCTCTCTGTGTCTCTCTCTGTCTCTGTCTGTTTCTCTCTGTCACTCTCTGTGTGTCTCTCTCTGTGTCTCTCTCTGTCTCTCTTTGTGTCTCTCTCTGTCTCTCACTGTCTCTCTCTGTCTCTCTCTGTCTCTCTCTGTGTCTCTCTGTGTCTCTCTGTGTCTCTCAATGTCTCTCTCTGTGTTTCTCTCTGTCTCTCTCTGTGTTTCTCTCTGTCTCTCTCTGTGTCTCTCTCTGTCTCTCTCTGTCTCTCTCTCTGTATCTCTCTGTTTCTCTCTGTCTCTCTGTCTGTTTCTGTCTCTTTCTGTCTCTCTCTATATATCTCTCAGTCTCTCTCTGTGTCTTTCTTTGTCTCACTCTGTCTCTATCTGTCTCTTTCTTTCTCTCTCTGTCTCTCTCTCTCTCTGTCTCTCTCTGTTTCTCTCTGTCTCTCTCTGTCTCTCTCTACTCTTTGTCTCTCTCTGTATGTCTCTGTCATCTCTGTGTCTCTCTCTGTATCTCTCTGTCTCTCTGTCTCTCTGTGTTTCTCTCTGTGTCTTTCTCTGTCTCTCTCTGTCTCTATATCTGTCTCTCTCTGTGTCTCTCTCTGTCTCTCTACATCTCTCTCTCTGTCTCTCTCTGTCTTTCTCTGTCTCTCTTTGTCTCTTTCTCTTTGTCAATTTTCTGTATCTATGTCTCTCTCTCTGTCTATCTCTGTCTCTTTCTGACTATCTCTGTCTCTCTCTGTCTCTCTCTCTGTCTCTCTCTGTCTCTCTCTGTGTTTCTCTCTGTCTCTCTCTGTCTCTCTCTCTGTATCTCTCTGTTTCTCTCTGTCTCTCTGTCTGTTTCTGTCTCTTTCTGTCTCTCTCTATATATCTCTCTTTCTCTATCTCTGTCTCTCTCTGTGTCTCTCTCTGTCTATCTCTCTGTGTCTCTCTGTCTCTATCTCTATCTCTCTGTGTCTCTCTCTGTCTCTCTACATCTCTCTCTCTGTCTTTCTATGTCTCTCTTTGTCTCTTTCTCTTTGTCTCTTTTCTGTATCTCTGTCTCTCTCTCTGTCTATCTCTGTCTCTCTCTCTGACTATCTCTGTCTCTCTCTGTCTCTCTCTCTTTGTCTCTCTCTCGGTCTATCTCTGTCTCTCTCTCTGTCTCTCTCTGTCTCTCTCATTCACTCTCTTTGTCTCTGTCTCTCTTTCTTTCTCCCTCTGTCTCTCTCTCTGTCTCTCTCTTACTCTCTCTGAGTCTCTCTCTGTCTCTCTCTGTCTCTGTATCTGTCTCTCTCTCTATATCTATGTCTCTCTTTGTGTCTCTCTCTGTCTCTCTCTCTGTCTCTCTCTGTCTCTCTCTGTCTCTTTCGCTCTCTCTCTGTGTCTCTCTCTGTCTCTATCTCTGTCTCTCTCTGTGTCTCTCTCTGTCTATCTCTCTGTGTCTCTCTGTCTCTATCTCTATCTCTCTCTGTCTCTCTCTCTGTCTCTCCCTGTCTTTCTCTGTCTCTATGTCTCTCTCTGTCTCTTTCTGTGTATCTCTCTGTCTAGCCTTGTCTCTCTGTGTTTCTCCCTGTGTCTCACTCTCTATCTCTGTCTCTCTCTGTCTCTCTCTGTTTCTCTCTCTGTCTCTCTCTCTGTCTCTCTCTGTCTCTATCTCTTACTCTCTCCTTCTTTCTCTGTCTCTCTCTGTCTCTCTCTGTGTCTCTTTCTCTCTCTGTCTATCTCTGTCTCTCTCTCTCTGTCTCTCTCTCTCCGTCTCTCTCTGTGTCTCTCTGTGTCTCTCTCTGTCTCTCTTTGTGTCTCTCTCTGTCTCTCTCTGTCTCTCTCTGTCTCTCTCTGTCTCTCTCATCTCTCTTTGTCTCACTATCTGTCTCTCTCTGTCTCTTTCTGTTTGTCTCTGTCTCTCTCTCTGTCTCTCTCTGTCTCTCTCTGTCTCTCTCTCTGTCTCTCTCTTTCTCTTTCTCTGTCTCTCCCTCTGTCTATCTCTGTGTCTCTCTCTGTATCTCTCTCTGTCTCTCTCTGTCTCTGTCTTTCTCTCTGTTTCTCTCTTTGTCTCTCTCTGTCTCTCTCTCTGTGTCTCTCTCTGTATTTCTCAGTCATTCTATTTGTCTCTGTCTCTCTCTCTGTCTCTCTCTGTTTCTCCCAGTGTCTCTCCCCGTCTCTCTCTGTCTCTATCTCTATCTCTCCCCGTCTCTCTCTGTCTCTCTCTCTGTCTCTCTCTGTCTCTATCTCTGTCTCTCTCTCTGTGTATCTCTCTGTCTCTGTTTTTTTCTCTCTGTCTCTCTCTGTGTGTCTCTCTGTGTCTCTCTCTGTCTCTCTTTGTGTCTCTCTCTGTCTCTCACTGTCTCTCTCTGTCTGTCTCTGTCTCTCTCTGTGTCTCTCTGTGTCTCTCCATGTCTCTCTCTGTGTCTCTCTCTGTCTCTCTCTGTGTCTCTATGTGTCTCTCTCTATCTCTGTCTCTCTCTGTGTCTCTCTCTGTCTCTCTCTGTTTCTCTCTCTGTCTCTCTCTGTCTCTGTCTCTGTCTCTCTCTCTGTCTCTCTCTTTGTCTCTCTGTCTCTCTCTGTCTTTCTCTGTCTCTCTCCCTTTGTCTCTTTTCTGTCTCTCTCTGTCTCTCTTTGTCTCTCTCAGTATCTCTCTGTCTCTCTCAGTCTCTCTCACGCTGTCTCGGTCTCTCTCTCTCTCTGTGTCTGTCTCCTTTTCTTTCTCTCAATCTGTCCTTCTCTGTCTTTCTCTGTCTCACTCTTTCTTTCTCTGTCTCTCTTTGTGTCTCTCTCTGTCTCACTCTCTCTGTCTCTCTCTGTTTCTCTGTGTCTCTCTCTGTCTCTCTTCTCTCTTTGTCTCTCTTTATCTCTATGCTCTCTTTGTGTAACTCTCTGTCTCTCTCTTTTGCTCTCTGTGTCTCACTCTGTCTCTCTCTGTCTCTCTCTGTCTCTCTTGTCTCTCTCTGTCTCTCTCTCTGTCTCTCTCTGTGTCTCTGTGTTTCTCTCTCTGTCTCTCTCTCTGTCTCATTTCTGTCTCTCTCTGTCTCTCTCTTTCTCTTTCTCTGTCTCTCCCTCTGTCTCTTTCTGTGTCTCTCTCTGTATCTCTCTCTCTGTCTCTGTCTGTCTCTCTCTCTGTCTCTTTCTGTCTCTCTCTGTCTGTCTCTGTCTCTATCTGTCTCTCTCTGTGTCTCTCTCTGTGTCTCTCTCTGTCTCTCTCTGTCTCTCTCTGTATCTCTCTCTCTATCTTTGTCTATATCTGTCTCTCTTTGTCTCTCTGTCTCTCTCTGTCTCTCTCTGTCTCTCTCTCTGTCTCTCTCTGTCTCTCTCCGTCTATCTCTGTTTCTTTCTTTGTTGCTCTCTGTCTCTCTCTCTGTCTCTCTCTGTCTCTCTCTGTCTCTCTCTGTGTCTCTCATCTCTCTTTGTCTCACTATCTGTCTCTCTCTGTCTCTTTCTGTCTGTCTCTGTCTCTCTCTCTGTCTCTTTTCTGTCTCTCTCTGTCTCTCTCTCTGTCTCTCTCTTTTTCTTACTCTGTCTCTTCCTCTGTCTATCTCTGTGTCTCTCTCTGTATCTCTCTCTGTCTCTCTCTGTCTCTGTCTTTCTCTCTGTTTCTCTCTTTGTCTCTCTCTCTGTGTCTCTCTCTGTATTTCTCAGTCATTCTCTTTGTCACTGTCTCTCTCTCTGTCTCTCTCTGTTTCTCCCAGTGTCTCTCCCCGTGTCTCTCTGTCTCTATCTCTATCTCTCTGAGTCTCTCTCTGTCTCTCTCTCTGTCTCTCTCTGTCTCTATCTCTGTCTCTCTCTCTGTGTCTCTCTCTGTCTCTGTCTGTTTCTCTCTGTCTCTCTCTGTGCCTCTCTCTGTGTCTCTCTCTGTCTCTCTTTGTGTCTCTCTCTGTCTCTCACTGTCTCTCTCTCTCTCTCTCTGTCTCTCTCTGTGTCTCTCTGTGTCTCTCAATGTCTCTCTCTGTGTTTCTCTCTGTCTCTCTCTGTGTTTCTCTCTGTCTCTCTCTGTGTCTCTCTCTCTGTCTCTCTCTGTCTCTCTCTCTGTATCTCTCTGTTTCTCTCTGTCTCTCTGTCTGTTTCTGTCTCTTTCTGTCTCTCTCTATATATCTCTCAGTCTCTCTCTCTTTCTTTGTCTCACTCTGTCTCTATCTGTCTCTTTCTTTCTCTCTCTGTGTCTCTCTCTCTCTGTCTCTCTCTGTTTCTCTCTGTCTCTCTCTGTCTCTCTCTACTCTTTGTCTCTCTCTGTATGTCTCTGTCATCTCTGTGTCTCTCTCTGTCTCTCTCTGTCTCTCTGTCTCTCTGTGTTTCTCTCTGTGTCTTTCTCTGTCTCTCTCTGTCTCTATATCTGTCTCTCTCTGTGTCTCTCTCTGTCTCTCTACATCTCTCTCTCTGTCTCTCTCTGTCTTTCTCTGTCTCTCTTTGTCTCTTTCTCTTTGTCTCTTTTCTGTATCTATGTCTCTCTCTCTGTCTATCTCTGTCTCTTTCTGACTATCTCTGTCTCTCTCTGTCTCTCTCTCGGTCTCTCTCTGTCTCTCTCTCTCTGTCTCTCTCTGTCTCTCTCTCTTGTATCTCTCTCTCTGTCTCTCTCTGTGTCTCTCTCTGTCTCTCTCTGTGTCTCTCTCTGTCTCTCTTTGTGTCTCTCTCTGTCTCTCACTGTCTCTCTCTGTCTGTCTCTGTCTCTCTCTGTGTCTCTCTCTGTCTCTATCTCTGTCTCTCTCTCTGTGTCTCTCTCTGTCTCTGTCTGTCTCTCTCTGTGTCTCTCTCTGTCTCTCTTTGTGTCTCTCTCTGTCTCTCACTGTCTCTCTCTGTCTGTCTCTGTCTCTCTCTGTGTCTCTCTGTGTCTCTCCATGTCTCTCTCTGTGTCTCTCTCTGTCTCTCTCTGTGTTTCTCTCTGTCTCTCTCTGTCTCTCTCTCTGTATCTCTCTGTTTCTCTCTGTCTCTCTGTCTGTTTCTGTCTCTTTCTGTCTCTCTCTATATATCTCTCTGTCTCTATCTCTGTCTCTCTCTGTGTCTCTCTCTGTCTATCTCTCTGTGTCTCTCTGTCTCTATCTCTATCTCTCTGTGTCTCTCTCTGTCTCTCTACATCTCTCTCTCTGTCTTTCTATGTCTCTCTTTGTCTCTTTCTCTTTGTCTCTTTTCTGTATCTCTGTCTCTCTCTCTGTCTATCTCTGTCTCTCTCTCTGACTATCTCTGTCTCTCTCTGTCTCTCTCTCTTTGTCTCTCTCTCGGTCTATCTCTGTCTCTCTCTCTGTCTCTCTCTGTCTCTCTCATTCACTCTCTTTGTCTCTGTCTCTCTTTCTTTCTCCCTCTGTCTCTCTCTCTGTCTCTCTCTTACTCTCTCTGAGTCTCTCTCTGTCTCTCTCTGTCTCTGTATCTGTCTCTCTCTATATCTATGTCTCTCTCTGTGTCTCTCTCTGTCTCTCTCTCTGTCTCTCTCTGTCTCTTTCGCTGTCTCTCTCTGTGTCTCTCTCTGTCTCTATCTCTGTCTCTCTCTGTGTCTCTCTTTGTCTATCTCTCTGTGTCTCTCTGTCTCTATCTCTATCTCTCTCTGTCTCTCTCTCTGTCTCTCCCTGTCTTTCTCTGTCTCTATGTCTCTCTCTGTCTCTTTCTGTGTATCTCTCTGTCTAGCCTTGTCTCTCTGTGTTTCTCCCTGTGTCTCACTCTCTATCTCTGTCTCTCTCTGTCTCTCTCTGTTTCTCTCTCTGTCTCTCTCTCTGTCTCTCTCTGTCTCTATCTCTTACTCTCTCCTTCTTTCTCTGTCTCTCTCTGTCTCTCTCTGTGTCTCTTTCTCTCTATCTCTGTCTATCTCTGTCTCTCTCTCTGTCTCTCTCTCTCTCTGTCTCTCTCTGTGTCTCTCTGTGTCTCTCTCTGTCTCTCTCTGTGTCTCTCTCAGTCTCTCTCTGTTTCTGTCTCTGTCTCTCTCTCTGTCTCTTTCTCTCTATCTCTGTCTATCTTGTCTCTCTCTCTCTCTGTCTCTCTCTCTCTCTGTCTCTCTCTGTCTCTCTCTGTGTCTCTCTGTGTCTCTCTCCTCTCTCTGTCTCTCTCTGTGTCTCTTTGTCTCTATCTCTGTCTATCTCTTCCTCTCTCTCTGTCTCTCTCTCTCTGTCTTTCTCAGTCACTCCCTTTGTCTTGTCTCTCTCTCTGTCTCTCTCTGTGTCTCTCTGTGTCTCTCAATGTCTCTCTCTGTGTTTCTCTCTGTCTCTCTCTGTGTTTCTCTCTGTCTCTCTCTGTGTCTCTCTCTGTCTCTCTTTCTCTGTATCTCTCTGTTTCTCTCTGTCTCTCTGTCTGTTTCTGTCTCTTTCTGTCTCTCTCTATATATCTCTCAGTCTCTGTGTCTTTCTTTGTCTCACTCTGTCTCTATCTGTCTCTTTCTTTCTCTCTCTGTGTCTCTCTCTCTGTCTCTCTCTCTTTCTCTCTGTCTCTCTCTGTCTCTCTCTACTCACTTTGTCTCTCTCTGTATGTCTCTGTCATCTCTGTGTCTCTCTCTCTGTCTCTCTCTGTCTCTCTGTCTCTCTGTGTTTCTCTCTGTGTCTTTCTCTGTCTCTCTCTGTCTCTATATCTGTCTCTCTCTGTGTCTCTCTCTGTCTCTCTACATCTCTCTCTCTGTCTCTCTCTGTCTTTCTCTGTCTCTCTTTGTCTCTTTCTCTTTGTCTCTTTTCTGTATCTATGTCTCTCTCTCTCTGTCTATCTCTGTCTCTCTCTGACTATCTCTGTCTCTCTCTGTCTCTCTCTCTGTCTCTCTCTCTCGGTCTCTCTCTGTCTCTCTCTCTCTGTCTCTCTCTGTGTCTCTCTCTGTCTCTCTCTCTGTCTCTTTTCTGTCTCTCTCTGTCTCTCTCTCTGTCTCTCTCTTTCTCTTACTCTGTCTCTTCCTCTGTCTATCTCTGTGTCTCTCTCTGTATCTCTCTCTGTCTCTCTCTGTCTCTGTCTTTCTCTCTGTTTCTCTCTTTGTCTCTTTCTCTGTGTCTCTCTCTGTATTTCTCAGTCATTCTCTTTGTCTCTGTCTCTCTCTCTGTCTCTCTCTGTTTCTCCCAGTGTCTCTCCCCGTGTCTCTCTGTCTCTATCTCTATCTCTCTGAGTCTCTCTCTGTCTCTCTCTCTGTCTCTCTCTGTCTCTATCTCTGTCTCTCTCTTTGTGTCTCTCTCTGTCTCTCACTGTCTCTCTCTGTCTCTCTCTGTCTCTCTCTGTGTCTCTCTGTGTCTCTCTGTGTCTCTCAATGCCTCTCTCTGTGTTTCTCTCTGTCTCTCTCTGTGTTTCTCTCTGTCTCTCTCTGTGTCTCTCTCTGTCTCTCTCTGTCTCTCTCTCTGTATCTCTCTGTTTCTCTCTGTCTCTCTGTCTGTTTCTGTCTCTTTCTGTCTCTCTATATATATCTCTCAGTCTCTCTCTGTGTCTTTCTTTGTCTCACTCTGTCTCTATCTGTCTCTTTCTTTCTCTCTCTGTGTCTCTCTCTCTCTGTCTCTCTCTGTTTCTCTCTGTCTCTCTCTGTCTCTCTCTACTCTTTGTCTCTCTCTGTATGTCTCTGTCATCTCTGTGTCTCTCTCTGTATCTCTCTGTCTCTCTGTCTCTCTGTGTTTCTCTCTGTGTCTTTCTCTGTCTCTCTCTGTCTCTATATCTGTCTCTCTCTGTGTCTCTCTCTGTCTCTCTACATCTCTCTCTCTGTCTCTCTCTGTCTTTCTCTGTCTCTCTTTGTCTCTTTCTCTTTGTCAATTTTCTGTATCTATGTCTCTCTCTCTGTCTATCTCTGTCTCTTTCTGACTATCTCTGTCTCTCTCTGTCTTTCTCTCGGTCTCTCTCTGTCTCTCTCTCTCTGTCTCTCTCTGTCTCTCTCTCTTGTATCTCTCTCTCTGTCTCTGTGTCTCTCTCTGTCTCTCTCTGTGTCTCTCTCTGTCTCTCTTTGTGTCTCTCTCTGTCTCTCACTGTCTCTCTCTGTATGTCTTGTCTCTCTCTGTGTCTCTCTCTGTTTCTATCTCTGTCTCTCTCTCTGTGTCTCTCTCTGTCTCTGTCTGTCTCTCTCTGTCTCTCTCTGTGTCTCTCTCTGTCTCTCTTTGTGTCTCTCTCTGTCTCTCACTGTCTCTCTCTGTCTGTCTCTGTCTCTCTCTGTGTCTCTCTGTGTCTCTCCATGTCTCTCTCTGTGTCTCTCTCTGTCTCTCTCTGTGTTTCTCTCTGTCTCTCTCTGTCTCTCTCTCTGTATCTCTCTGTTTCTCTCTGTCTCTCTGTCTGTTTCTGTCTCTTTCTGTCTCTCTATATATATCTCTCTGTCTCTATCTCTGTCTCTCTCTGTGTCTCTCTCTGTCTATCTCTCTGTGTCTCTCTGTCTCTATCTCTATCTCTCTGTGTCTCTCTCTGTCTCTCTACATCTCTCTCTCTGTCTTTCTATGTCTCTCTTTGTCTCTTACTCTTTGTCTCTTTTCTGTATCTCTGTCTCTCTCTCTGTCTATCTCTGTCTCTCTCTCTGACTATCTCTGTCTCTCTCTGTCTCTCTCTCTTTGTCTCTCTCTCGGTCTATCTCTGTCTCTCTCTCTGTCTCTCTCTGTCTCTGTATCTGTCTCTCTCTATATATCTATGTCTCTCTCTATGTGTCTCTCTCTGTCTCTCTCTCTGTCTCTCTCTGTCTCTTTCGCTGTCTCTCTCTGTGTCTCTCTCTGTCTCTATCTCTGTCTCTCTCTGTGTCTCTCTCTGTCTATCTCTCTGTGTCTCTCTGTCTCTATCTCTATCTCTCTCTGTCTCTCTCTCTGTCTCTCCCTGTCTTTCTCTGTCTCTATGTCTCTCTCTGTCTCTTTCTGTGTATCTCTCTGTCTAGCCTTGTCTCTCTGTGTTTCTCCCTGTGTCTCACTCTCTATCTCTGTCTCTCTCTGTCTCTCTCTGTTTCTCTCTCTGTCTCTCTCTCTGTCTCTCTCTGTCTCTATCTCTTACTCTCTCCTTCTTTCTCTGTCTCTCTCTGTCTCTCTCTGTGTCTCTTTCTCTCTATCTCTGTCTATCTCTGTCTCTCTCTCTCTGTCTCTGTCTCTCTGTCTCTCTCTGTGTCTCTCTGTGTCTCTCTCTGTCTCTCTTTGTGTCTCTCTCTGTCTCTCTCTGTCTCTCTCTGTCTCTCTCTGTCTCTCTCATCTCTCTTTGTCTCACTATCTGTCTCTCTCTGTCTCTTTCTGTCTGTCTCTGTCTCTCTCTCTGTCTCTCTCTGTCTCTCTCTGTCTCTCTCTCTGTCTCTCTCTTTCTCTTTCTCTGTCTCTCCCTCTGTCTATCTCTGTGTCTCTCTCTGTATCTCTCTCTGTCTCTCTCTGTCTCTGTCTTTCTCTCTGTTTCTCTCTTTGTCTCTCTTTGTCTCTCTCTCTGTGTCTCTCTCTGTATTTCTCAGTCATTCTATTTGTCTCTGTCTCTCTCTCTGTCTCTCTCTGTTTCTCCCAGTGTCTCTCCCCGTCTCTCTCTGTCTCTACCTCTATCTCTCCCCGTCTCTCTCTGTCTCTCTCTCTGTCTCTCTCTGTCTCTATCTCTGTCTCTCTCTCTGTGTCTCTCTCTGTCTCTGTCTGTTTCTCTCTGTCTCTCTCTGTGTGTCTCTCTGTGTCTCTCTCTGTCTCTCTTTGTGTCTCTCTCTGTCTCTCACTGTCTCTCTCTGTCTGTCTCTGTCTCTCTCTGTCTCTCTCTATGTCTCTCTGTGTCTCTCAATGTCTCTCTCTGTGTTTCTCTCTGTCTCTCTCTGTGTTTCTCTCTGTCTCTCTCTGTCTCTCTCTCTGTCTCTCTCTCTGTATCTCTCTGTTTCTCTCTGTCTCTCTGTCTGTTTCTGTCTCTTTCTGTCTCTCTCTATATATCTCTCAGTCTCTCTCTGTGTCTTTCTTTGTCTCACTCTGTCTCTATCTGTCTCTTTCTTTCTCTCTCTGTGTCTCTCTCTCTCTGTCTCTCTCTGTTTCTCTCTGTCTCTCTCTGACTCTCTCTACTCTCTTTGTCTCTCTCTTTATGTCTCTGTCATCTCTGTGTCTCTCTCTCTGTCTCTCTCTGTCTCTCTGTCTCTCTGTGTTTCTCTCTGTGTCTTTCTCTGTCTCTCTCTGTCCATATATCTGTCTCTCTCTGTGTCTCTCTCTGTCTCTCTACATCTCTCTCTGTCTCTCTCTGTCTTTCTCTGTCTCTCTTTGTCTCTTTCTCTATGTCTCTTTTCTGTATCTATGTCTCTCTCTCTGTCTATCTCTGTCTCTCTCTGACTATCTCTGTCTCTCTCTGTCTCTCTCTCTGTCTCTCTCTCGGTCTCTCTCTGTCTCTCTCTCTCTGTCTCTCTCTGTCTCTCTCTCTTGTATCTCTCTCTCTGTCTCTCTCTGTGTCTCTCTCTGTCTCTCTCTGTGTCTCTCTCTGTCTCTTTCTGTCTCTCTCTCTGTCTCTCTCCGTCTATCTCTGTTTCTTTCTTTGTCGCTCTCTGTCTCTCTCTCTGTCTCTCTCTTTCTTTCTCTGTCTCTCTCTGTCTCTCTCATCTCTCTTTGTCTCACTATCTGTCTCTCTCTGTCTCTCTCTGTCTCTCTCTGTCTCTCTCTGTCTCTTTTCTGTCTCTCTCTGTCTCTCTCTTTCTCTTTCTCTGTCTCTCCCTCTGTCTATCTCTGTGTCCCTCACTGTATCTCTCTCTGTCTCTGTCTGTCTCTGTCTCTCTCTCTGTGTCTCTCTCTGTATTTCTCAGTCATTCTCTTTGTCTCTGTCTCTCTCTCTGTCTCTCTCTATCTCTATTTCTGCCTCTCTCTGTCTCTCTCTCTGTCTCTCTCTGTTTCTCCCAGTGTCTCTCCCCGTCTCTCTCTGTCTCTATCTCTATCTCTCTGAGTCTCTCTCTGTCTCTCTCTCTGTCTCTCTCTGTCTCTATCTCTGTCTCTCTCTGTGTGTCTCTCTCTGTCTCTGTCTGTCTCTCTCTGTCTCTCTCAGTGTCTCTCTCTGTGTCTGTCTCTGTCTCTCTTTGTGTCTCTCTCTGTCTCTCACTGTCTCTCTCTGTCTGTCTCTGTCTCTCTCTGTGTCTCTCTGTGTCTCTCCATGTCTCTCTCTGTGTCTCTCTCTGTCTCTCTCTGTGTCTCTATGTGTCTCTCTCTATCTCTGTCTCTCTCTGTGTCTCTCTCTGTCTCTCTCTGTTTCTCTCTCTGTCTCTCTCTGTCTCTGTCTCTGTCTCTCTCTCTCTGTCTCTCTCTTTGTCTCTCTGTCTCTCTCTGTCTTTCTCTGTCTCTCTCCCTTTGTCTCTTTTCTGTCTCTCTCTGTCTCTCTTTGTCTCTCTCAGTATCTCTCTGTCTCTCTCAGTCTCTCTCACGCTGTCTCGGTCTCTCTCTCTCTGTGTCTGTCTCCTTTTCTTTCTCTCAATCTGTCCTTCTCTGTCTTTCTCTGCCTCACTCTTTCTTTCTCTGTCTCTCTTTGTGTCTCTCTCTGTCTCACTCTCTCTGTCTCTCTCTGTTTCTCTGTGTCTCTCTCTGTCTCTCTTCTCTCTTTGTCTCTCTTTATCTCTATGCTCTCTTTGTGTAACTCTCTGTCTCTCTCTTTTGCTCTCTGTGTCTCACTCTGTCTCTCTCTGTCTCTCTCTGTCTCTCTTGTCTCTCTCTGTCTCTCTCTCTGTCTCTCTCTGTGTCTCTGTGTTTCTCTCTCTGTCTCTCTCTCTGTCTCATTTCTGTCTCTCTCTGTCTCTCTCTTTCTCTTTCTCTGTCTCTCCCTCTGTCTCTTTCTGTGTCTCTCTCTGTATCTCTCTCTCTGTCTCTGTCTGTCTCTCTCTCTGTCTCTCTCTGTCTCTCTCTGTCTGTCTCTGTCTCTATCTGTCTCTCTCTGTGTCTCTCTCTGTGTCTCTCTCTGTCTCTCTCTGTCTCTCTCTGTATCTCTCTCTCTATCTTTGTCTATATCTGTCTCTCTTTGTCTCTCTGTCTCTCTCTGTCTCTCTCTGTCTCTCTCTCTGTCTCTCTCTGTCTCTCTCCGTCTATCTCTGTTTCTTTCTTTGTTGCTCTCTGTCTCTCTCTCTGTCTCTCTCTGTCTCTCTCTGTCTCTCTCTGTGTCTCTCATCTCTCTTTGTCTCACTATCTGTCTCTCTCTGTCTCTTTCTGTCTGTCTCTGTCTCTCTCTCTGTCTCTTTTCTGTCTCTCTCTGTCTCTCTCTCTGTCTCTCTCTTTCTCTTACTCTGTCTCTTCCTCTGTCTATCTCTGTGTCTCTCTCTGTATCTCTCTCTGTCTCTCTCTGTCTCTGTCTTTCTCTCTGTTTCTCTCTTTGTCTCTCTCTCTGTGTCTCTCTCTGTATTTCTCAGTCATTCTCTTTGTCTCTGTCTCTCTCTCTGTCTCTCTCTGTTTCTCCCAGTGTCTCTCCCCGTGTCTCTCTGTCTCTATCTCTATCTCTCTGAGTCTCTCTCTGTCTCTCTCTCTGTCTCTCTCTGTCTCTATCTCTGTCTCTCTCTCTGTGTCTCTCTCTGTCTCTGTCTGTTTCTCTCTGTCTCTCTCTGTGCCTCTCTCTGTGTCTCTCTCTGTCTCTCTTTGTGTCTCTCTCTGTCTCTCACTGTCTCTCTCTGTCTCTCTCTGTCTCTCTCTGTGTCTCTCTGTGTCTCTCAATGTCTCTCTCTGTGTTTCTCTCTGTCTCTCTCTGTGTTTCTCTCTGTCTCTCTCTGTGTCTCTCTCTCTGTCTCTCTCTGTCTCTCTCTCTGTATCTCTCTGTTTCTCTCTGTCTCTCTGTCTGTTTCTGTCTCTTTCTGTCTCTCTCTATATATCTCTCAGTCTCTCTCTCTGTCTTTCTTTGTCTCACTCTGTCTCTATCTGTCTCTTTCTTTCTCTCTCTGTGTCTCTCTCTCTCTGTCTCTCTCTGTTTCTCTCTGTCTCTCTCTGTCTCTCTCTACTCTTTGTCTCTCTCTGTATGTCTCTGTCATCTCTGTGTCTCTCTCTGTCTCTCTCTGTCTCTCTGTCTCTCTGTGTTTCTCTCTGTGTCTTTCTCTGTCTCTCTCTGTCTCTATATCTGTCTCTCTCTGTGTCTCTCTCTGTCTCTCTACATCTCTCTCTCTGTCTCTCTCTGTCTTTCTCTGTCTCTCTTTGTCTCTTTCTCTTTGTCTCTTTTCTGTATCTATGTCTCTCTCTCTGTCTATCTCTGTCTCTTTCTGACTATCTCTGTCTCTCTCTGTCTCTCTCTCGGTCTCTCTCTGTCTCTCTCTCTCTGTCTCTCTCTGTCTCTCTCTCTTGTATCTCTCTCTCTGTCTCTCTCTGTGTCTCTCTCTGTCTCTCTCTGTGTCTCTCTCTGTCTCTCTTTGTGTCTCTCTCTGTCTCTCACTGTCTCTCTCTGTCTGTCTCTGTCTCTCTCTGTGTCTCTCTCTGTCTCTATCTCTGTCTCTCTCTCTGTGTCTCTCTCTGTCTCTGTCTGTCTCTCTCTGTGTCTCTCTCTGTCTCTCTTTGTGTCTCTCTCTGTCTCTCACTGTCTCTCTCTGTCTGTCTCTGTCTCTCTCTGTGTCTCTCTGTGTCTCTCCATGTCTCTCTCTGTGTCTCTCTCTGTCTCTCTCTGTGTTTCTCTCTGTCTCTCTCTGTCTCTCTCTCTGTATCTCTTTGTTTCTCTCTGTCTCTCTGTCTGTTTCTGTCTCTTTCTGTCTCTCTCTATATATCTCTCTGTCTCTATCTCTGTCTCTCTCTGTGTCTCTCTCTGTCTATCTCTCTGTGTCTCTCTGTCTCTATCTCTATCTCTCTGTGTCTCTCTCTGTCTCTCTACATCTCTCTCTCTGTCTTTCTATGTCTCTCTTTGTCTCTTTCTCTTTGTCTCTTTTCTGTATCTCTGTCTCTCTCTCTGTCTATCTCTGTCTCTCTCTCTGACTATCTCTGTCTCTCTCTGTCTCTCTCTCTTTGTCTCGCTCTCGGTCTATCTCTGTCTCTCTCTCTGTCTCTCTCTGTCTCTCTCATTCAATCTCTTTGTCTCTGTCTCTCTTTCTTTCTCCCTCTGTCTCTCTCTCTGTCTCTCTCTTACTCTCTCTGAGTCTCTCTCTGTCTCTCTCTGTCTCTGTATCTGTCTCTCTCTATATCTATGTCTCTCTCTGTGTCTCTCTCTGTCTCTCTCTCTGTCTCTCTCTGTCTCTTTCGCTGTCTCTCTCTGTGTCTCTCTCTGTCTCTATCTCTGTCTCTCTCTGTGTCTCTCTTTGTCTATCTCTCTGTGTCTCTCTGTCTCTATCTCTATCTCTCTCTGTCTCTCTCTCTGTCTCTCCCTGTCTTTCTCTGTGTCTCTTTCTCTCTATCTCTGTCTATCTCTGTCTCTCTCTCTCTGTCTCTGTCTCTCTGTCTCTCTCTGTGTCTCTCTGTGTCTCTCTCTGTCTCTCTTTGTGTCTCTCTCTGTCTCTCTCTGTCTCTCTCTGTCTCTCTCATCTCTCTTTGTCTCACTATCTGTCTCTCTCTGTCTCTTTCTGTCTGTCTCTGTCTCTCTCTCTGTCTCTCTCTGTCTCTCTCTGTCTCTCTCTCTGTCTCTCTCTTTCTCTTTCTCTGTCTCTCCCTCTGTCTATCTCTGTGTCTCTCTCTGTATCTCTCTCTGTCTCTCTCTGTCTCTGTCTTTCTCTCTGTTTCTCTCTTTGTCTCTCTTTGTCTCTCTCTCTGTGTCTCTCTCTGTATTTCTCAGTCATTCTATTTGTCTCTGTCTCTCTCTCTGTCTCTCTCTGTTTCTCCCAGTGTCTCTCCCCGTCTCTCTCTGTCTCTATCTCTATCTCTCCCCGTCTCTCTCTGTCTCTCTCTCTGTCTCTCTCTGTCTCTATCTCTGTCTCTCTCTCTGTGTCTCTCTCTGTCTCTGTCTGTTTCTCTCTGTCTCTCTCTGTGTGTCTCTCTGTGTCTCTCTCTGTCTCTCTTTGTGTCTCTCTCTGTCTCTCACTGTCTCTCTCTGTCTGTCTCTGTCTCTCTCTGTCTCTCTCTATGTCTCTCTGTGTCTCTCAATGTCTCTCTCTGTGTTTCTCTCTGTCTCTCTCTGTGTTTCTCTCTGTCTCTCTCTGTCTCTCTCTCTGTCTCTCTCTCTGTATCTCTCTGTTTCTCTCTGTCTCTCTGTCTGTTTCTGTCTCTTTCTGTCTCTCTCTATATATCTCTCAGTCTCTCTCTGTGTCTTTCTTTGTCTCACTCTGTCTCTATCTGTCTCTTTCTTTCTCTCTCTGTGTCTCTCTCTCTCTGTCTCTCTCTGTTTCTCTCTGTCTCTCTCTGACTCTCTCTACTCTCTTTGTCTCTCTCTTTATGTCTCTGTCATCTCTGTGTCTCTCTCTCTGTCTCTCTCTGTCTCTCTGTCTCTCTGTGTTTCTCTCTGTGTCTTTCTCTGTCTCTCTCTGTCCATATATCTGTCTCTCTCTGTGTCTCTCTCTGTCTCTCTACATCTCTCTCTGTCTCTCTCTGTCTTTCTCTGTCTCTCTTTGTCTCTTTCTCTATGTCTCTTTTCTGTATCTATGTCTCTCTCTCTGTCTATCTCTGTCTCTCTCTGACTATCTCTGTCTCTCTCTGTCTCTCTCTCTGTCTCTCTCTCGGTCTCTCTCTGTCTCTCTCTCTCTGTCTCTCTCTGTCTCTCTCTCTTGTATCTCTCTCTCTGTCTCTCTCTGTGTCTCTCTCTGTCTCTCTCTGTGTCTCTCTCTGTCTCTTTCTGTCTCTCTCTCTGTCTCTCTCCGTCTATCTCTGTTTCTTTCTTTGTCGCTCTCTGTCTCTCTCTCTGTCTCTCTCTTTCTTTCTCTGTCTCTCTCTGTCTCTCTCATCTCTCTTTGTCTCACTATCTGTCTCTCTCTGTCTCTCTCTGTCTCTCTCTGTCTCTCTCTGTCTCTTTTCTGTCTCTCTCTGTCTCTCTCTTTCTCTTTCTCTGTCTCTCCCTCTGTCTATCTCTGTGTCCCTCACTGTATCTCTCTCTGTCTCTGTCTGTCTCTGTCTCTCTCTCTGTGTCTCTCTCTGTATTTCTCAGTCATTCTCTTTGTCTCTGTCTCTCTCTCTGTCTCTCTCTATCTCTATTTCTGCCTCTCTCTGTCTCTCTCTGTTTCTCCCAGTGTCTCTCCCCGTCTCTCTCTGTCTCTATCTCTATCTCTCTGAGTCTCTCTCTGTCTCTCTCTCTGTCTCTCTCTGTCTCTATCTCTGTCTCTCTCTGTGTGTCTCTCTCTGTCTCTGTCTGTCTCTCTCTGTCTCTCTCAGTGTCTCTCTCTGTGTCTGTCTCTGTCTCTCTTTGTGTCTCTCTCTGTCTCTCACTGTCTCTCTCTGTCTGTCTCTGTCTCTCTCTGTGTCTCTCTGTGTCTCTCCATGTCTCTCTCTGTGTCTCTCTCTGTCTCTCTCTGTGTCTCTATGTGTCTCTCTCTATCTCTGTCTCTCTCTGTGTCTCTCTCTGTCTCTCTCTGTTTCTCTCTCTGTCTCTCTCTGTCTCTGTCTCTGTCTCTCTCTCTCTGTCTCTCTCTTTGTCTCTCTGTCTCTCTCTGTCTTTCTCTGTCTCTCTCCCTTTGTCTCTTTTCTGTCTCTCTCTGTCTCTCTTTGTCTCTCTCAGTATCTCTCTGTCTCTCTCAGTCTCTCTCACGCTGTCTCGGTCTCTCTCTCTCTGTGTCTGTCTCCTTTTCTTTCTCTCAATCTGTCCTTCTCTGTCTTTCTCTGCCTCACTCTTTCTTTCTCTGTCTCTCTTTGTGTCTCTCTCTGTCTCACTCTCTCTGTCTCTCTCTGTTTCTCTGTGTCTCTCTCTGTCTCTCTTCTCTCTTTGTCTCTCTTTATCTCTATGCTCTCTTTGTGTAACTCTCTGTCTCTCTCTTTTGCTCTCTGTGTCTCACTCTGTCTCTCTCTGTCTCTCTCTGTCTCTCTTGTCTCTCTCTGTCTCTCTCTCTGTCTCTCTCTGTGTCTCTGTGTTTCTCTCTCTGTCTCTCTCTCTGTCTCATTTCTGTCTCTCTCTGTCTCTCTCTTTCTCTTACTCTGTCTCTTCCTCTGTCTATCTCTGTGTCTCTCTCTGTATCTCTCTCTGTCTCTCTCTGTCTCTGTCTTTCTCTCTGTTTCTCTCTTTGTCTCTCTCTCTGTGTCTCTCTCTGTATTTCTCAGTCATTCTCTTTGTCTCTGTCTCTCTCTCTGTCTCTCTCTGTTTCTCCCAGTGTCTCTCCCCGTGTCTCTCTGTCTCTATCTCTATCTCTCTGAGTCTCTCTCTGTCTCTCTCTCTGTCTCTCTCTGTCTCTATCTCTGTCTCTCTCTCTGTGTCTCTCTCTGTCTCTGTCTGTTTCTCTCTGTCTCTCTCTGTGCCTCTCTCTGTGTCTCTCTCTGTCTCTCTTTGTGTCTCTCTCTGTCTCTCACTGTCTCTCTCTGTCTCTCTCTGTCTCTCTCTGTGTCTCTCTGTGTCTCTCAATGTCTCTCTCTGTGTTTCTCTCTGTCTCTCTCTGTGTTTCTCTCTGTCTCTCTCTGTGTCTCTCTCTCTGTCTCTCTCTGTCTCTCTCTCTGTATCTCTCTGTTTCTCTCTGTCTCTCTGTCTGTTTCTGTCTCTTTCTGTCTCTCTCTATATATCTCTCAGTCTCTCTCTCTGTCTTTCTTTGTCTCACTCTGTCTCTATCTGTCTCTTTCTTTCTCTCTCTGTGTCTCTCTCTCTCTGTCTCTCTCTGTTTCTCTCTGTCTCTCTCTGTCTCTCTCTACTCTTTGTCTCTCTCTGTATGTCTCTGTCATCTCTGTGTCTCTCTCTGTCTCTCTCTGTCTCTCTGTCTCTCTGTGTTTCTCTCTGTGTCTTTCTCTGTCTCTCTCTGTCTCTATATCTGTCTCTCTCTGTGTCTCTCTCTGTCTCTCTACATCTCTCTCTCTGTCTCTCTCTGTCTTTCTCTGTCTCTCTTTGTCTCTTTCTCTTTGTCTCTTTTCTGTATCTATGTCTCTCTCTCTGTCTATCTCTGTCTCTTTCTGACTATCTCTGTCTCTCTCTGTCTCTCTCTCGGTCTCTCTCTGTCTCTCTCTCTCTGTCTCTCTCTGTCTCTCTCTCTTGTATCTCTCTCTCTGTCTCTCTCTGTGTCTCTCTCTGTCTCTCTCTGTGTCTCTCTCTGTCTCTCTTTGTGTCTCTCTCTGTCTCTCACTGTCTCTCTCTGTCTGTCTCTGTCTCTCTCTGTGTCTCTCTCTGTCTCTATCTCTGTCTCTCTCTCTGTGTCTCTCTCTGTCTCTGTCTGTCTCTCTCTGTGTCTCTCTCTGTCTCTCTTTGTGTCTCTCTCTGTCTCTCACTGTCTCTCTCTGTCTGTCTCTGTCTCTCTCTGTGTCTCTCTGTGTCTCTCCATGTCTCTCTCTGTGTCTCTCTCTGTCTCTCTCTGTGTTTCTCTCTGTCTCTCTCTGTCTCTCTCTCTGTATCTCTTTGTTTCTCTCTGTCTCTCTGTCTGTTTCTGTCTCTTTCTGTCTCTCTCTATATATCTCTCTGTCTCTATCTCTGTCTCTCTCTGTGTCTCTCTCTGTCTATCTCTCTGTGTCTCTCTGTCTCTATCTCTATCTCTCTGTGTCTCTCTCTGTCTCTCTACATCTCTCTCTCTGTCTTTCTATGTCTCTCTTTGTCTCTTTCTCTTTGTCTCTTTTCTGTATCTCTGTCTCTCTCTCTGTCTATCTCTGTCTCTCTCTCTGACTATCTCTGTCTCTCTCTGTCTCTCTCTCTTTGTCTCGCTCTCGGTCTATCTCTGTCTCTCTCTCTGTCTCTCTCTGTCTCTCTCATTCAATCTCTTTGTCTCTGTCTCTCTTTCTTTCTCCCTCTGTCTCTCTCTCTGTCTCTCTCTTACTCTCTCTGAGTCTCTCTCTGTCTCTCTCTGTCTCTGTATCTGTCTCTCTCTATATCTATGTCTCTCTCTGTGTCTCTCTCTGTCTCTCTCTCTGTCTCTCTCTGTCTCTTTCGCTGTCTCTCTCTGTGTCTCTCTCTGTCTCTATCTCTGTCTCTCTCTGTGTCTCTCTTTGTCTATCTCTCTGTGTCTCTCTGTCTCTATCTCTATCTCTCTCTGTCTCTCTCTCTGTCTCTCCCTGTCTTTCTCTGTGTCTCTTTCTCTCTATCTCTGTCTATCTCTGTCTCTCTCTCTCTGTCTCTGTCTCTCTGTCTCTCTCTGTGTCTCTCTGTGTCTCTCTCTGTCTCTCTTTGTGTCTCTCTCTGTCTCTCTCTGTCTCTCTCTGTCTCTCTCATCTCTCTTTGTCTCACTATCTGTCTCTCTCTGTCTCTTTCTGTCTGTCTCTGTCTCTCTCTCTGTCTCTCTCTGTCTCTCTCTGTCTCTCTCTCTGTCTCTCTCTTTCTCTTTCTCTGTCTCTCCCTCTGTCTATCTCTGTGTCTCTCTCTGTATCTCTCTCTGTCTCTCTCTGTCTCTGTCTTTCTCTCTGTTTCTCTCTTTGTCTCTCTTTGTCTCTCTCTCTGTGTCTCTCTCTGTATTTCTCAGTCATTCTATTTGTCTCTGTCTCTCTCTCTGTCTCTCTCTGTTTCTCCCAGTGTCTCTCCCCGTCTCTCTCTGTCTCTATCTCTATCTCTCCCCGTCTCTCTCTGTCTCTCTCTCTGTCTCTCTCTGTCTCTATCTCTGTCTCTCTCTCTGTGTCTCTCTCTGTCTCTGTCTGTTTCTCTCTGTCTCTCTCTGTGTGTCTCTCTGTGTCTCTCTCTGTCTCTCTTTGTGTCTCTCTCTGTCTCTCACTGTCTCTCTCTGTCTGTCTCTGTCTCTCTCTGTCTCTCTCTATGTCTCTCTGTGTCTCTCAATGTCTCTCTCTGTGTTTCTCTCTGTCTCTCTCTGTGTTTCTCTCTGTCTCTCTCTGTCTCTCTCTCTGTCTCTCTCTCTGTATCTCTCTGTTTCTCTCTGTCTCTCTGTCTGTTTCTGTCTCTTTCTGTCTCTCTCTATATATCTCTCAGTCTCTCTCTGTGTCTTTCTTTGTCTCACTCTGTCTCTATCTGTCTCTTTCTTTCTCTCTCTGTGTCTCTCTCTCTCTGTCTCTCTCTGTTTCTCTCTGTCTCTCTCTGACTCTCTCTACTCTCTTTGTCTCTCTCTTTATGTCTCTGTCATCTCTGTGTCTCTCTCTCTGTCTCTCTCTGTCTCTCTGTCTCTCTGTGTTTCTCTCTGTGTCTTTCTCTGTCTCTCTCTGTCCATATATCTGTCTCTCTCTGTGTCTCTCTCTGTCTCTCTACATCTCTCTCTGTCTCTCTCTGTCTTTCTCTGTCTCTCTTTGTCTCTTTCTCTATGTCTCTTTTCTGTATCTATGTCTCTCTCTCTGTCTATCTCTGTCTCTCTCTGACTATCTCTGTCTCTCTCTGTCTCTCTCTCTGTCTCTCTCTCGGTCTCTCTCTGTCTCTCTCTCTCTGTCTCTCTCTGTCTCTCTCTCTTGTATCTCTCTCTCTGTCTCTCTCTGTGTCTCTCTCTGTCTCTCTCTGTGTCTCTCTCTGTCTCTTTCTGTCTCTCTCTCTGTCTCTCTCCGTCTATCTCTGTTTCTTTCTTTGTCGCTCTCTGTCTCTCTCTCTGTCTCTCTCTTTCTTTCTCTGTCTCTCTCTGTCTCTCTCATCTCTCTTTGTCTCACTATCTGTCTCTCTCTGTCTCTCTCTGTCTCTCTCTGTCTCTCTCTGTCTCTTTTCTGTCTCTCTCTGTCTCTCTCTTTCTCTTTCTCTGTCTCTCCCTCTGTCTATCTCTGTGTCCCTCACTGTATCTCTCTCTGTCTCTGTCTGTCTCTGTCTCTCTCTCTGTGTCTCTCTCTGTATTTCTCAGTCATTCTCTTTGTCTCTGTCTCTCTCTCTGTCTCTCTCTATCTCTATTTCTGCCTCTCTCTGTCTCTCTCTCTGTCTCTCTCTGTTTCTCCCAGTGTCTCTCCCCGTCTCTCTCTGTCTCTATCTCTATCTCTCTGAGTCTCTCTCTGTCTCTCTCTCTGTCTCTCTCTGTCTCTATCTCTGTCTCTCTCTGTGTGTCTCTCTCTGTCTCTGTCTGTCTCTCTCTGTCTCTCTCAGTGTCTCTCTCTGTGTCTGTCTCTGTCTCTCTTTGTGTCTCTCTCTGTCTCTCACTGTCTCTCTCTGTCTGTCTCTGTCTCTCTCTGTGTCTCTCTGTGTCTCTCCATGTCTCTCTCTGTGTCTCTCTCTGTCTCTCTCTGTGTCTCTATGTGTCTCTCTCTATCTCTGTCTCTCTCTGTGTCTCTCTCTGTCTCTCTCTGTTTCTCTCTCTGTCTCTCTCTGTCTCTGTCTCTGTCTCTCTCTCTCTGTCTCTCTCTTTGTCTCTCTGTCTCTCTCTGTCTTTCTCTGTCTCTCTCCCTTTGTCTCTTTTCTGTCTCTCTCTGTCTCTCTTTGTCTCTCTCAGTATCTCTCTGTCTCTCTCAGTCTCTCTCACGCTGTCTCGGTCTCTCTCTCTCTGTGTCTGTCTCCTTTTCTTTCTCTCAATCTGTCCTTCTCTGTCTTTCTCTGCCTCACTCTTTCTTTCTCTGTCTCTCTTTGTGTCTCTCTCTGTCTCACTCTCTCTGTCTCTCTCTGTTTCTCTGTGTCTCTCTCTGTCTCTCTTCTCTCTTTGTCTCTCTTTATCTCTATGCTCTCTTTGTGTAACTCTCTGTCTCTCTCTTTTGCTCTCTGTGTCTCACTCTGTCTCTCTCTGTCTCTCTCTGTCTCTCTTGTCTCTCTCTGTCTCTCTCTCTGTCTCTCTCTGTGTCTCTGTGTTTCTCTCTCTGTCTCTCTCTCTGTCTCATTTCTGTCTCTCTCTGTCTCTCTCTTTCTCTTTCTCTGTCTCTCCCTCTGTCTCTTTCTGTGTCTCTCTCTGTATCTCTCTCTCTGTCTCTGTCTGTCTCTCTCTCTGTCTCTCTCTGTCTCTCTCTGTCTGTCTCTGTCTCTATCTGTCTCTCTCTGTGTCTCTCTCTGTGTCTCTCTCTGTCTCTCTCTCTGTCTCTCTCTGTATCTCTCTCTCTATCTTTGTCTATATCTGTCTCTCTTTGTCTCTCTGTCTCTCTCTGTCTCTCTCTGTCTCTCTCTCTGTCTCTCTCTGTCTCTCTCCGTCTATCTCTGTTTCTTTCTTTGTTGCTCTCTGTCTCTCTCTCTGTCTCTCTCTGTCTCTCTCTGTCTCTCTCTGTGTCTCTCATCTCTCTTTGTCTCACTATCTGTCTCTCTCTGTCTCTTTCTGTCTGTCTCTGTCTCTCTCTCTGTCTCTTTTCTGTCTCTCTCTGTCTCTCTCTCTGTCTCTCTCTTTCTCTTACTCTGTCTCTTCCTCTGTCTATCTCTGTGTCTCTCTCTGTATCTCTCTCTGTCTCTCTCTGTCTCTGTCTTTCTCTCTGTTTCTCTCTTTGTCTCTCTCTCTGTGTCTCTCTCTGTATTTCTCAGTCATTCTCTTTGTCTCTGTCTCTCTCTCTGTCTCTCTCTGTTTCTCCCAGTGTCTCTCCCCGTGTCTCTCTGTCTCTATCTCTATCTCTCTGAGTCTCTCTCTGTCTCTCTCTCTGTCTCTCTCTGTCTCTATCTCTGTCTCTCTCTCTGTGTCTCTCTCTGTCTCTGTCTGTTTCTCTCTGTCTCTCTCTGTGCCTCTCTCTGTGTCTCTCTCTGTCTCTCTTTGTGTCTCTCTCTGTCTCTCACTGTCTCTCTCTGTCTCTCTCTGTCTCTCTCTGTGTCTCTCTGTGTCTCTCAATGTCTCTCTCTGTGTTTCTCTCTGTCTCTCTCTGTGTTTCTCTCTGTCTCTCTCTGTGTCTCTCTCTCTGTCTCTCTCTGTCTCTCTCTCTGTATCTCTCTGTTTCTCTCTGTCTCTCTGTCTGTTTCTGTCTCTTTCTGTCTCTCTCTATATATCTCTCAGTCTCTCTCTCTGTCTTTCTTTGTCTCACTCTGTCTCTATCTGTCTCTTTCTTTCTCTCTCTGTGTCTCTCTCTCTCTGTCTCTCTCTGTTTCTCTCTGTCTCTCTCTGTCTCTCTCTACTCTTTGTCTCTCTCTGTATGTCTCTGTCATCTCTGTGTCTCTCTCTGTCTCTCTCTGTCTCTCTGTCTCTCTGTGTTTCTCTCTGTGTCTTTCTCTGTCTCTCTCTGTCTCTATATCTGTCTCTCTCTGTGTCTCTCTCTGTCTCTCTACATCTCTCTCTCTGTCTCTCTCTGTCTTTCTCTGTCTCTCTTTGTCTCTTTCTCTTTGTCTCTTTTCTGTATCTATGTCTCTCTCTCTGTCTATCTCTGTCTCTTTCTGACTATCTCTGTCTCTCTCTGTCTCTCTCTCGGTCTCTCTCTGTCTCTCTCTCTCTGTCTCTCTCTGTCTCTCTCTCTTGTATCTCTCTCTCTGTCTCTCTCTGTGTCTCTCTCTGTCTCTCTCTGTGTCTCTCTCTGTCTCTCTTTGTGTCTCTCTCTGTCTCTCACTGTCTCTCTCTGTCTGTCTCTGTCTCTCTCTGTGTCTCTCTCTGTCTCTATCTCTGTCTCTCTCTCTGTGTCTCTCTCTGTCTCTGTCTGTCTCTCTCTGTGTCTCTCTCTGTCTCTCTTTGTGTCTCTCTCTGTCTCTCACTGTCTCTCTCTGTCTGTCTCTGTCTCTCTCTGTGTCTCTCTGTGTCTCTCCATGTCTCTCTCTGTGTCTCTCTCTGTCTCTCTCTGTGTTTCTCTCTGTCTCTCTCTGTCTCTCTCTCTGTATCTCTTTGTTTCTCTCTGTCTCTCTGTCTGTTTCTGTCTCTTTCTGTCTCTCTCTATATATCTCTCTGTCTCTATCTCTGTCTCTCTCTGTGTCTCTCTCTGTCTATCTCTCTGTGTCTCTCTGTCTCTATCTCTATCTCTCTGTGTCTCTCTCTGTCTCTCTACATCTCTCTCTCTGTCTTTCTATGTCTCTCTTTGTCTCTTTCTCTTTGTCTCTTTTCTGTATCTCTGTCTCTCTCTCTGTCTATCTCTGTCTCTCTCTCTGACTATCTCTGTCTCTCTCTGTCTCTCTCTCTTTGTCTCGCTCTCGGTCTATCTCTGTCTCTCTCTCTGTCTCTCTCTGTCTCTCTCATTCAATCTCTTTGTCTCTGTCTCTCTTTCTTTCTCCCTCTGTCTCTCTCTCTGTCTCTCTCTTACTCTCTCTGAGTCTCTCTCTGTCTCTCTCTGTCTCTGTATCTGTCTCTCTCTATATCTATGTCTCTCTCTGTGTCTCTCTCTGTCTCTCTCTCTGTCTCTCTCTGTCTCTTTCGCTGTCTCTCTCTGTGTCTCTCTCTGTCTCTATCTCTGTCTCTCTCTGTGTCTCTCTTTGTCTATCTCTCTGTGTCTCTCTGTCTCTATCTCTATCTCTCTCTGTCTCTCTCTCTGTCTCTCCCTGTCTTTCTCTGTCTCTATGTCTCTCTCTGTCTCTTTCTGTGTATCTCTCTGTCTAGCCTTGTCTCTCTGTGTTTCTCCCTGTGTCTCACTCTCTATCTCTGTCTCTCTCTGTCTCTCTCTGTTTCTCTCTCTGTCTCTCTCTCTGTCTCTCTCTGTCTCTATCTCTTACTCTCTCCTTCTTTCTCTATCTCTCTCTGTCTCTCTCTGTGTCTCTTTCTCTCTATCTCTGTCTATCTCTGTCTCTCTCTCTGTCTCTCTCTCTCTCTGTCTCTCTCTGTGTCTCTCTGTGTCTCTCTCTGTCTCTCTCTGTGTCTCTCTCAGTCTCTCTCTGTTTCTGTCTCTGTCTCACTCTCTGTCTCTTTCTCTCTATCTCTGTCTATCTTGTCTCTCTCTCTCTCTGTCTCTCTCTCTCTCTGTCTCTCTCTGTCTCTCTCTGTGTCTCTCTGTGTCTCTCTCCTCTCTCTGTCTCTCTCTGTCTCTCTCTGTGTCTCTTTGTCTCTATCTCTGTCTATCTCTTCCTCTCTCTCTGTCTCTCTCTCTGGCTTTCTCAGTCACTCCCTTTGGCTTGTCTCTCTCTCTGTCTCTCTCTGTGTCTCTCTGTGTCTCTCAATGTCTCTCTCTGTGTTTCTCTCTATCTCTCTCTGTGTTTCTCTCTGTCTCTCTCTGTGTCTCTCTCTGTCTCTCTCTCTCTGTATCTCTCTGTTTCTCTCTGTCTCTCTGTCTGTTTCTGTCTCTTTCTGTCTCTCTCTATATATCTCTCAGTCTCTGTGTCTTTCTTTGTCTCACTCTGTCTCTATCTGTCTCTTTCTTTCTCTCTCTGTGTCTCTCTCTCTGTCTCTCTCTACTCTCTTTGTCTCTCTCTGTATGTCTCTGTCATCTCTGTGTCTCTCTCTCTGTCTCTCTCTGTCTCTCTGTCTCTCTGTGTTTCTCTCTGTGTCTTTCTCTGTCTCTCTCTGTCTCTATATCTGTCTCTCTCTGTGTCTCTCTCTGTCTCTCTACATCTCTCTCTCTGTCTCTCTCTGTCTTTCTCTGTCTCTCTTTGTCTCTTTCTCTTTGTCTCTTTTCTGTATCTATGTCTCTCTCTCTGTCTATCTCTGTCTCTCTCTGACTATCTCTGTCTCTCTCTGTCTCTCTCTCGGTCTCTCTCTGTCTCTCTCTCTCTGTCTCTCTCTGTGTCTCTCTTTGTCTCTCTCTGTGTCTCTCTCTGTCTCTCTCTCTGTCTCTCTCTGTCTATCTCTGTTTTTTTCTTTGTCGCTCTCTGTCTCTCTCTCTGTCTCTCTCTGTCTCTCTCTGTCTCTCTCTGTCTCTCTCATCTCTCTTTGTCTCACTATCTGTCTTTCTCTGTCTCTCTCTGTCTGTCTCTGTCTCTATCTCTGTCTCTTTTCTGTCTCTCTCTGTCTCTCTCTTTCTCTTTCTCTGTCTCTCCCTCTGTCTATCTCTGTGTCCCTCTCTGTATCTCTCTCTGTCTCTTTCTGTCTCTGTCTCTCTCTGTGTCTCTCTCTGTATTTCTCAGTCATTCTTTTTGTCTCTGTCTCTCTCTCTTTCTCTCTCTATCTCTATTTCTGTCTCTCTCTGTCTCTCTCTCTGTCTCTCTCTGTTTCTCCCAGTGTCTCTCCCCGTCTCTCTCTGTCTCTATCTCTATCTCTCTGAGTCTCTCTCTGTCTCTCTCTCTGTCTCTCTCTGTCTCTATCTCTGTCTCTCTCTCTGTGTCTCTCTCTGTCTCTGTCTGTCTCTCTCTGTCTCTCTCTGTGTCTCTCTCTGTGTCTCTCTCTGTCTCTCTTTGTGTCTCTCTCTGTCTCTCACTGTCTCTCTCTGTCTGTCTCTGTCTCTCTCTGTGTCTCTCTGTGTCTCTCCATGTCTCTCTCTGTGTCTCTCTCTGTCTCTCTCTGTGTTTCTCTCTGTCTCTCTCTGTCTCTCTCTCTGTATCTCTCTGTTTCTCTCTGTCTCTCTTTCTGTTTCTGTCTCTTTCTGTCTCTCTCTATATATCTCTCTGTCTCTATCTCTGTCTCTCTCTGTGTCTCTCTCTGTCTATCTCTCTGTGTCTCTCTGTCTTTATCTCTATCTCTCTCTGTCTCTCTCTGTCTCTCTACATCTCTCACTCTGTCTCTCTGTCTTTCTATGTCTCTCTTTGTCTCTTTCTCTTTGTCTCTTTTATGTATCTATGTCTCTCTCTCTGTCTATCTCTGTCTCTCTCTCTGACTATCTCTGTCTCTCTCTGTCTCTCTCTCTGTCTCTCTCTCGGTCTATCTCTGTCTCTCTCTGTCTCTCTCATTCACTCTCTTTGTCTCTGTCTCTCTTTCTTTCTCCCTCTGTCTCTCTCTCTGTCTCTCTCTTACTCTCTCTGAGTCTCTCTCTGTCTCTCTCTGTCTCTGTTCTGTCTCTCTCTCTCTATCCATGTCTCTCTCTGTGTCTCTCTCTGTCTCTCTCTGTCTCTCTCTGTCTGTTTCGCTGTCTCTCTCAGTGTCTCTCTCTGTCTCTATCTCTGTCTCTCTCCTTCTTTCTCTTTCTCTCTCTGTCTCTCTCTGTGTCTCTTTCTCTCTATCTCTGTCTCTCTCTCTGGCTCTCTCTCTATCTCTGTCTCTCTCTGTCTCTCTCTGTTTCTCTCTCTGTCTCTCTCTCTGTCTCTCTCTGTCTCTATCTCTTACTCTCTCCTTCTTTCTCTGTCTCTCTCTGTCTCTCTCTGTGTCTCTTTCTCTCTATCTCTGTCTCTCTCTCTGTCTCTCTCTCTCTCTGTCTCTCTCTGTGTCTCTCTGTGTCTCTCTCTGTCTCTCTCTGTCTCTCTCTGGTTCTGTCTCTGTCTCTCTCTCTGTCTCTTTCTCTCTATCTCTGTCTATCTCTGTCTCTCTCTCTCTCTCTCTGTCTCTCTCTCTCTGTCTCCCTCTGTGTCTCTCTGTGTCTCTCTCCTTCTCTCTCTGTCTCTCTCTGTCTCTCTCTGTGTCTCTTTGTCTCTATCTCTGTCTATCTCTTTCTCTCTCTGTCTCTCTCTCTCTCAGTCTTTCTCATTCACTCCCTTAGTCTTGTCTCTCTCTCTGTCTCTCTTTCTGTCTCTCTCTGTCTCTCTCTGTTTCTCTCTCTGTCTCTCTCTCTCTGTCTCTCTCTCTGTCTCTCTCTGTGTCTCTCTCTGTCTCTCTCTGTCTCTCTCTGTCTCTCTCTGTCTCTCTCTATCTATCTCTCTGTCTCTCTATCTGTATCTCTCTCTGTCTCTCTATCTGTCTCTCTCTGTCTTTCTCTGTCTGTCTCTGTCTTTCTCTCTGTCTCTTTTCTGTCTCTCTCTGTCTCTCTCTCTGTCTATCTCTGTGTCTCTCTCTGTATCTCTCCCTGTCTCTGTCTGTCTCTGTCTGTCTCTGTCTGTCTCTCTCTTTCTCTTTCTCTGTCTCTCCCTCTATCTCTTTGTCTCTCTCTGTCTCTCTCTCTGAGTCTCTCTCTGTATTTCTCATTCATTCTCTTTGTCTCTCTCTCTCTCTGTGTCTCTCTCTGTCTCTATTTCTGTCCCTCTGTCTCTCTCTGTCTTTCTCAGTCACTCCCTTTGTCTCTGTCTCTCTCTCTGTCTCTCTCTGTCTCTCTCTGTTTCTCTCCCTGTCTCTCTCTCTGTCTCTCTCTGTCTCTATCTCTTACTCTCTCTGTCTCTCTCTGTCTCTCTCTGTCTCTCTCTGTCTCTCTGTGTGTCTTTTTTTCTCTATCTCTGTCTATCTCTGTCTCTCTCTGTCTCTCTCTGTCTCTCTCTCTCTGTCTCTCTCTCTGTATCTCTCACTCTGTCTCTCTCTGTGTCTCTCTCTGTCTCTCTCTATGTCTCTCTGTGTCTCTCTCTGTCTCTCTCTCTGTCTCTCTCCGTCTATCTCTGTTTCTTTCTTTGTGTCTCTCTGTCTGTCTCTCTCTGTCTCTCTCTGTGTCTCTCTCTGTATCTCTCTCTCTGTCTCTCTCTGTGTCTCTCTCTGTCTCTCTCTGTGTCTCTCTGTGTCTCTCTCTGTCTCTTTCTCTGTCTCTCTCCGTCTATCTCGTTTCTTTCTTTGTGTCTCTCTGTCTCTCTCTCTTTCTCTCTCTGTCTCTCTCTGTCTCTCTCTTTTTCTCTCTGTCTCGCTCTTCTCTCTCTGTCTCTCTCTCTTTCTCTCTCTGTGTCTCTCTCTGTCTCTCTATCTGTCTCTCTCTGTCTCTCTCTGTCTGTCTCTGTCTCTCTCTCTGTCTCTTTTCTGTCTCTCTCTGTCTCTCTCTGTCTCCCTTTTTCTCTTTCTCTGTCTCTCTCTCTGTCTCTCTCTGTCTCTTTTGCTGTCTCTCTCTGTGTCTCTCTCTGTCTCTATCTCTGTCTCTCTCTGTGTCTCTCTCTATCTATCTCTCTGTGTCTCTCTGTCTCTATCTCTATCTCTCTCTGTCTCTCTCTCTGTCTCTCCCTGTCTTTCTCTGTCTCTATGTCTCTCTCTGTCTCTTTCTGTGTATCTCTCTGTCTAGCCTTGTCTCTCTGTGTTTCTCCCTGTATCTCACTCTCTATCTCTGTCTCTCTCTGTCTCTCTCTGTTCCTCGCTCTGTCTCTCTCTCTGTCTCTCTCTGTCTCTATCTCTTACTCTCTCCTTCTTTCTCTGTCTCTCTCTGTCTCTCTCTGTTTCTCTCTCTGTCTCTCTCTCTGTCTCTCTCTCTGTCTCTCTCTCTGTCTCGCTCTGTGTCTCTCTCTGTCTCTCTCTGTCTCTCTCTGTCTCTCTCTGTCTCTCTCTCTGTCTCTCTCTCTGTATCTCTCTCTGTCTCTCTATCTGTCTCTCTCTGTCTTTCTCTGTCTGTCTCTGTCTTTCTCTCTGTCTCTTTTCTGTCTCTCTCTGTCTCTCTCTCTGTCTCTCTCTTTCTCTTTCTCTGTCTCTCCCTCTGTCTATCTCTGTGTCTCTCTCTGTATCTCTCCCTGTCTCTGTCTGTCTCTGTCTGTCTCTGTCTGTCTCTCTCTTTCTCTTTCTCTGTCTCTCCCTCTATCTCTTTGTCTCTCTCTGTCTCTCTCTCTGAGTCTCTCTCTGTATTTCTCAGTCATTCTCTTTGTCTCTCTCTCTCTCTGTGTCTCTCTCTGTCTCTATTTCTGTCTCTCTCTATCTCTCTCTGTCTTTCTCAGTCACTCCCTTTGTCTCTGTCTCTCTCTCTGTCTCTCTCTGTCTCTCTCTGTTTCTCTCTCTCTCTCTCTGTCTCTCTCTGTCTCTATGTCTTACTCTCTCTGTCACTCTCTGTCTCTGTCTGTCTCTGTCTCTCTCTCTGTGTCTCTCTCTGTATTTCTCAGTCATTCTCTTTGTCTCTGTCTCTCTCTCTGTCTCTCTCTATCTCTATTTCTTTCTCTCTCTGTCTCTCTCTCTGTCTCTCTCTGTTTCTCCCAGTGTCTCTCCCCGTCTCTCTCTGTCTCTATCTCTATCTCTCTGAGTCTCTCTCTGTCTCGCTCTCTGTCTCTCTCTGTCTCTATCTCTGACTCTCTCTCTGTGTCTCTCTCTGTCTCTGTCTGTCTCTCTCTGTCTCTCTCAGTGTCTCTCTCTGTGTCTGTCTCTGTCTCTCTTTGTGTCTCTCTCTGTCTCTCACTGTCTCTCTCTGTCTGTCTCTGTCTCTCTCTGTGTCTCTCTGTGTCTCTCCATGTCTCTCTCTGTGTCTCTCTCTGTCTCTCTCTGTGTCTCTATGTGTCTCTCTCTATCTCTGTCTCTCTCTGTGTCTCTCTCTGTCTCTCTCTGTTTCTCTCTCTGTCTCTCTCTGTCTCTGTCTCTGTCTCTCTTTGTGTCTCTCTCTGTCTCTCACTGTCTCTCTCTGTCTGTCTCTGTCTCTCTCTGTCTCTCTCTGTGTCTCTCTGTGTCTCTCAATGTCTCTCTCTGTGTTTCTCTCTGTCTCTCTCTGTGTTTCTCTCTGTCTCTCTCTGTGTCTCTCTCTGTCTCTCTCTGTCTCTCTCTCTGTATCTCTCTGTTTCTCTCTGTCTCTCTGTCTGTTTCTGTCTCTTTCTGTCTCTCTATATATATCTCTCAGTCTCTCTCTGTGTCTTTCTTTGTCTCACTCTGTCTCTATCTGTCTCTTTTTTCTCTCTCTGTGTCTCTCTCTCTCTGTCTCTCTCTGTTTCTCTCTGTCTCTCTCTGTCTCTCTCTACTCTTTGTCTCTCTCTGTATGTCTCTGTCATCTCTGTGTCTCTCTCTGTCTCTCTCTGTCTCTCTGTCTCTCTGTGTTTCTCTCTGTGTCTTTCTCTGTCTGTCTCTGTCTCTATATCTGTCTCTCTCTGTGTCTCTCTCTGTCTCTCTACATCTCTCTCTCTGTCTCTCTCTGTCTTTCTCTGTCTCTCTTTGTCTCTTTCTCTTTGTCTCTTTTCTGTATCTATGTCTCTCTCTCTGTCTATCTCTGTCTCTCTCTGACTATCTCTGTCTCTCTCTGTCTTTCTCTCGGTCTCTCTCTGTCTCTCTCTCTCTGTCTCTCTCTGTCTCTCTCTCTTGTATCTCTCTCTCTGTCTCTCTCTGTGTCTCTGTCTCTCTCTGTGTCTCTCTCTGTCTCTCTTTGTGTCTCTCTCTGTCTCTCACTGTCTCTCTCTGTCTGTCTCTGTCTCTCTCTGTGTCTCTCTCTGTCTCTATCTCTGTCTCTCTCACTGTGTCTCTCTCTGTCTCTGTCTGTCTCTCTCTGTCTCTCTCTGTGTCTCTCTCTGTCTCTCTTTGTGTCTCTCTCTGTCTCTCACTGTCTCTCTCTGTCTGTCTCTGTCTCTCTCTGTGTCACTCTGTGTCTCTCCATGTCTCTCTCTGTGTCTCTCTCTGTCTCTCTCTGTGTTTCTCTCTGTCTCTCTCTGTCTCTCTCTCTGTATCTCTCTGTTTCTCTCTGTCTCTCTGTCTGTTTCTGTCTCTTTCTGTCTCTCTCTATATATCTCTCTGTCTCTATCTCTGTCTCTCTCTGTATCTCTCTCTGTCTATCTCTCTGTGTCTCTCTGTCTCTATCTCTATCTCTCTGTGTCTCTCTCTGTCTCTCTACATCTCTCTCTCTGTCTTTCTATGTCTCTCTTTGTCTCTTTCTTTTTGTCTCTTTTCTGTATCGCTGTCTCTCTCTCTATGTCTATCTCTGTCTCTCTCTCTGACTATCTCTGTCTCTCTCTGTCTCTCTCTCTTTGTCTCTCTCTCGGTCTATCTCTGTCTCTCTCTCTGTCTCTCTCATTCACTCTCTTTGTCTCTGTCTCTCTTTCTTTCTCCCTCTGTCTCTCTCTCTGTCTCTCTCTTACTCTCTCTGAGTCTCTCTCTGTCTCTCTCTGTCTCTGTAGCTGTCTCTCTCTATATATCTATGTCTCTCTTTGTGTCTCTCTCTGTCTCTCTCTCTGTCTCTCTCTGTCTCTTTCGCTGTCTCTCGCTGTGTCTCTCTCTGTCTCTATCTCTGTCTCTCTCTGTGTCTCTCTCTGTCTATCTCTCTGTGTCTCTCTGTCTCTATCTCTATTTCTCTCTGTCTCTCTCTCTGTCTCTCCCTGTCTTTCTCTGTCTCTATGTCTCTCTCTGTCTCTTTCTGTGTATCTCTCTGTCTAGCCTTGTCTCTCTGTGTTTCTCCCTGTGTCTCACTCTCTATCTCTGTCTCTCTCTGTCTCTCTCTGTTTCTCTCTCTGTCTCTCTCTCTGTCTCTCTCTGTCTCTATCTCTTACTCTCTCCTTCTTTCTCTATCTCTCTCTGTCTCTCTCTGTGTCTCTTTCTCTCTATCTCTGTCTATCTCTGTCTCTCTCTCTCTCTGTCTCTCTCTCTCTCTGTCTCTCTCTGTGTCTCTCTGTGTCTCTCTCTGTGTCTCTCTCAGTCTCTCTCTGTTTCTGTCTCTGTCTCTCTGTCTCTTTCTCTCTATCTCTGTCTATCTTGTCTATCTCTCTCTCTGTCTCTCTCTCTCTGTCTCTCTCTGTCTCTCTCTGTGTCTCTCTGTGTCTCTCTCCTCTCTCTGTCTCTCTCTGTCTCTCCCTGTGTCTCTTTGTCTCTATCTCTGTCTATCTCTTTCTCTCTCTCTGTCTCTCTCTCTGTCTTTCTCAGTCACTCCCTTTGTCTTGTCTCTCTCTCTGTCTCTCTCTGTGTCTCTCTGTGTCTCTCAATGTCTCTCTCTGTGTTTCTCTCTGTCTCTCTCTGTGTTTCTCTCTGTCTCTCTCTGTGTCTCTCTCTGTCTCTCTCTCTCTGTATCTCTCTGTTTCTCTCTGTCTCTCTGTCTGTTTCTGTCTCTTTCTGTCTCTCTCTATATATCTCTCAGTGTCTCTCTGTGTCTTTCTTTGTCTCACTCTGTCTCTATCTGTCTCTTTCTTTCTCTCTCTTTGTCTCTCTCTCTGTCTCTCTCTGTTTCTCTCTGTCTCTCTCTGTCTCTCTCTACTCTCTTTGTCTCTCTCTGTATGTCTCCGTCATCTCTGTGTCTCTCTCTCTGTCTCTCTCTCTCTCTCTGTCTCTCTGTGTTTCTCTCTGTGTCTTTCTCTGTCTCTCTCTCTGTCTCTATATCTGTCTCTCTCTGTGTCTCTCTCTGTCTCTCTACATCTCTCTCTCTGTCTCTCTCTGTCTTTCTCTGTCTCTCTTTGTCTCTTTCTCTTTGTCTCTTTTCTGTATCTATGTCTCTCTCTCTGTCTATCTCTGTCTCTCTCTGACTATCTCTGTCTCTCTCTGTCTCTCTCTGTCTCTCTCTCGGTCTCTCTCTGTCTCTCTCTCTGTGTCTCTCTCTGTCTCTCTCTCTTGTATCTCTCTCTGTCTCTCTCTGTGTCTCTCTCTGTCTCTCTCTGTGTCTCTCTCTGTGTCTCTGTCTCTCTCTGTCTATCTCTGTTTCTTTCTTTGTCGCTCTCTGTCTCTCTCTCTGTCTCTCTCTGTCTCTCTCTGTCTCTCTCATCTCTCTTTGTCTCACTATCTGTCTCTCTCTGTCTCTCTCTGTCTGTCTCTGTCTCTCTCTCTCTCTTTTCTGTCTCTCTCTGTCTCTCTCTCTGTCTCTCTCTTTCTCTTTCTCTGTCTCTCCCTCTGTCTATCTCTGTGTCCCTCTCTGTATCTCTCTCTGTCTCTGTCTGTCTCTCTCTCTGTGTCTCTCTCTGTATTTCTCAGTCATTCTTTTTGTCTCTGTCTCTCTCTCTTTCTCTCTCTATCTCTATTTCTGTCTCTCTCTGTCTCTCTCTCTATCTCTCTCTGTTTCTCCCAGTGTCTCTCCCCGTCTCTCTCTGTCTCTATCTCTAGCTCTCTGAGTCTCTCTCTGTCTCTCTCTGTCTCTCTCTGTCTCTATCTCTGTCTCTCTCTCTGTGTCTCTCTCTGTCTCTGTCTGTCTCTCTCTGTCTCTCTCTGTGTCTCTCTCTGTGTCTCTCTCTGTCTCTCTTTGTGTCTCTCTCTGTCTCTCACTGTCTCTCTCTGTCTGTCTCTGTCTCTCTCTGTGTCTCTCTGTGTCTCTCCATGTCTCTCTCTGTGTCTCTCTCTGTCTCTCTCTGTGTTTCTCTCTGTCTCTCTCTGTCTCTCTCTCTGTATCTCTCTGTTTCTCTCTGTCTCTCTGTTTCTGTCTCTTTCTGTCTCTCTATATATATATCTCTGTCTCTATCTCTGTCTCTCTCTGTGTCTCTCTCTGTCTATCTCTCTGTGTCTCTCTGTCTTTATCTCTATCTCTCTCTGTCTCTCTCTGTCTCTCTACATCACTCACTCTGTCTCTCTCTGTCTTTCTATGTCTCTCTTTGTCTCTTTCTCTTTGTCTCCTATCTGTATCTATGTCTCTCTCTCTGTCTATCTCTATCTCTCTCTCTGACTATCTCTGTCTCTCTCTGTCTCTCTCTGTGTCTCTCTCTCTGTCTATCTCTGTCTCTCTCTCTGTCTCTCTCTGTCTCTCTCATTCACTCTCTTTGTCTCTGTCTCTCTTTCTTTCTCCCTCTGTCTCTCTCTCTGTCTCTCTCTTACTCTCTCTGAGTCTCTCTCTGTCTCTCTCTGTCTCTGTATCTGTCTCTCTCTCTCTCTATCTATGTCTCTCTCTGTGTCTCTCTCTGTCTCTCTCTGTCTCTTTCGCTGTCTCTCTCGGTGTCTCTCTCTGTCTCTATCTCTGTCTCTCTCCTTCTTTCTCTGTCTCTCTCTGTCTCTCTCTGTGTCTCTTTCTCTCTATCTCTGTCTCTCTCTCTCTGTCTCTCTCTCTATCTCTGTCTCTCTCTGTCTCTCTCTGTTTCTCTCTCTGTCTCTCTCTCTGTCTCTCTCTGTCTCTATCTCTTACTCTCTCCTTCTTTCTCTGTCTCTCTCTGTCTCTCTCTGTGTCTCTTTCTCTCTCTCTCTGTCTCTCTCTCTCTGTCTCTCTCTCTCTGTGTCTCTCTCTGTGTCTCTCTGTGTCTCTCTCTGTCTCTCTCTGTCTCTCTCTGTTTCTGTCTCTGTCTCTCTCTCTGTCTCTTTCTCTCTCTCTCTGTCTATTTCTGTCTCTCTCTCTCTCTCTCTGTCTCTCTCTCTCTGTCTCTCTCTGTGTCTCTCTGTGTCTCTCTCCTTCTCTCTCTGTCTCTCTCTGTCTCTCTCTGTGTCTCTTTGTCTCTATCTCTGTCTATCTCTGTCTCTCTCTCTCTCTCTGTCTCTCTCTCTCTGTCTCTCTCTGTGTCTCTCTGTGTCTCTCTCCTTCTCTCTCTGTCTCTCTCTGTCTCTCTCTGTCTCTCTCTGTTTCTGTCTCTGTCTCTCTCTCTGTCTCTTTCTCTCTCTCTGTCTATCTCTGTCTCTCTCTCTCTCTCTGTCTCTCTCTCTGTCTCTCTCTCTGTATCTCTCTCTGTCTCTCTATCTGTCTCTCTCTGTCTTTCTCTGTCTGTCTCTGTCTTTCTCTCTGTCTCTTTTCTGTCTCTCTGTCTCTCTCTCTGTCTCTCTCTTTCTCTTTCTCTGTCTCTCCCTCTGTCTATCTCTGTGTCTCTCTCTGTATCTCTCCCTGTCTCTGTCTGTCTCTGTCTGTCTCTGTCTGTCTCTCTCTTTCTCTTTCTCTGTCTCTCCCTCTATCTCTTTGTCTC
>NW_028227276.1:3839922-3859922 GCF_978045245.1 Mus caroli
CTCTCTGTCTCTTTTCTGTCTCTCTCGGTCTCTCTCTCTGTCTCTCTCTCTCTCTGTCTCTTTCTGTCTCTCTCTATCTCTCTCTCTGTTTCTCTCTTTGTCTCTATCTGTCTCTCTCTCTGTCTCTCTCTGTGTCTCTCTCTGTCTCTCTATGTCTCTCTCTGTATGTCTCTCTCGGTCTCGCTCTCTGTCTCTCTCAGTCTCTCTAACTCTGTCTCTGTCTCTCTCTGTCTCTCTGTCTCTCTCTGTCTATCTCTGTCACTCTCTGTCTCTCTCTCTGTCTCTCTCTGTCTCTCTCTCTGTTTCTCTCTGTCTCTATCTCTCTCTGTCTCTCTCTCTCCTTCTGTCTCTCTCTGTCTCTCTCTGTCTCTCTCTGTATCTCTCTGTCTCTCTCTCTGTCTCTCTCTCTCTGTGTCTCTCTATCTCTCTCTCTATCTCACTGTGTGTCTCTCTTTGTATCTCTCTGTCTCCTTCTGTCTGTCTCTGTCTCTGTCTCTCTGTCTCTCTCTGTCTCTCTCTCTGTATCTCTCTCTCTGTCTCTCTCTGTGTCTCTCTCTGTCTCTCTCTGTGTCTCTCTGTGTCTCTTTCTCTCTATCTCTGTCTATCTCTGTCTCTCTCTGTCTCTCTCAGTCTCTCTCTCACTCTCTGTCTCTCTCTGTTTCTCTCTGTCTCTCTCTCTGTCTCTCTCTGTCTCTATCTCTGACTCTCTCTGTCTCTCTCTGTGTCTCTCTGTGTCTCTTTCTCTCTATCTCTGTCTATCTCTGTCTCTCTCTGTCTCTCTCAGTCTCTCTCTCTCTCTCTGTCTCTCTGTATCTCTCTCTCTGTCTCTCTCTGTGTCTCTATGTGTCTCTCTCTGTCTCTCTCTCTGTCTCTCCATTTTTCTCTGTTTCTTTCTTTGTGTCTCTCTGTCTCTCTCTCTGTCTCTCTCTGTCTCTATCTCTTACTCTCTCTGTCTCTCTCTGTCTCTCTCTGTGTCTCTTTCTCTCTCTCTTTCTGTCTCTCTCTGTCTCTCTCGTCTCTCTCTGTCTCTCAATCTGTCTCTCTGTGTGTCTCTCTCTGTCTCTCTATCTGTCTCTCTCTGTCTCTCTCTGTCTCTCTCTGTCTCTCTCTGTCTCTTTTCTGTCTCTCTCTGTCTCTCTCTGTCTCTCTCTTTCTCTTTCTCTGTCTCTCCCTCTGTCTACCTCTGTGTCTCTCTCTGTATCTCTCTCTGTCTCTCTCTGTCTCTGTCTTTCTCTCTGTTTCTCTCTTTGTCTCTCTCTGTCTCTCTCTGTGTGTCTCTCTCTGTATTTCTCAGTCATTCTCTTTGTCTCTGTCTCTCTCTCTCTGTCTCTCTCTGTCTCTTGCTCTGTCTCTCTATCTTTCTCTCTCTGTGTCTCTCTCTGTGTCTCTCTCTGTCTCTCTCTCTGTGTCTCTCTCTGTATTTCTCAGTCATTCTCTTTGTCTCTGTCTCTCTCTCTGTCTTTCTCTATCTCTATTTCTGTCTCTCTCTGTCTCTCTCTCTGTCTCTCTCTGTTTCTCCCAGTGTCTCTCCCCGTCTCTCTCTGTCTCTATCTCTATCTCTCTGAGTCTCTCTCTGTCTCTCTCTGTCTCTATCTCTGTCTCTCTCTCTGTGTCTCTCTCTGTCTCTGTCTGTTTCTCTCTGTCTCTCTCTGTGTCTCTCTCTGTGTCTCTCTCTGTCTCTCTTTGTGTCTCTCTGTCTCTCACTGTCTCTCTCTGTCTGTCTCTGTCTCTCTCTGTCTTTCTTTGTGTCTCTCTGTGTCTCTCCATGTCTCTCTCTGTGTCTCTCTCTGTCTCTCTCTGTGTTTCTCTCTGTCTCTCTCTGTGTCTCTATCTGTCTCTCTCTATCTCTCTCTCTGTATCTCTCTGTTTCTCTCTGTCTCTCTGTCTGTTTCTGTCTCTTTCTGTCTCTCTCTATATATCTCTCAGTCTCTCTCTGTGTCTTTCTTTGTCTCACTCTGTCTCTATCTGTATCTTTCTTTCTCTCTCTGTGTCTCTCTCTCTCTCTGTCTCTCTCTGTTTCTCTCTGTCTCTCTCTGTCTCTATCTACTCTCTTTGTCTCTCTCTGTATGTCTCTGTCATCTCTGTGTCTCTCTCTCTGTCTCTCTCCGTCTCTCTGTCTCTCTGTGTTTCTCTCTGTGTCTTTCTCTGTCTCTCTCTGTCTCTATATCTGTCTCTCTCTTGTCTCTCTCTGTCTCTCTACATCTCTCTCTCTGTCTCTCTCTGTCTTTCTCTGTCTCTCTTTGTCTCTTTCTCTTTGTCTCTTTTCTGTATCTATGTCTCTCTCTCTGTCTATCTCTGTTTCTCTCTGTGTCTCTCTGTGTCTCTCTCTGTCTCTCTCTGTCTCTCTCCGTTTATCTCTGTTTCTTTCTTTGTGTCTCTCTGTCTCTCTATCTGTCTCTCTCTGTCTCTCTCTCTGAATCTCTCTCTCTGTCTCTCTCTGTCTCTGTGTCTCTCTGTGTCTCTCTCTGTCTCTCTCTGTGTCTCTCTCTGTCTCTCTCTGTGTCTCTCTCTGTCTCTCTCTGTCTCTCTCTGTCTCTCTCTCTGTCTCTCTCCGTCTATCTCGTTTCTTTCTTTATATCTCTCTGTCTCTCTTTCTGTCTCTCTCTGTGTCTCTCTCTGTCTCTCTATCTGTCTCTCTCTGTCTCTCTCTGTCTGTCTCTGTCTCTCTCTCTATCTCTTTTATGTCTCTCTCTGTCTCTCTCTGTCTCCCTCTTTCTATTTCTCTGTCTCTCTCTCTGTCTCTCTCTCTGTCTCTCTCTGTTTCTCTCTGCTCTCTTTGTCTCTCTCTGTATGTCTCTGTCATCTCTGTGTCTCTCTCTGTCTCTCTCTCTGTCTCTCTCTGTCTCTCTGTCTCTCTCTCTGTCTCTCTGTGTTTCTCTCT
The DNA here is from genome assembly GCF_978045245.1 of Mus caroli. Lineage (NCBI taxonomy): Eukaryota > Metazoa > Chordata > Mammalia > Rodentia > Muridae > Mus > Mus caroli. Next base: position 3,842,804 of record NW_028227276.1, read on the forward strand.
CTGTCTTTCTCTGTCTCTCTATGTCTCTATATCTGTCTCTCTCTGTGTCTCTCTCTGTCTGTCTCCGTCTCTCTCTCTGTCTCTCTCTGTCTTTCTCTGTCTCTCTTTGTCTCTCTCTCTTTGTCACTTTTCTGTATCTATGTCTCTCTGTCTATCTCTGTCTCTCTCTGACTATCTCTGTCTCTCTCTGTTTCTCTCTCTGTCTCTCTCTGTCTCTCTCTCTGTCTCTCTCAGTCTCTATCTCTGTCTCTCTCAGTCTCTCTCTGTCTCTCTCTGTGTCTCTCTCTGTCTTCTCTGTCTCTCTCTCTGTCTCTCTCTGTCTCTCTCTTTGTCTCTCTTTGTCTACCTCTCTCTCTCTGTGTCTCTCTCTGTGTCTCTCTATCACTCTCTCTGTATCTCTCTCTCTGTCTCTCTCTGTCTCTATCTCTATCTCTCTGTTTCTGTATTTGTCTCTGTTTCTCTCTGTCGGTCTCTCTGTCTCTCTCAGTCACTCTCACTCTGTCTCTGTCTCTCCCTTTGTCTCTGTCTCTCTCTGTGTCTCTCTCTGTCTCTCATTGTCTCTCTCTGTCTCTCTGTCTCTCTCTGTCTCTCAGTCTCTCTCAATTTGTCTCTGTCTCTCTCTGTCTCTCTCTTTGTCTCTATCTCTCTCTGTCTCTCTCTTTGTCTATCTCTGTCTCTCTCTTTGTCCCTCTCTGTCTAACTCTCTCTCTATCTCTCTCTGTGTCTCTCTCTGTGTCTATCACTCTGTCTGTCTCTCTTTCTGTCTCTCTCTGTTCTATCTCTGTCTCTCTTGTCTCTCTCTTAGTCTCTGTCGCTCTCTGTTTGTCTCTCTGTCTCTCTCAGTCTCTCTCACTCTGTCTCTGTCTCTCTCTTTGTCTCTGTCTCTCTCTGTGTCTCTCTCTGTCTCTCTATGTCTCTCTCTCTGTATGTCTCTGTCTCTCTCTGTTTCTCTCTCTGTATGTCTCAGTCTCTTTCACTCTGTCTCTGTCTCTCTCTGTGTCTCTCTGTGTATCTCTATGAGCCTCTTTTTGTCTCTGTCTCTCTATCTCTGTCTCTCTATGTCTCTGTCTCTCTCTGTGTCTCTCTCTGTGTCTCTCTCTGTCTCTCTCTGTCTCTCTCTGTGTCTTTTTCTGTCTCTCTCTGTCTCTCTCTGTCTCTCATTGTCTCTCTCAGTCTCTGTCTCTAACTCTGTCTCTCCCTGTTTATATCATGTCTCTCTCTGTCTCTCTCTGTGTCTCTCTATGTCTCTATCTGTTTCATGTGTCTCTCTCTCTGTCTCTCTTTGTCTCTCTCTGTCTCCCTCCCTCTCTGTATCTCTCTGTCTCTCTCAGTCTCTATCTCTGTCTCTCTCAGTCTCTCTCTGTCTCTCTGTGTGTTTCTCTCTGTCTCTCTCTGTCTCTTTCTCTGTCTCTCTCTGTCTCTCTATGTCTCTCACTGTCTCTCTCTCTGTCTCTCTCTGTCTCTATCTCTGTCTCTCTCTGTCTCTCTCTGTCTCTCTCTGTCTCTCTCTGTGTCTCTTTCTGTCTCTCTCAGTGTCTATCTCTGTCTCTCTCAGTCTCACTCTGTCTCGCTCTGTGTCTATCTCTGTCTCTCTCTGTCTCTCTCTGTCTCTATCTCTGTCTCTCTCTGTCTCTCTCTGTCTCTCTCTGTGTCTCTTTCTGTCTCTCTCAGTGTCTATCTCTGTCTCTCTCTATCTCTCTCTGTGTCTATCACTCTCTCTGTCTCTCTTTATGTCTCTCTCTGTCTCTCTCTTAGTCTCTGTCTCTCTCTTAGTCTCTGTCTCTCTCTATCCATCTCTCTGTCTCTCTCAGTCTCTCTCACTCTGTCTCTGTCTCTATCTTTTTCTCTGTCTCTCTCTGTCTCTCTCTATGTGTATCTCTGTGTCTCTGTCTCTCTATCTCAGTCTCTCTGTCTCTCTCTCTGTCTTTGTTTGTCTCTCTCTGTGTCTCACTTTGTCTCTCTCTGTCTCTCTCTGTGTCTATCTCTGTCTCTCTCTGTCTCTCTCTGTCTCTCTCTGTCTCTCTCTGTCTCTCTGTCTCTCTCTGTCTTCTCTATCTCTCTCTTTGTCTCTCTCTGTCTCTTTCTTTGTCTCTCTCTGTCTACCTCTCTATCTCTCCCTGTTTATCTTCTTTCTCTCTCTGTCTCTCTCTGAGTCTTTCTATGTCTCTATCTGTTTCGTGGGTGTCTCTCTCTGTCTCTCTCTGTCTCTCTTTGTCTCTCTCTGTCTCCCTCCCTCTCTGTATCTCTCTGTCTCTCTCAGTCTCTCTCTTTCTCTCTGTGTGTGTCTCTCTCTCTCTCTCTCTGTCTATCTCTTTCTCTATCTCTGTTTCTCTCTGTATCTCTATGTCTCTCTCTGTCTTTCTCTCTCTGTTTATCTCTGTCTCTCTCTCTGTCTCTCGCTGTCTCTATCTCTGTCTCTCTCTGTCTCTCTCTGTCTCTCTCATCTCTCTCTGTTTCTCTCTGTGTCTCTCTCTGTCTTCTTTGTCTCTCTCTCTGTCTCTCTCTGTCTCTCTCTGTGTCTCTCTCTGTCTCTCTCTCTGTCTCTCTCTGTCTCTCTCTTTGTCTCTCTCTGTCTACCTCTCTATCTCTCCCTGTGTCTCTCTCTGTGTCTCTCTATCACTCTCTCTGTCTCTCTCTCTGTCTTTCTCTGTCTCTATCTCTGTTTCTCTCTGTTTCTCTCTTTGTCTCTGTCTCTAACTGTCCGTCTCTCTGTCTCTCTCAGTCACTCTCACTCTGTCTCTGTCTCTCCCTTTGTCTCTGTCTCTCTCTGTGTCTGTCTTGTGTATCTCTGTGTCTCTGTCTCTCTATCTCTGTTTCTCTCTGTCTCTCATTGTCTCTCTCTGTCTCTCTCTGTCTCTCAGTCTCTCTCACTCTGTCTCTGTCTCTATCAGTCTCTCTCTTTGTCTCTGTCTCTCTCTGTCTCTCTCTGTCTCTCTCTGTCTCTGTCTATCTCTCTGTCTGTCTCTCTCTTTCTCTTTCTGTCTCTCTCTTTGTCTCTCTCTGTCTACCTCTCTCTCTATCTCTCTCTGTGTCTCTCTCTGTGTCTATCACTCTCTCTGTCTCTCTTTCTGTCTCTCTCTGTCTCTCTTTTAGTCTCTGTCTCTCTCTTAGTCGCTGTCTCTTTCTGTCCATCTCTGTCTCTCTCAGTCTCTCTCACTCTGTCTCTGTCTCTCTCTTTTTCTCTGTCTCTCTCTGTGTCTCTCTATGTGTATCTCTGTGTCTCTGTCTCTCTATCTCAGTCTCTCACTCTGTCTCTCTCTCTGTCTTTGTTTGTCTCTCTCTGTGTCTCTCTTTGTCTCTCTATGTCTCTCTCTCTGTATGTCTCTGACTCTCTCTGTCTCTCTGTCTGTCTCAGTTTCTTTCACTTTGTCTCTGTCTCTCCCTGTCTCTCTCCTTGTCTCTGTCTCTCTCTGTGTAACTCTGTGTATCTCTATGTGTCTCTTTGTGTCTCTGTCTCTCTATCTCTGTCTCTCTCTGTCTCTGTCGCTCTCTGTGTGTCTCTCTCTGTGTCTCTCTGTCTCTCTGTGTCTCTCTCTGTGTCTCTCTCTGTCTCTCTCTGTCTCTCATTGTCTCTCTCTGTCTCTCTTGGTCTCTTTGTGTGTCTCTCTATGTCTATCTCTTTCTCTCTCTGTCTGTCTCTGTCTCTCTCTGTCTATCTCTGTCTCTCTCTGTATCTCTCTGTCTCTCTCTCTGACTCTCTCTTTCTCTCTTTGTCTCGCTCTGTCTCCCTCTCTCTCTATCTCTCTCTGTCTCTCTCAGTCTCTATCTCTGTCTCTCTCAGTCTCTCTCTGTCTCTCTCTGTCTCTCTCTGTGTCTCTCTCTGTATTCTCTGTCTCTCTCTCTGTCTCTCTTTGTCTCTCTTTGTCTACCTCTCTCTCTATCTCTCTCTGTGTCTCTTTATCACCCTCTCTGTCTCTCTCTCTGTCTCTCTCTGTCTATATCTCTGTCTCTCTCTGTTTCTCTATTTGTCTCTGTTTCTCTCTGTCGGTCTCTCTGTCTCTCTCAGTCACTCTCACTCTGTCTCTGTCTCTCTTTTTGTCTCTGTCTCTCTCTGTGTATCTCTTGTGTATCTCTGTGTCTCTGTCTCTCTATCTCTCTTTCTCTGTCTCTCTCTGTCTCTCTCTGTCTCTCTCTGTCTCCCTCTGTGTCTCTCTCTGTCTCTCATTGACTCTCTCTGTCTCTCTCTCTGTCTCTCTCTGTCTCTCAGTCTCTCTCACTTTGTCTCTGTCTCTCTCTTTGTCTCTGTCTCTCTCTGTCTCTCTCTTTGTCTCTCTCTGTCTCTCTCTTTGTCCCTCTCTGTCTACCTCTCTCTCTATCTCTCTCTGTGTATCTCTCTGTGTCTATCACTCTCTCTGTCTCTCTTTCTGTCTCTCTCTGTCTCTCTCTTAGTCTCTGTCTCTCTCTGTTTGTCTCTCTGTCTCTCTCTGTCTCTCTAACTCTGTCTCTGTCTCTCTTTTTGTCTCTGTCTCTCTCTGTGTCTCTCTATGTGTTTCTCTGTGTCTCTGTCTCTGTATCTCTGTGTCTCTGTCTGTCTCTCTCTCTGTCTTTGTTTGTCTCTCTCTGTGTCTATCTCTGTCTCTCTATGTCTCTCTATGTCTGTCTCTGTCTCTCTCTCTGTCTCTTTTCTGTCTCTCTCTGTCTCTCTCTCTCTGTCTCCCTCATTCTCTTTCTCTGTCTCTCCCTCTGTCTATCTCTGTGTCTCTCTCTGTATCTCTCTCTGTCTCTCTCTGTCTCTGTCTTTCTCTCTGTTTCTCTCTTTGTCTCTCTCTGTGTCTCTCTCTGTGTCTCTCTCTGTATTTCTCAGTCATTCTCTTTGTCTCTGTCTCTCTCTCTGTCTCTCTCTGTCTCTATTTCTGTGTCTCTCTGTCTCTCTCTCTCTGTCTTTCCCTTTTTCTCCCAGTGTCTCTCCCCGTCTCTCTCTGTCTCTATCTCTGTCTCTCTCAGTGTCTCTCTTTCTCTCTCTCTGTCTCTCTCTGTCTCTATCTCTGTCTCTCTCTCTCTGTGTCTCTCTCTGTCTCTCTCTGTCTCTCTCTGTCTCACTCTCTGTCTCTCTCTGTGTCTCTCTCTATCTTTCTTTGTGTCTCTCTCTGTCTCTCACTGTCTCTCTCTGTCTGCTACTGTCTCCCTCTGTCTCTCTCTGTGTCTCTCTGTGTCTCTCCATGTCTCTCTCTGTGTCTCTCTCTGTCTCTCTCTGTGTTTCTCTGTGTCTCTCTCTGTGTCTCTCTCTGTCTCTCTCTCTGTCTCTCTCTGATTCTCTCTTTCTCTCTGTCTGTTTCTGTCTCTTTCTGTCTCTCTCTATATATCTCTCTGTCTCTCTCTGTGTCTTTCTTTGTCTCACTCTGTCTCTATCTGTCTCTTTCTGTCTCTCTCTCTGTCTCTCTCTCTGTCTCTCTCTGTCTCTCTCTGTCTCTCTCTGTCTCTCTCTGTCTCTCTGTGTTTCTTTCTGTGTCTTTCTCTGTCTCTCTCTGTCTCTATATCTGTCTCTCTCTGTGTCTCTCTCTCTGTCTCTCTCCTTCTCTCTCTCTGTCTCTCTCTGTCTTTCTCTGTCTCTCTTTGTCTCTCTTTCTTTGTCTCTTTTCTGTATCTATGTCTCTCTCTCTGTCTATCTCTGTCTCTCTCTGACTATCTCTGTCTCTCTCTGTGTCTCTCTCTGTCTCTCTCTGTCTCTCTGTCTATCTCTCTGTCTCTCTCAGTCTTTATCTCTGTCTCTCTCAGTCTCTCTCTGTCTCTCTCTGTCTCTCTCTGTGTCTCTCTCTGTCTCTCTCTTTGTCTCTCTTTGTCTACCTCTCTCTCTATTTCTCTCTGTGTCTCTCTCTGTGTCTTTCTATCACTCTCTCTGTCTCTCTCTCTGTCTCTCTCTGTCTCTAACTCTATCTCTCTCTGTTTCTGTATTTGTCTCTGTGTCTCTCTGTCTCTCTCAGTCACTCTCACTCTGTCTCTGTCTCTCTCTTTGTCTCTGTCTCTCTCTGTGTCTCTCTTGTGTATCTCTGTGTCTCTGTCTCTCTATCTCTCTTTGTCTGTCTCTCTCTGTCTCTCTCTGTCTCTCTCTGTCTCCCTCTGTGTCTCTCTCTGTCTCTCATTGTCTCTCTCTGTCTCTCTCTCTCTGTCTCTCAGTCTCTCTCACTTTTTCTCTGTCTCTCTCTGTCTCTCTCTTTTTCTCTGTCTCTCTCTGTCTCTCTCTTTGTCTCTCTATTTGTCCCTCTCTGTCTAACTCTCTCTCTATCTCTCTCTGTGTCTCTCTCTGTGTCTATCACTCTCTCTGTCTCTCTTTCTGTCTCTCTCTGTTTCTATCTCTGTCTCTCTCTGTCTCTCTCTTAGTCTCTGTCTCTCTCTGTTTGTCTCTCTGTCTCTCTCAGTCTCTCTCACTCTGTCTCTGTCTCTCTCTTTGTCTCTGTCTCTCTCTGTGTCTCTCTATGTGTTTCTCTGTGTCTCTGTCTCTGTATCTCTGTCTCTCTGTCTGTCTCTCTCTCTGTCTTTGTTTGTCTCTCTCTGTGTCTCTCTCTGTCTCTCTATGTCTCTCTCTCTGTATGTCTCTGTAACTCTCTGTTTCTCTCTCTGTATGTCTCATTCTCATTCACTCTGTCTCTGTCTCTCTCTGTGTCTCTCTGTGTATCTCTATGAGTCTCTTTGAGTCTCTGTCTCTCTATCTCTGTCTCTCTATGTCTCTGTCTCTCACTGTGTCTCTCTCTGTGTCTCTCTCTGTCTCTCTCTGTGTCTTTCTCTGTCTCTCTCTGTCTCTCATTTTCTCTCTCGGTCTCTCTCTGTCTCTAACTCTGTCTCTCCCTGTTTATCTCCTGTCTCTCTCTGTCTCTCTCTGTGTCTCTCTATGTCTTTATCTGTTTCATGTGTCTCTCTCTCTGTCTCTCTTTGTCTCTCTATGTCTCCCTCCCTCTCTGTATCTCTCTGTCTCTCTCAGTCTCTATCTCTGTCTCTCTCAGTCTCTCTCTGTCTCTCTCTGTCTCTCTGTGTGTCTCTCTCTGTCTCTCTCTGTCTCTCTCGGTCTCTATCTCTGTCTCTCTCTGTCTCTCTATGTCTCTCTCTGTCTCTCTCTCTGTCTCTCTCTGTCTCTATCTCTGTCTCTCTCTGTCTCTCTCTGTCTCTCTCAGTCTCTCTCTGTGTCTATCTCTGTCTCTCTCTGTCTCTCTCTGTGTCTTTCTAAGTCTCTATCTGTTTCGTGTGTCTCTCTCTCTGTCTCTCTCTGTCTCTCTTTGTCTATCTCTGTCTCCCTCCCTCTCTGTATCTCTCTGACTCTCTCAGTCTCTATCCCTGTCTCTCTCAGTCTTCTCTGTCTCTCTCTGTCTCTCTGTGTGTCTCTCTCTGTCTCTCTCTCTGTCTATCTCTTTCTCTATCTCTGTCTCTCTCTGTCTCTCTCTGTCTCTCTCTGTCTCTCTCTGTGTTTCTCTCTGTCTCTCTCTATCTCTCGCTCTGGCTCTCTCTGGCTCTCTCTGTCTCTCTCTGTCTTTCTCTGTGTCTCTCTCTGTCTCTCTCTGTCTCTCTCAGTCTCTCTCTCTGTCTCTCTCTCTCTATGACTCTCTCTGTCTCTCTCTTTCTCTCTCTCTGTCTCTCTCTTTCTCTGTCAGTCTCTCTCTCTGTCTCTCTCTTTGTCTCTCTCTGTCTCTCTCTCTCTCTGTCTCTATCTTAGTCTCTCTCTGTCTCTCTCTGTCTCTCTCTGTGTCTCTCTCTATCTCTCTCTGTCTCTCTCAGTCTCTATCTCTGTCTCTCTCAGTCTCTCTCTGTCTCTCTCTGTCTCTCTCTGTGTCTCTCTCTGTATTCTCTGTCTCTCTCTCTGTCTCTCTTTGTCTCTCTTTGTCTACCTCTCTCTCTATCTCTCTCTGTGTCTCTTTATCACCCTCTCTGTCTCTCTCTCTGTCTCTCTCTGTCTATATCTCTGTCTCTCTCTGTTTCTCTATTTGTCTCTGTTTCTCTCTGTCGGTCTCTCTGTCTCTCTCAGTCACTCTCACTCTGTCTCTGTCTCTCTTTTTGTCTCTGTCTCTCTCTGTGTATCTCTTGTGTATCTCTGTGTCTCTGTCTCTCTATCTCTCTTTCTCTGTCTCTCTCTGTCTCTCTCTGTCTCTCTCTGTCTCCCTCTGTGTCTCTCTCTGTCTCTCATTGACTCTCTCTGTCTCTCTCTCTGTCTCTCTCTGTCTCTCAGTCTCTCTCACTTTGTCTCTGTCTCTCTCTTTGTCTCTGTCTCTCTCTGTCTCTCTCTTTGTCTCTCTCTGTCTCTCTCTTTGTCCCTCTCTGTCTACCTCTCTCTCTATCTCTCTCTGTGTATCTCTCTGTGTCTATCACTCTCTCTGTCTCTCTTTCTGTCTCTCTCTGTCTCTCTCTTAGTCTCTGTCTCTCTCTGTTTGTCTCTCTGTCTCTCTCTGTCTCTCTAACTCTGTCTCTGTCTCTCTTTTTGTCTCTGTCTCTCTCTGTGTCTCTCTATGTGTTTCTCTGTGTCTCTGTCTCTGTATCTCTGTGTCTCTGTCTGTCTCTCTCTCTGTCTTTGTTTGTCTCTCTCTGTGTCTATCTCTGTCTCTCTATGTCTCTCTATGTCTGTCTCTGTCTCTCTCTGTGTCTCTCTGTGTATCTCTATGAGTCTCTTTGAGTCTCTGTCTCTCTATCTCTGTCTCTCTATGTCTCTGTCTCTCACTGTGTCTCTCTCTGTGTCTCTCTCTGTCTCTCTCTGTGTCTTTCTCTGTCTCTCTCTGTCTCTCATTTTCTCTCTCGGTCTCTCTCTGTCTCTAACTCTGTCTCTCCCTGTTTATCTCCTGTCTCTCTCTGTCTCTCTCTGTGTCTCTCTATGTCTTTATCTGTTTCATGTGTCTCTCTCTCTGTCTCTCTTTGTCTCTCTATGTCTCCCTCCCTCTCTGTATCTCTCTGTCTCTCTCAGTCTCTATCTCTGTCTCTCTCAGTCTCTCTCTGTCTCTCTCTGTCTCTCTGTGTGTCTCTCTCTGTCTCTCTCTGTCTCTCTCGGTCTCTATCTCTGTCTCTCTCTGTCTCTCTATGTCTCTCTCTGTCTCTCTCTCTGTCTCTCTCTGTCTCTATCTCTGTCTCTCTCTGTCTCTCTCTGTCTCTCTCAGTCTCTCTCTGTGTCTATCTCTGTCTCTCTCTGTCTCTCTCTGTGTCTTTCTAAGTCTCTATCTGTTTCGTGTGTCTCTCTCTCTGTCTCTCTCTGTCTCTCTTTGTCTATCTCTGTCTCCCTCCCTCTCTGTATCTCTCTGACTCTCTCAGTCTCTATCCCTGTCTCTCTCAGTCTTCTCTGTCTCTCTCTGTCTCTCTGTGTGTCTCTCTCTGTCTCTCTCTCTGTCTATCTCTTTCTCTATCTCTGTCTCTCTCTGTCTCTCTCTGTCTCTCTCTGTCTCTCTCTGTGTTTCTCTCTGTCTCTCTCTATCTCTCGCTCTGGCTCTCTCTGGCTCTCTCTGTCTCTCTCTGTCTTTCTCTGTGTCTCTCTCTGTCTCTCTCTGTCTCTCTCAGTCTCTCTCTCTGTCTCTCTCTCTCTATGACTCTCTCTGTCTCTCTCTTTCTCTCTCTCTGTCTCTCTCTTTCTCTGTCAGTCTCTCTCTCTGTCTCTCTCTTTGTCTCTCTCTGTCTCTCTCTCTCTCTGTCTCTATCTTAGTCTCTCTCTGTCTCTCTCTGTCTCTCTCTGTGTCTCTCTCTATCTCTCTCTGTCTCTCTCAGTCTCTATCTCTGTCTCTCTCAGTCTCTCTCTGTCTCTCTCTGTCTCTCTCTGTGTCTCTCTCTGTATTCTCTGTCTCTCTCTCTGTCTCTCTTTGTCTCTCTTTGTCTACCTCTCTCTCTATCTCTCTCTGTGTCTCTTTATCACCCTCTCTGTCTCTCTCTCTGTCTCTCTCTGTCTATATCTCTGTCTCTCTCTGTTTCTCTATTTGTCTCTGTTTCTCTCTGTCGGTCTCTCTGTCTCTCTCAGTCACTCTCACTCTGTCTCTGTCTCTCTTTTTGTCTCTGTCTCTCTCTGTGTATCTCTTGTGTATCTCTGTGTCTCTGTCTCTCTATCTCTCTTTCTCTGTCTCTCTCTGTCTCTCTCTGTCTCTCTCTGTCTCCCTCTGTGTCTCTCTCTGTCTCTCATTGACTCTCTCTGTCTCTCTCTCTGTCTCTCTCTGTCTCTCAGTCTCTCTCACTTTGTCTCTGTCTCTCTCTTTGTCTCTGTCTCTCTCTGTCTCTCTCTTTGTCTCTCTCTGTCTCTCTCTTTGTCCCTCTCTGTCTACCTCTCTCTCTATCTCTCTCTGTGTATCTCTCTGTGTCTATCACTCTCTCTGTCTCTCTTTCTGTCTCTCTCTGTCTCTCTCTTAGTCTCTGTCTCTCTCTGTTTGTCTCTCTGTCTCTCTCTGTCTCTCTAACTCTGTCTCTGTCTCTCTTTTTGTCTCTGTCTCTCTCTGTGTCTCTCTATGTGTTTCTCTGTGTCTCTGTCTCTGTATCTCTGTGTCTCTGTCTGTCTCTCTCTCTGTCTTTGTTTGTCTCTCTCTGTGTCTATCTCTGTCTCTCTATGTCTCTCTATGTCTGTCTCTGTCTCTCTCTCTGTCTCTTTTCTGTCTCTCTCTGTCTCTCTCTCTCTGTCTCCCTCATTCTCTTTCTCTGTCTCTCCCTCTGTCTATCTCTGTGTCTCTCTCTGTATCTCTCTCTGTCTCTCTCTGTCTCTGTCTTTCTCTCTGTTTCTCTCTTTGTCTCTCTCTGTGTCTCTCTCTGTGTCTCTCTCTGTATTTCTCAGTCATTCTCTTTGTCTCTGTCTCTCTCTCTGTCTCTCTCTGTCTCTATTTCTGTGTCTCTCTGTCTCTCTCTCTCTGTCTTTCTCTGTTTCTCCCAGTGTCTCTCCCCGTCTCTCTCTGTCTCTATCTCTGTCTCTCTCAGTGTCTCTCTTTCTCTCTCTCTGTCTCTCTCTGTCTCTATCTCTGTCTCTCTCTCTCTGTGTCTCTCTCTGTCTCTCTCTGTCTCTCTCTGTCTCACTCTCTGTCTCTCTCTGTGTCTCTCTCTATCTTTCTTTGTGTCTCTCTCTGTCTCTCACTGTCTCTCTCTGTCTGCTACTGTCTCCCTCTGTCTCTCTCTGTGTCTCTCTGTGTCTCTCCATGTCTCTCTCTGTGTCTCTCTCTGTCTCTCTCTGTGTTTCTCTGTGTCTCTCTCTGTGTCTCTCTCTGTCTCTCTCTCTGTCTCTCTCTGATTCTCTCTGTCTCTCTGTCTGTTTCTGTCTCTTTCTGTCTCTCTATATATATCTCTCTGTCTCTCTCTGTGTCTTTCTTTGTCTCACTCTGTCTCTATCTGTCTCTTTCTGTCTCTCTCTCTGTCTCTCTCTCTGTCTCTCTCTGTCTCTCTCTGTCTCTCTCTGTCTCTCTCTGTCTCTCTGTGTTTCTTTCTGTGTCTTTCTCTGTCTCTCTCTGTCTCTATATCTGTCTCTCTCTGTGTCTCTCTCTCTGTCTCTCTCCTTCTCTCTCTCTGTCTCTCTCTGTCTTTCTCTGTCTCTCTTTGTCTCTCTTTCTTTGTCTCTTTTCTGTATCTATGTCTCTCTCTCTGTCTATCTCTGTCTCTCTCTGACTATCTCTGTCTCTCTCTGTGTCTCTCTCTGTCTCTCTCTGTCTCTCTGTCTATCTCTCTGTCTCTCTCAGTCTTTATCTCTGTCTCTCTCAGTCTCTCTCTGTCTCTCTCTGTCTCTCTCTGTGTCTCTCTCTGTCTCTCTCTTTGTCTCTCTTTGTCTACCTCTCTCTCTATTTCTCTCTGTGTCTCTCTCTGTGTCTTTCTATCACTCTCTCTGTCTCTCTCTCTGTCTCTCTCTGTCTCTAACTCTATCTCTCTCTGTTTCTGTATTTGTCTCTGTGTCTCTCTGTCTCTCTCAGTCACTCTCACTCTGTCTCTGTCTCTCTCTTTGTCTCTGTCTCTCTCTGTGTCTCTCTTGTGTATCTCTGTGTCTCTGTCTCTCTATCTCTCTTTGTCTGTCTCTCTCTGTCTCTCTCTGTCTCTCTCTGTCTCCCTCTGTGTCTCTCTCTGTCTCTCATTGTCTCTCTCTGTCTCTCTCTCTCTGTCTCTCAGTCTCTCTCACTTTTTCTCTGTCTCTCTCTGTCTCTCTCTTTTTCTCTGTCTCTCTCTGTCTCTCTCTTTGTCTCTCTATTTGTCCCTCTCTGTCTAACTCTCTCTCTATCTCTCTCTGTGTCTCTCTCTGTGTCTATCACTCTCTCTGTCTCTCTTTCTGTCTCTCTCTGTTTCTATCTCTGTCTCTCTCTGTCTCTCTCTTAGTCTCTGTCTCTCTCTGTTTGTCTCTCTGTCTCTCTCAGTCTCTCTCACTCTGTCTCTGTCTCTCTCTTTGTCTCTGTCTCTCTCTGTGTCTCTCTATGTGTTTCTCTGTGTCTCTGTCTCTGTATCTCTGTCTCTCTGTCTGTCTCTCTCTCTGTCTTTGTTTGTCTCTCTCTGTGTCTCTCTCTGTCTCTCTATGTCTCTCTCTCTGTATGTCTCTGTAACTCTCTGTTTCTCTCTCTGTATGTCTCATTCTCATTCACTCTGTCTCTGTCTCTCTCTGTGTCTCTCTGTGTATCTCTATGAGTCTCTTTGAGTCTCTGTCTCTCTATCTCTGTCTCTCTATGTCTCTGTCTCTCACTGTGTCTCTCTCTGTGTCTCTCTCTGTCTCTCTCTGTGTCTTTCTCTGTCTCTCTCTGTCTCTCATTTTCTCTCTCGGTCTCTCTCTGTCTCTAACTCTGTCTCTCCCTGTTTATCTCCTGTCTCTCTCTGTCTCTCTCTGTGTCTCTCTATGTCTTTATCTGTTTCATGTGTCTCTCTCTCTGTCTCTGTTTGTCTCTCTATGTCTCCCTCCCTCTCTGTATCTCTCTGTCTCTCTCAGTCTCTATCTCTGTCTCTCTCAGTCTCTCTCTGTCTCTCTCTGTCTCTCTGTGTGTCTCTCTCTGTCTCTCTCTGTCTCTCTCGGTCTCTATCTCTGTCTCTCTCTGTCTCTCTATGTCTCTCTCTGTCTCTCTCTCTGTCTCTCTCTGTCTCTATCTCTGTCTCTCTCTGTCTCTCTCTGTCTCTCTCAGTCTCTCTCTGTGTCTATCTCTGTCTCTCTCTGTCTCTCTCTGTGTCTTTCTAAGTCTCTATCTGTTTCGTGTGTCTCTCTCTCTGTCTCTCTCTGTCTCTCTTTGTCTATCTCTGTCTCCCTCCCTCTCTGTATCTCTCTGACTCTCTCAGTCTCTATCCCTGTCTCTCTCAGTCTTCTCTGTCTCTCTCTGTCTCTCTGTGTGTCTCTCTCTGTCTCTCTCTCTGTCTATCTCTTTCTCTATCTCTGTCTCTCTCTGTCTCTCTCTGTCTCTCTCTGTGTTTCTCTCTGTCTCTCTCTATCTCTCGCTCTGTCTCTCTCTGGCTCTCTCTGTCTCTCTCTGTCTTTCTCTGTGTCTCTCTCTGTCTCTCTCTGTCTCTCTCAGTCTCTCTCTCTGTCTCTCTCTCTCTATGACTCTCTCTGTCTCTCTCTTTCTCTCTCTCTGTCTCTCTCTTTCTCTGTCAGTCTCTCTCTCTGTCTCTCTCTTTGTCTCTCTCTGTCTCTCTCTCTCTCTGTCTCTATCTTAGTCTCTCTCTGTTCCTCTCTGTCTCTCTCTGTGTCTCTCTCTGTCTCTCTCTGTCTCTATCTCTGTCTCTCTCTGTCTCTCTATGTCTCTCTCTGTCTCTCTCAGTCTCTCTCTGTGTCTCTCTCTGTCTCTCTCTGTGTCTCTCTCTATCTCTGTCTCTCTCTGTGTCTCTCTCTGTCTCTCTCTGTTTCTCTCTCTGTCTCTCTCTGTCTCTGTCTCTGTCTCTCTCTCTCTCTGTCTCTCTCTTTGTCTCTCTCTGTCTTTCTCTGTCTCTCTCCCTTTGACTCTTTTCTGTCTCTCTCTGTCTCTCTTTGTCTCTCTCAGTATCTCTCTGTCTCTCTCAGTCTCTCTCACTCTGTCTCTGTCTCTCTCTCTCTCTCTGTGTCTGTCTCCTTTTCTTTCTCTCTATCTGTCCTTCTCCATCTTTCTCTGTCTCTCTTTCTTTCTCTGTCTCTCTTTGTGTCTCTCTCTGTCTCACTCTCTCTCTCTCTCTCTGTTTCTCTCTGTGTCTCTTTCTGTCTCACTCTCTTTCTCTCTCCATCTATCTCTGTTTCTTTCTTTGTCTCTCCCTGTCTCTCTCTCTGTCTCTTTCTGTGTCTCTCTCTGTCTCTCTCTGTATGTCTCTCTCGGTCTCGCTCTCTGTCTCTCTCAGTCTCTCTAACTCTGTCTCTGTCTCTATCTGTCTCTCTCATCTCTCCCTGTCTCTCTCTCTCTCTGTCACTCTCTGTGAATCTCTCTGTCTCTCTCTGTCTCTCTCTGTCTCTCTCTGTCTCTTTTCTGTCTCTCTCTGTCTCTCTCTCTGTCTCTTTCTGTCTCTCTCTCTGTTTCATTCTTTGTCTCTATCTGTCTCTCTCTCTGTCTCTCTCTGTGTCTCTCTCTGTCTCTCTATGTCTCTCTCTGTATGTCTCTCTCGGACTCGCTCTCTGTCTCTCTCAGTCTCTCTAACTCTGTCTCTGTCACTCTCTGTCTCTCTCTCTGTCTCTCTCTGTCTCTCTCTCTGTCTCTCTCTGTTTCTCTCTCTGTCTCTCTCTCTGTTTCTCTCTGTCTCTATCTCTCTCTCTTTCTCTCTCTCTCCTTCTATCTCTCCCTTCTCTCTCTCTGTCTCTCTCTGTATCTCTCTGTCTCTCTCTCTGTCTCTCTCTCTCTGTCTCTCTCTGTCTCTCTCTGTCTCTCTCTATCTCTCTATGTGTCTCTCTTTGTCTCTCTCTTTCTCTCTCGTCTCTCTCTGTCTCTCTCTCTCTCTGTCACTCTCTGTGAATCTATCTGTCTCTCTCTGTCTCTCTCTGTTTACTTCTCTCTGTCTCTTTTCTGTCTCTCTTGGTCTCTCTCTCTGTCTCTCTCTCTCTCTGTCTCTTTCTGTCTCTCTCTATCTCTCTCTCTGATTCTCTCTTTGTCTCTATCTGTCTCTCTCTCTGTCTCTCTCTGTGTCTCTCTCTGTCTCTCTCTCTCTCTGTGTCTCTCTGTCTCTCTCTATCTCTCTGTGTGTCTTTCTCTCTATCTCTGTCTATCTCTGTCTCTCTCTGTCTCTCTCAGTGTCTCTCTGTCTCTCTCTCTGTCTCTCTCTCTCTGTCTCTCTCTGTCTCTCTCTATCTCTCTATGTGTCTCTCTTTGTCTCTCTCTTTCTCTCTTGTCTCTCTGTCTCTCTCTCTCTCTCTGTCACTCTCTGTGAATCTATCTGTCTCTCTCTGTCTCTCTCTGTTTACTTCTCTCTGTCTCTTTTCTGTCTCTCTTGGTCTCTCTCTCTGTCTCTCTCTCTCTCTGTCTCTTTCTGTCTCTCTCTATCTCTCTCTCTGTTTCTCTCTTTGTCTCTATCTGTCTCTCTCTCTGTCTCTCTCTGTGTCTCTTTTCTGTCTCTCTCTGTCTCTCTCTCTGTTTCTCTCTCTGTCTCTCTCTTTCACTTTCTCTGTCTCTCCCTCTGTCTCTCTCTGTGTCTCTCTCTGTATCTCTCTCTGTCTCTCTCTGTCTCTGTCTGTCTCTCTCTCTGTCTCTCTCTGTCTCTCTCTGTCTGTCTCTGTCTGTATCTGTCTCTCTCTCTGTCTCTATTTATCTCTCTGTCTCTCTCTCTGTCTCTCTCTGTATCTCTCTCTGTCTCTCTCTGTCTGTCTCTCTCTCTGTCTCTCTCTGTCTGTCTCTGTCTCTATCTGTCTCTTTCTGTCTCTCTCTCTCTGTCTCTCTCTCTGTATCTCTCTCTCTGTCTCTCTCTGTGTCTCTCTCTGTCTCTCTCTATGTCTCTCTGTGTCTCTCTCTGTCTCTCTCTCTGTCTCTCTCCGTCTATCTCTGTTTCTTTCTTTGTTGCTCTCTGTCTCTCTCTCTGTCTCTCTCTTTCTCTCTCTGTCACTCTCTGTCTCTCTCTGTCTCTCTCATCTCTCTTTGTCTCACTATCTGTCTCTCTCTGTCTCTCTCTGTCTGTCTCTGTCTCTCTCTCTGTCTCTTTTCTGTCTCTCTCTGTCCCTCTCTCTGTGTCTCTCTCTGTATTTCTCAGTCATTCTCTTTGTCTCTGTCTCTCTCTCTGTCTCTCTCTGTGTCTCTTTCTCTCTATCTCTGTCTATCTCTGTCTCTCTCTATTTCTCTCTGTCTCTCTCTCTCTTCTCTCTCTGTCTCTCTGTATCTCTCTCTCTGTCTCTCTCTGTGTCTCTCTCTGTCTCTCTCTGTGTCTCTATGTGTCTCTCTCTGTCTCTCTCTCTGTCTCTCTCCATTTTTCTCTGTTTCTTTCTTTGGGTCTCTCTGTCTCTCTCTCTGTCTCTCTCTGTCTCTATCTCTTACTCTCTCTGTCTCTCTCTGTCTCTCTCTGTATCTCTTTCTCTCTCTCTTTCTGTCTCTCTCTGTCTCTCTCTGTCTCTCGCATCTCTCTCTGTCTCTCTCTCTGTCTCTCTCTGTGTCTCTCTCTGTCTCTCTATCTGTCTCTCTCTGTCTCTCTCTATCTCTCTCTGTCTCTTTTCTGTCTCTCTCTGTCTCTCTCTGTCTCTCTCTTTCTCTTTCTCTGTCTCTCCCTCTGTCTATCTCTGTGTCTCTCTCTGTATCTCTCTCTGTCTCTCTCTGTCTCTGTCTTTCTCTCTGTTTCTCTCTTTGTCTCTCTCTGTCTCTCTCTCTGTGTCTCTCTCTGTATTTCTCAGTCATTCTCTTTGTCTCTGTCTCTCTCTCTGTCTCTCTCTTTCTCTTGCTCTGTCTCTCTATCTTTCTCTCTCTGTGTCTCTCTCTGTCTCTCTCTATGTCTCTCTCTCTGTCTCTTTCTCTGTCTCTCTCTCTGTCTCTCTCTGTCTCTTTATCTGTCTCCCTCTGTCTCTCCCTGTCTCTCTCTCAGTCCCTCTCTGTCTCTCTCTCTGTCTCTCTCTGTTTCTGTCTCTGTCTCTATCTCTCTGTCTCTCTCTTTGTCTCTCTGTCTCTCTCTGTCTTTCTCTGTCTCTCTCCCTTTGTCTCTTTTCTGTCTCTCTCTGTCTCTCTTTGTCTCTCTCAGTATCTCTCTGTCTCTCTCAGTCTCTCTCACTCTGTCTCTGTCTCTCTCTCTCTGTGTCTGTCTCCCTTTCTTTCTCTCAATCTGTTCTTCTCTGTCTTTCTCTGTCTCACTCTTTCTTTCTCTGTCT